>NW_027174570.1:644666-967000 GCF_000390325.3 Nicotiana tomentosiformis
TTAAACGATACAAGGGTGTATAAGAGTGGTTAACAAGTATTTGAAGTAAAACGACTCAAGGATGTTGTAACCCGTATTTTCGGGTAACACTAGAGGTGATTAATTGTCCCAAGAGATCTTGCTTTAATGTATTTGAATCATATAATATCTGCATCATAAGTCTTGAAGTCAAGCGAGTTATGAAACAAAAGTCGATAAAAGTTGTTGCAACTTAGGTTTATAATTTTACTTTAACTTTAGGTCAAATGTTACTGCATTTTTCTCCCAATGTGCTTAGAATTATGGGGTGATCTACCTATCAAATTGAAGATCTATGAGTCTAGTTACCAACGCATTAAACCGTTCATCGATATGATCTCGGAATAGAGAGATATTCACATTTTTGCGAGAGTGCGCCAAGCTGCTCTCTATGGGGCCCACAAAGGCGGTTTAAGACATATGGACATATATAACATACCTCAACCCCGTTTTAAGTCATTATTTTTCAGTATATTCAGACCTTATAACCCTAAAAACAGTCTCTCAAGGTTCTCTCATGATCCAAGACCCAAACAAAGGGCAAACAACACAAATCAAATGTCGGGAATCCCGTGGCGCTAGTAAGTTTCTTGTTCTTCTTGTTGTTGCTGATTTTTGTGTTGTTCCAGCTCGTGTGGGAGGTTGTTTTAAGTTTTTTATGTCCTGTAAATACACCTTCAAGTTTTTAATATCAACCCTAGGTGATTTCAAGTCTTCTAAAGTAATTCTAGTGCCGAAAAACCCGAATTAATTGCTAGTTTCGCTTCCTTGTTCTTGTGGCAGAATTGAAGGGATATTTCGTGGAAAATTAAGGTCAAATTGGAGTTGTTATTTCTTTTTAAAGGTAAGGAACCTCTTACTCTATATATATTTAAGATCATCCAAGTTGCAGCTAAGTCGTTGAAGTTAGAACTTGTGAAATATATATCGAAAGGCTTGGTAGTAATGTTGTTGGTTGGTGGACTGTTATGGAGGCTCAATATGATTATTAATGATGTTGTTTGGGCTGTTTGGTGATTGTATTGACTTGTGGGAAGTCATATAAATAGGGGAGGTGCTGTCCGTTTCATCGTAAAATAGGTTGTGGTCGATACATAATAGTTACGACGCTTAAACGATAATGATAGTGTCATTTGTCTTATTGTAGACTAAGGAGTCATGACATTTGCATAGCTTGAGGTTGGGCAGTATATACAAGGTATGTGAGGCTATCCCCTTCATTCTTTTGCACGACTCCGATTGTACATAATGTAATGAACGAGCTCCCAAAGATACTCTACTCTTAGAAGCTAGCAGTACTTACATTGCTGCCCTTCTTATGAAACGATTGATATTGATGTTACTTCTCTTATTCTTATATTATCAATGTTGTTGGTAGTTCCTGATTCTTATAAGATTCTTGATGAAGAGTTAATCCTAATAACGTGTACAAAGGATAACATCCTTATGTCACTCTGAAAGGTTCAAAATGTGATTCCAATGAGTCCAGCATGCATCATATATATGTATCTATTTTACTCTACCGAGCCGCGCTATAGTCGGCCGGGTATGGCACCTATTGTGCAACCACTGATCAGTTGGGTTTTACCGAGCTCCACGTGGCCGGGTACGATTCTACCGAGCCCTATGATGGCCGGGTACGTTTTACCGAGCCTATTATGGCCGGGTACGATATGATGATGGTGATGCCCACAAAGGCGTATGTTTTAAAAGTTTATGTATATATATGTATGTATCATGTATTTCATGTCAGTAGCCCTCAGAGGTACCCAGATGTCACAGGTTGTATATTCTCTATCCCTGTTTACATTACTGTTCTCACTTATGCTTTCCTGCCTTACATACTCAGTACTTTATTCGTACTGACGTCTTTTTTATTTGTGGATGCTGCATGTCGTGCTGCAGGTCCTGATAGACAGGTAGACGTAGCTCCCCCACCACAGTAGGCTGTCCAGTTCAGCGGATATTGGCGAGATCCCTTCTCCAGACTTGCCATGGTCTTGGTATGCATTTTTGTTATAGACATTATGGGTATGTCGGGGCCCTGTTCCGGCAATGTTGTAGCACTTATGTTCCTTTAGAGGCTCATAGACAGGTGTCGACTTATGTATGGTTTAGAATGCCTTTTCAGCTGATTTTTGTTGTATAGTCTTTCATGGAATCATGGTAGCTCGTACCTTATATATAGTTTCTTGACAGTCTTGTTGTCCCATGTTATGTATGTTCATGACATTATCTTTCATTGTTGGATGTTCATGATCCATGTCTACTATTTATATTGATCTTGTCGGCCCTTAAAGATAATAAGGAAGGTTAGATAAAATGTACGTTGGTGCTCGGCAAGTATGGCCCGGGTGCTAGTCATGACCCTCCAGTTGGGTCGTGACAAACTTGGTATCAGAGCAAGTCTGTCCTAGGGGTTGTCTATGAGCCGTGTCTAGTAGAGTTTTGATTATGGATGTGTAGCGCGCCACATTTATAATCAGGAGGCTACGTGACATCTAGGGTTGTTACCTTCTTCCTGAATCTAGATCGTGCGTAGAGTTGAGTAGTAAGTGTTCATATCTAATATTCACCTTGTTTTCTTTCAGCGATGCCTTCGACTAGGAAGCAAGCGATTAGTAAACGGCTTGATACAGCTGTGGGAGAGGGTAACATTCAGGTGCCTCCAGCCAGAGCAGGCCAAAGTGAGGCTCAGAGTGAGATGCCGTCTCATACCTCTCCGTCTCCTCCAGAGGATATTAGGAGGCACCCAGTACATCCAGTTCCTCCATCTGGCACTACAGACCACGATATGCGCAGTGCGGTGCAATTATTAACTAGCTTGGTAGCTGCTCAGGCTCAGAGGCAGAATACAGATGCTGCCGATAAACCGGTTAGTGCGAGAGTTCGTGATTTTATTAATCTAGACCCTCCAGTGTTTACCAGATCAGACCCCAAGGAGGACCCACAAATATTTATTGATCAGATTCATCATACATTGCGAGTTATGCACGCTAGTGATACGGAGGCAGTAGAGTTGGCTTCTTATCGGTTACGGGATTTAGCGGTTTTCTGGTATGATAGTTGGGAGAGATCTAGAGGTCCGAACGCTCCTCCAGCCGTGTGGAAGGAATTTTTTGAGGCCTTACTTCGTCACTACTTGCCAGTTGAGATACGAAGAGCTAGAGCTGATAAGTTCTTGAACCTTCGACAGGGTAATATGAGTGTACGAGAGTATAGTTTACAGTTTGATTCTTTAGCAAGGTATGCTCCCCATATGGTGTCAGAGATGAGTGATAGGGTGCATCTGTTCGTGAACGGGTTGGGACCACATCTGATAAATGAGTGCACAACAGCCTCCTTAGTAGAGGGCATGGATATTTCCCGTATTCAGGCTTATGCCCAGACCCTAGAGGATCGTAAGCGCCAGCAAAGGGCAGATAGGGAGCAGGATAGGGGCCAGCATAAGAGGGCGAGATTTGTAGGGTATTCTGATGAGTTCAGAGGCAGTATTAGGCCCCAATCTTCAAGGAGTTCGATGCCACCTGTAGCTAGTGCTCCTCCAAAGTTTCAGAGGCCTCGGTATGATCGATTTACCTATTCTGGTTCAGGTCAGAGTTTGAGGGCATCAGACTCACAATTTCATAGAGATACTAGTCAGACAAGACCCCCAACACCTCATTGTGATCAGTGCGGCAAGGCCCACTTTGGACTGTGCCGTCGAGGTTCTGATGCGTGCTATTCTTGCGGACAGCGTGGCCATATGATGCGGGATTGTCCTAATAGAGGAGGTGGTGGTATGGCTGAACCGACTGGATCTGTGTCTGGTTCTTCCTCATCAGTTCGACCTCCAGCACAAGGTTTTCAACAGTCGACAGGTCGTGGTAGAGGTAGAGGTTCAGTGCCGAGTTCGAGTGGTGCTCAAAATCGAACCTATGCTCTAGTAGGTCGACAAGATCTCGAGTCATCTCCGGATGTTGTTACAGGTATATTGTCTGTGTTTTCTTATGATGTATATGCGCTAATTGATCCAGGATCTACCTTATCATATGTTACACCCTTTGTGGCTAATAAGTTTGGCATTGAACCTGAATTGATAAGTAAACCACTTGCGGTATCCACTCCGATAGGAGATTCTGTGATTGCTAGAAGGGTATATAAAGGTTGCACTGTGATGATTTGTAGTCGTCAAACCTCGGCAAATTTATTTGAGTTAGAAATGGTTGATTTCGATGTGATAATGGGAATGGACTGGTTGGCCTCATGCTATGCAAATGTTGATTGTCGTACGAAGATGGTTAAGTTTCAGTTTCCTTGTGAACCCGCCATTGAATGGAAGGGGAACATTGCTACGCCGAAAGGTAGGTTTATTTCCTATCTTAAGGCAAGGAAGATGATCTCAAAAGGTTACATTTATCATCTTGTTCGCGTTAGGGATGCGGAGGCGAAGCCGCCTACTCTACAATTAATCCCCGTGGTCAATGAATTTCCAGATGTTTTCCCAGATGAACTCCCAGGCCTTCCTCCTGAAAGGGAGATTGAGTTTAGCATTGATGCATTGCCTGACACTCAACCGATCTCTATCCCTCCATATAGGATGGCCCCGGCAGAGTTGCGAGAGTTGAAGGCACAGTTGAAGGACTTGCTGGATAAGGGTTTCATTATGCCTAGCACTTCACCTTGGGGTGCGCCAGTCTTGTTCGTGCGGAAGAAAGATGGGTCGTTAAGGATGTGTATCGATTATCGACAGTTGAATAAGTTTACAATAAAGAACAAGTATCCACTTCCAAGAACTGATGACCTGTTTGACCAACTCCAGGGTGCCAAGTATTTCTCCAAGATTGACTTGCGTTCAGGGTATCATCAGGTGAGGGTTAAGGAGAAGGATATTCCAAAGACGGTCTTCCGGACAAGATATGGGCATTTTGAGTTCTTGGTGATGTCGTTCGGGCTAACAAATGCCCCAGCAACTTTTATGGATCTCATGAATAGTGTATTCAGGCCCTATCTTGATGTGTTCATGATCGTATTCATTGATGACATTCTGGTGTATTCTCGTTCGGAGGCGGAACATGCGGGCCACTTGCGGATAGTATTACAGACCCTTCAGGATCATAAGTTATATGCTAAGCTCTCTAAATGTGAATTCTGGCTGAACTCAGTAGCATTCCTTGGCCATGTGATATCTGATGAGGGTATTAGTGTCGACACTCAGAAGATCGATGCAGTGAAGAATTGGCCGAGACCTACAACACCGTCAGAAGTCCGCAGCTTCCTGGGGCTAGCAGGATATTATAGGCGGTTTGTAGAAGGGTTTTCCTCTATATCAGCACCATTGACTAAGTTAACACAGAAAGCTACCAAGTTCCAGTGGTCTGATGCTTGTGAACATAGTTTTCAGGAGCTAAAGAATCGATTGACATCCGCGCCAGTGCTCACTCTCCCAGAAGGAACAGAAGGTTATGTGGTATATTGTGATGCCTCAGGTATAGGTTTGGGGTGCGTATTGATGCAACGTGGGAAGGTGATTGCTTATGCATCAAGACAATTGAAGAAGCATGAAAAGAATTACCTGACTCATGATTTGGAATTGGCTGCAGTAATATATGCTTTGAAGATATGGCGGCACTACTTATACGGTGTCCATGTTGACATCTACACAGATCACAAGAGTTTACAATACATCTTCAAGTAGAAGGAGTTGAATTTGAGGCAGCGTAGGTGGCTTGAATTACTTAAAGACTACGATGTCGAGATATTGTACCATCCCGGTAAAGCTAATGTTGTGGCAAACGCTCTCAGCCATAAGTCAATGGGAAGCTTAATACATATTGAGGCAGGTAGACAAGGGTTGACCAAAGAGCTTCACCAGCTGGCCAATATGAGAATCAGATTGTTGGACTCTGATGACGGAGGTGTTACTGTACAGAATACAGCAAAATCATCTTTGGTAGCCGAGGTAAAAGCACGGCAATATGAAGATCCTACCTTAGTAAGATTGAGAGAGGGAATTCAGCAGTGTAAGATTACAGCTTTCAAGATCGGAGGAGATGGGACACTGAGATACCAGGGCTGATTATGTGTACCTAGTGTGGTAGGGTTGCGAGAGAAGATTATGATTGAGATTCACCAGTCCCGATATTCTATCCATCCTGGCTCGACAAAGATGTATCATGACGTTAAGGAGCAGTATTAGTGGGATAACATGAAGAAGTCTATTGCAGAATTTGTAGCCCAGTGTCCTAATTGTCAACAAGTAAAGATCGAGCATCAGAAACCTAGTGGATTGATTCAGAATATAGAGATTCCGACCTGGAAATGGGAGGTGATTAATATGGACTTCATTATTGGATTACCTCGCTCTTATCATAAGTTTGACTCCATCTGGGTGATAGTTGATCGACTTACAAAATCTGCCCACTTTTTGCCAGTTAAGACAACTTACACGGCTGAAGATTACGCGAAGTTGTATATCAAGGAGATTGTTAGGCTTCTATGGGACACTGAGATACCAGGGCCGATTATGTGTACCTAGTGTGGTAGGGTTGCAAGAGAAGATTATGATTGAGATTCACCAGTCCCGATATTCTATCCATCCTGGCTCGACAAAGATGTATCATGACGTTAAGGAGCAGTATTGGTGGGATAACATGAAGAAGTCTATTGCAGAATTTGTAGCCCAGTATCCTAATTGTCAACAAGTAAAGATCGAGCATCAGAAACCTAGTGGATTGATTCAGAATATAGAGATTCCGACCTGGAAATAGGAGGTGATTAATATGGACTTCATTATTGGATTACCTCGCTCTTATCATAAGTTTGACTCCATGTGGGTGATAGTTGATCGACTTACAAAATCTGCCCACTTTTTGCCAGTTAAGACAACTTACACGGCTGAAGATTATGCGAAGTTGTATATCAAGGAGATTGTTAGGCTTCATGGTGTGCCCGTATCTATTATATCAGACCGAGGAGCTCAATTTACGGCTAACTTTTGGAGGTCTTTTCAGAAGGGTTTAGGCACACAAGTAAATCTCAGCACTGCATTCCATCCGCAGACTGACGGACAGGCTGAACATACCATCCAGACACTTGAAGATATGCTACAAGCATGTGTTCTAGATTTCAAGGGGAATTGGGATGACCATCTGGCACTTATAGAATTTGCCTACAATAATAGCTACCATTCCAGTATTAAAATGGCCCCGTATGAGTCACTGTACGGGAGGAGAAGTAGATCACCAGTTGGATGGTTCGAAGTCGGTGAGATAGAATTATATGGGCCAGATTTGATTCACCAAGCCATTGAGAAGGTGAAAGTGATACAAGAGCGACTGAGGACGGCACAAAGCAGGCAAAAGTCTTATTCTGACGTCCGACGTCGTGATATGGAATTTGAGGTTGGTGATTGGGTTTTCCTGAAGATCTCGCCGATGAAGGGTGTTATGCGTTTTGGGAAGAAGGGTAAGTTGAGTCCGCGGTATATTGGGCCGTACAAAATTCTTCGACGAATTGGACAGGTTGCTTACGAGTTAGAATTGCCATCTGAATTGGAATTTGTCCACCCGGTATTCCATGTATCTATGTTAAGGAAATGTATTGGAGACCCTTCTCGGGTCGTCCCTATCAAAGATGTACAAGTTACAAAGGATCTATCATATGATGAAGTGCCAGTGGATATATTAGATCGATAAGTCCGCAAGCTGAGAACAAAGGATGTAGCTTCCGTGAAAGTATTATGAAGGAACAAGAATATAGAAGAAATGACATGGGAAGCAGAAGAGGAGATGAAGTCTAAATACCCTTACCTATTCCAGAGTGAAGATAACGAGGATGCCGGGGGAAAGAAGGACGCATTATAAGGTGAAACGGCTCTATGAGGTAAGCAATAGCTTGTGAATACTCTTTTTTTAATACAAAATGGTAATATGCAGATAATGTACATATCCATAATGCTTTGTATAGTCTTGTAAGGCCATAGGTTAGGTTTAACTGCTTGCAAGTTTGGCTAGTGTCCATTTTATAGGGGAAACTCAGCCGGAAATCTCCGTCGGAATCCACAATGAGTTAGACACCCCATAAACCCTTACATTCGAGGACGAATGTTCCTAAGGGGGAGAGGGTGTTACAACCCAAATTCGCATACCATAGATCACGCCGTAAGTTAGTCGACGTAAATCCAAGAAGAGATTATCTTTGAGATGATAAGAAGTTAATCCTATTGGTCTTAAACAATACAAGGGTGTATAAGAGTGGTTAACAAGTATTTGAAGTTAAACGAATCAAGGATGTTGTAACCCGTATTTTCGGGTAACACTAGAGGTGATTAATTGTCCCAAGAGGTCTTGTTTTAATGTATCTGAATCATATAATATCCGCATCATAAGTCTTGAAGTCAAGCGAGTTATGAAACAAAAGTCGATAAAAGTTGTTGCAACTTAGGTTTATAATTTTACTTAAACTTTAGGTCAAATGTTACTGCATTTTTCTCCCAATGTGCTTAGAATTATGGGGTGATCTACCTATCAAATTGAAGATCTATGAGTCTAGTTTCCAACGCATTAAACCGTTCATTGATACGATCTCGGAATAGAGAGATATTCACGTATTCGTGAGAGTGCGCCAAGCTGCTCTCTATGGGGCCCACAAAGGCGGTTTAAGACATATGGACATATATAAGATACCTCAACCCCGTTTTAAGTCATTATTTTTCAGTATATTCAGACCTTGTAACCCTAAAAACAGTCTCTCAAGGTTCTCTCATGATCCAAGACCCAAACAAAGGGCAAACAACACAAATCAAATGTCGGGAATCCCGTGGCGCTAGTAAGTTTCTTGTTCTTCTTGTTGTTGCTGATTTTTGTGTTGTTCCAGCTCGTGTGGGAGGTTGTTTTAAGTGTTTTATGTCCTGTAAATACACCTTCAAGTTTATAATATCAACCCTAGGTGATTTCAAGTCTTCTAAAGTAATTCTAGTGCCGAAAAATCCGAATTAATTGCTAGTTTCGCTTCCTTGTTCTTGTGGCAGAACTGAAGGGATATTTCGTGGAAAGTTAAGGTCAAATTGGAGTTGTTCTTTCTGTTTAAAGGTAAGGAACCTCTTACTCTATATATATTTAAGATTATCCAAGTTGCAGCTAAGTCGTTGAAGCTAGAACTTGTGAAATATATATCGAAAGGCTTGGTAGTAATGTTGTTGGTTGGTGGACTGTTTTGGAGGCTCAATATGATTATTAATGATGTTGTTTGGGCTGTTTGGTGATTGTATTGACTTGTGGGAAGTCATATAAATAGGGGAGGTGCTGTCCGTTTCATCGTAAAATAGGTTGTGGTCGATACATAATAGTTACGACGCTTAAACGATAATGATAGTGTCATTTGTCTTATTGTAGACTAAGGAGTCATGAAATTTGCATAGCTTGAGGTTGGGCAGTATATACAAGGTATGTGAGGCTATCCCCTTCATTCTTTTGCACGACTCCGATTGTACATAATGTAATGAACGAGCTCCCAAAGATACTCTACTCTTAGAAGCTAGCAGTACTTACATTGCTGCCCTTCTTATGAAACGATTGATATTGATGTTACTTCTCTTATTCTTATATTATCAATGTTGTTGGTAGTTCCTGATTCTTATAAGATTCTTGATGAAGAGTTAATCCTAATAACGTGTACGAAGGATACCAGCCTTATGTCACTCCGAAAGGTTCAAAATGTGATTCCAATGAGTCCAGCATGCATCATATATATATGTATCTATTTTACTCTACCGAGCCGCACTATAGTCGGCCGGGTATGGCACCTATTGTGCAACCACTGATCAGTTGGGTTTTACCGAGCTCCACGTGGCCGGGTACGATTCTACCGAGCCCTATGATGGCCGGGTACGTTTTACCGAGCCTATTATGGCCGGGTACGATATGATGATGGTGATGCCCACAAAGGCGTATGTTTTAAAAGTTTATGTATATATATGTATGTATCATGTATTTCATGTCAGTAGCCCTCAGAGGTACCCAGATGTCACAGGTTGTATATTCTCTATCCCTGTTTACATTACTGTTCTCACTTATGCTTTCCTGCCTTACATACTCAGTACTTTATTCGTACTGACATCCTTTTTATTTGTGGACGCTGCATGTCGTGCTGCAGGTCCTGATAGACAGGTAGACGTAGCTCCCCCACCACAGTAGGCTGTCCAGTTCAGCGGTTATTGGCGAGATCCCTTCTCCGGACTTGCCGTGGTCTTGGTATGCATTTTTGTTATAGACATTATGGGTATGTCGGGGCCCTGTTCCGGCAATGTTGTAGCACTTATGTTCCTTTAGAGGCTCATAGACAGGTGTCGACTTATGTATGGTTTAGAATGCCTTTTCGGCTGATTTTTGTTGTATAGTCTTTCATGGCATCATGAGTAGCTCGTACCTTATATATAGTTTCTTGACAGTCTTGTCGTCCCATGTTATGTATGTTCATGATATTATCTTTCATTGTTGGATGTTCATGATCCATGTCTACTATTTATATTGATCTTGTCGGCCCTTAAAGATAATAAGGAAGGTTAGATAAAATGTACGTTGGTGCTCGGCAAGTATGGCCCGAGTGCTAGTCATGACCCTCCAGTTGGGTCGTGACAGATGGTATTGGTAATATTTTTGTTGGCAGGTAGAATTGGAACATGAAATTTAAGGATGCTACCTCTGCTGCTCAAGTAGCGACTGAGTTTGCAGAACATGCAAGCCTAGCTGCCAGAGTTATTGTAGAACTTTCAAGGCAATATTGTGTTGATGATGGTGGGTCATGCCACTTAGTTTTCAAGGATGAAAGATTGGAACATGGGGAATCATTTCCTTGAGATGGTAATGGAAATATTTCTGTTGGCAGGCAGTATTGGAACATGAAATTTAAGGATGCTACCTCTACTGCTCAAGCAGCGGCTGAGTTTGCAGAACATGCATGCCTAGCTGCCAGAGATGTTGGAGAACTTTCAAGGCAATATTGTGTTGATGATGGTTGTTCATGCCACTTAGGTTTCAAGGATGAAAGGTTGGAACATGGGCAATCATTTCCTGGAGATGGTAATGGTAATTTTTCTATTGGCACGCTGAATTGGAACATGAAATTTAAGGATGCTACCTCTGCTGCTCAAGTAGCGACTAAGTTTGCAGAACATGTAGGACTAGAAACAAGAGCTGTTGTAGAACTTTCAAGGCAATATTGTGTTGATGATGGTGGTTCATGCCACTTAGGTTTCAAGGATGAAAGGTTGGAACATGGGCAATCATTTCCTCGAGATGGTAATAGTATTTTTTCTATTGGCAGGCAGAATTGGAACATGAAATTTAAGGATGCTACCTCTGTTGCTCAAGTAGCGACTGAGTTTGCAGAACACGCAAGCCTGGCTGCCAGAGCTATTGTAGAACGTTAAAGTCAATATTGTGTTGATGATGGTGGGTCATGCCACTTAGTTTTCAAGGATGAAAGATTGGAACATGGGGAATCATTTCCTTGAGATGGTAATGGAAATCTTTCTGTTGGCAGGCAGTATTGGAACATGAAATTTAAGGATGCTACCTCTGCTGCTCAAGCAGCGGTTGAGTTTGTAGAACATGCAAGCCTAGCTACCAGAGATGTTGGAGAACTCTCAAGGCAATATTGTGTTGATGATGGTGGTTTATGCCACATAGGTTTCAATGATGAAAGGTTGGAACATGGGCAATCATTTCCTTGAGATGGTAACAGTATTTTTTCTATTGGCAGGCAGAATTGGAACATGAAATTAAAGGATGCTACCTCTGCTGCTCAAGTAGCGACTTAGTTTGCAGAACATGCAAGCCTAGCTGCCAGCACTGTTGTAGAACTTTCAAGGCAATATTGTGTTGATGATGGTGGGTCATGCCACTTAGTTTTCAAGGATGAAAGATTGGAACATGGGGAATCATTTCCTTGAGATGGTAATGGAAATATTTCTGTTGGCAGGCAGTATTGGAACATGAAATTTAAGGATGCTACCTCTACTGCTCAAGCAGCGGCTGAGTTTGCAGAACATGCATGCCTAGCTGCCAGAGATGTTGGAGAACTTTCAAGGCAATATTGTGTTGATGATGGTTGTTCATGCCACTTAGGTTTCAAGGATGAAAGGTTGGAACATGGGCAATCATTTCCTGGAGATGGTAATGGTAATTTTTCTATTGGCACGCTGAATTGGAACATGAAATTTAAGGATGCTACCTCTGCTGCTCAAGTAGCGACTAAGTTTGCAGAACATGTAGGACTAGAAACAAGAGCTGTTGTAGAACTTTCAAGGCAATATTGTGTTGATGATGGTGGTTTATGCCACTTAGGTTTCAAGGATGAAAGGTTGGAACATGGGCAATCATTTCCTCGAGATGGTAATAGTATTTTTTCTATTGGCAGGCAAAATTGGAACATGAAATTTAAGGATGCTACCTCTGTTGCTCAAGTAGCGACTGAGTTTGCAGAACACGCAAGCCTGGCTGCCAGAGCTATTGTAGAACGTTAAAGTCAATATTGTGTTGATGATGGTGGGTCATGCCACTTAGTTTTCAAGGATGAAAGATTGGAACATGGGGAATCATTTCCTTGAGATGGTAATGGAAATTTTCTTGTTGGCAGGCAGTATTGAAACATGAAATTTAAGGATGCTACCTCTACTGCTCAAGCAGCGGCTGAGTTTGTAGTACATGCAAGCCTAGCTGCCAGAGCTATTGTAGAACTTTCAAGGCAATATTGTGTTGATGATGGTGGTTCATGCCACTTAGTTTTCAAGAATGAAAGGTTGGAACATGGGTAATCATTTCCTTGAGATGGTAATGGTAATTTTTCTGTTGACAGGCAGTATTGGAACATGAAATTTAAGGATGCTACCTCTGCTGCTCAAGCAGCGGTTGAGTTTGCAGAACATGCAAGCCTAGCTGCCAGAGATGTTGGAGAAATCTCAAGGCAATATTGTGTTGATGATGGTGGTTCATGCCACATAGGTTTCAATGATGAAAGGTTGGAACATGGGCAATCATTTCCTTGAGATGGTAACAGTATTTTTTCTATTGGCAGGCAGAATTGGAACATGAAATTAAAGGATGCTACCTCTGCTGCTCAAGTAGTGACTTAGTTTGCAGAACATGCAAGCCTAGCTGCCAGCACTGTTGTAGAACTTTCAAGGCAATATTGTGTTGATGATGGTGGGTCATGCCACTTAGTTTTCAAGGATGAAAGATTGGAACATGTGGAATCATTTCCTTGAGATGGTAATGGAAATATTTCTGTTGGCAGGCAGTATTGGAACATGAAATTTAAGGATGCTACCTCTACTGCTCAAGCAGCGGCTGAGTTTGCAGAACATGCATGCCTAGCTGCCAGAGATGTTGGAGAACTTTCAAGGCAATATTGTGTTGATGATGGTTGTTCATGCCACTTAGGTTTCAAGGATGAAAGGTTGGAACATGGGCAATCATTTCCTGGAGATGGTAATGGTAATTTTTCTATTGGCACGCTGAATTGGAACATGAAATTTAAGGATGCTACCTCTGCTGCTCAAGTAGCGACTAAGTTTGCAGAACATGTAGGACTAGAAACAAGAGCTGTTGTAGAACTTTCAAGGCAATATTGTGTTGATGATGGTGGTTCATGCCACTTAGGTTTCAAGGATGAAAGGTTGGAACATGGGCAATCATTTCCTCGAGATGGTAATAGTATTTTTTCTATTGGCAGGCAGAATTGGAACATGAAATTTAAGGATGCTACCTCTGTTGCTCAAGTAGCGACTGAGTTTGCAGAACACGCAAGCCTGGCTGCCAGAGCTATTGTAGAACGTTAAAGTCAATATTGTGTTGATGATGGTGGGTCATGCCACTTAGTTTTCAAGGATGAAAGATTGGAACATCTGGAATCATTTTCTTGAGATAGTAATGGAAATCTTTCTGTTGGCAGGCAGTATTGGAACATGAAATTTAAGGATGCTACCTCTGCTGCTCAAGCAGCGGTTGAGTTTGCAGAACATGCAAGCCTAGCTACCAGAGATGTTGGAGAACTCTCAAGGCAATATTGTGTTGATGATGGTGGTTTATGCCACATAGGTTTCAATGATGAAAGGTTGTAACATGGGCAATCATTTCCTTGAGATGGTAACAGTATTTTTTCTATTGGCAGGCAGAATTGGAACATGAAATTAAAGGATGCTACCTCTGCTGCTCAAGTAGCGACTTAGTTTGCAGAACATGCAAGCCTAGCTGCCAGCACTGTTGTAGAACTTTCAAGGCAATATTGTGTTGATGATGGTGGGTCATGCCACTTAGTTTTCAAGGATGAAAGATTGGAACATGGGGAATCATTTCCTTGAGATGGTAATGGAAATATTTCTGTTGGCAGGCAGTATTGGAACATGAAATTTAAGGATGCTACCTCTACTGCTCAAGCAGCGGCTGAGTTTGCAGAACATGCATGCCTAGCTGCCAGAGATGTTGGAGAACTTTCAAGGCAATATTGTGTTGATGATGGTTGTTCATGCCACTTAGGTTTCAAGGATGAAAGGTTGGAACATGGGCAATCATTTCCTGGAGATGGTAATGGTAATTTTTCTATTGGCACGCTGAATTGGAACATGAAATTTAAGGATGCTACCTCTGCTGCTCAAGTAGCGACTAAGTTTGCAGAACATGTAGGACTAGAAACAAGAGCTGTTGTAGAACTTTCAAGGCAATATTGTGTTGATGATGGTGGTTCATGCCACTTAGGTTTCAAGGATGAAAGGTTGGAACATGGGCAATCATTTCCTCGAGATGGTAATAGTATTTTTTCTATTGGCAGGCAGAATTGGAACATGAAATTTAAGGATGCTACCTCTGTTGCTCAAGTAGCGACTGAGTTTGCAGAACACGCAAGCCTGGCTGCCAGAGCTATTGTAGAACGTTAAAGTCAATATTGTGTTGATGATGGTGGGTCATGCCACTTAGTTTTCAAGGATGAAAGATTGGAACATGGGGAATCAGTTCCTTGAGATGGTAATGGAAATTTTCTTGTTGGCAGGCAGTATTGGAACATGAAATTTAAGGATGCTACCTCTACTGCTCAAGCAGAGGCTGAGTTTGTAGTACATGCATGCCTAGCTGCCAGAGCTATTGTAGAACTTTCAAGGCAATATTGTGTTGATGATGGTGGTTCATGCCACTTAGTTTTCAAGAATGAAAGGTTGGAACATGGGTAATCATTTCCTTGAGATGGTAATGGTAATTTTTCTGTTGACAGGCAGTATTGGAACATGAAATTTAAGGATGCTACCTCTGCTGCTCAAGCAACGGTTGAGTTTGCAGAACATTCAAGCCTAGCTGCCAGAGATGTTGGAGAAATCTCAAGGCAATATTGTGTTGATGATGGTGGTTCATGCCACATAGGTTTCAATGATGAAAGGTTGGAACATGGGCAATCATTTCCTTGAGATGGTAACAGTATTTTTTCTATTGGCAGGCAGAATTGGAACATGAAATTAAAGGATGCTACCTCTGCTGCTCAAGTAGCGACTTAGTTTGCAGAACATGCAAGCCTAGCTGCCAGCACTGTTGTAGAACTTTCAAGGCAATATTGTGTTGATGATGGTGGGTCATGCCACTTAGTTTTCAAGGATGAAAGATTGGAACATGTGGAATCATTTCCTTGAGATGGTAATGGAAATATTTCTGTTGGCAGGCAGTATTGGAACATGAAATTTAAGGATGCTACCTCTACTGCTCAAGCAGCGGCTGAGTTTGCAGAACATGCATGCCTAGCTGCCAGAGATGTTGGAGAACTTTCAAGGCAATATTGTGTTGATGATGGTTGTTCATGCCACTTAGGTTTCAAGGATGAAAGGTTGGAACATGGGCAATCATTTCCTGGAGATGGTAATGGTAATTTTTCTATTGGCACGCTGAATTGGAACATGAAATTTAAGGATGCTACCTCTGCTGCTCAAGTAGCGACTAAGTTTGCAGAACATGTAGGACTAGAAACAAGAGCTGTTGTAGAACTTTCAAGGCAATATTGTGTTGATGATGGTGGTTCATGCCACTTAGGTTTCAAGGATGAAAGGTTGGAACATGGGCAATCATTTCCTCGAGATGGTAATAGTATTTTTTCTATTGGCAGGCAGAATTGGAACATGAAATTTAAGGATGCTACCTCTGTTGCTCAAGTAGCGACTGAGTTTGCAGAACACGCAAGCCTGGCTGCCAGAGCTATTGTAGAACGTTAAAGTCAATATTGTGTTGATGATGCTGGGTCATGCCACTTAGTTTTCAAGGATGAAAGATTGGAACATGGGGAATCATTTCCTTGAGATGGTAATGGAAATCTTTCTGTTGGCAGGCAGTATTGGAACATGAAATTTAAGGATGCTACCTCTGCTGCTCAAGCAGCGGTTGAGTTTGCAGAACATGCAAGCCTAGCTACCAGAGATGTTGGAGAACTCTCAAGGCAATATTGTGTTGATGATGGTGGTTTATGCCACATAGGTTTCAATGATGAAAGGTTGGAACATGGGCAATCATTTCCTTGAGATGGTAACAGTATTTTTTCTATTGGCAGGCAGAATTGGAACATGAAATTAAAGGATGCTACCTCTGCTGCTCAAGTAGCGACTTAGTTTGCAGAACATGCAAGCCTAGCTGCCAGCACTGTTGTAGAACTTTCAAGGCAATATTGTGTTGATGATGGTGGGTCATGCCACTTAGTTTTCAAGGATGAAAGATTGGAACATGGGGAATCATTTCCTTGAGATGGTAATGGCAATATTTCTGTTGGCAGGCAGTATTGGAACATGAAATTTAAGGATGCTACCTCTACTGCTCAAGCAGCGGCTGAGTTTGCAGAACATGCATGCCTAGCTGCCAGAGATGTTGGAGAACTTTCAAGGCAATATTGTGTTGATGATGGTTGTTCATGCCACTTAGGTTTCAAGGATGAAAGGTTGGAACATGGGCAATCATTTCCTGGAGATGGTAATGGTAATTTTTCTATTGGCACGCTGAATTGGAACATGAAATTTAAGGATGCTACCTCTGCTGCTCAAGTAGCGACTAAGTTTGCAGAACATGTAGGACTAGAAACAAGAGCTGTTGTAGAACTTTCGAGGCAATATTGTGTTGATGATGGTGGTTCATGCCACTTAGGTTTCAAGGATGAAAGGTTGGAACATGGGCAATCATTTCCTCGAGATGGTAATAGTATTTTTTCTATTGGCAGGCAGAATTGGAACATGAAATTTAAGGATGCTACCTCTGTTGCTCAAGTAGCGACTGAGTTTGCAGAACACGCAAGCCTGGCTGCCAGAGCTATTGTAGAACGTTAAAGTCAATATTGTGTTGATGATGGTGGGTCATGCCACTTAGTTTTCAAGGATGAAAGACTGGAACATGGGGAATCATTTCCTTGAGATGGTAATGGAAATTTTTCTGTTGGCAGGCAGTATTGGAACATGAAATTTAAGGATGCTACCTCTACTGCTCAAGCAGCAGCTGAGTTTGCAGAACATGCAAGCCTAGCTACCATAGATGTTGGAGAACTTTCAAGGAAATATAGTGTTGATGATGGTTGTTCATGCCACTTAGGTTTCAAGGATGAAATGTTGGAACATGGGCAATCATTTCCTGGAGATGGTAATGGTAATTTTTCTATTGGCACGCTGAATTGGAACATGAAATTTAAGGATGCTACCTCTGCTGTTCAAGTAGCGACTGAGTTTGCAGAACATGTAGGACTAGAAACAAGAGCTGTTGTAGAACTTTCAAGGCAATATTATGTTGATGATGGTGTTTCATGCCACTTAGGTTTCAAGAATGAAAGGTCGGAACATGGGCAATCATTTCTTAGAGATGGTATTGGTAATATTTTTGTTGGCAGGTAGAATTGGAACATGAAATTTAAGGATGCTACCTCTTCTACTTAAGCAGTGGCTGAGTTTGCAGAACATGCAAGGCTAGCTGCCAGAGCTATTGTAGAACTTTCAAGGCAATATTGTGTTGATGATGGTGGTTCATGCCACTTAGGTTTCAAGGTTAAAAGGTTGGAATATGGGCAATCATTTCCTAGAGATGGTAAATTTTCTATTGGCAGGTAGAATTGGAACATGAAATTTAAGGATGCTACCGCTGCTGCTCAAGCAGCGGCTGAGTTTGCAGAATATGCAGGCCTAGAAACAAGAGCTGTTGTAGAACTTTCAAGGCTAGAAATTTCCAGAACATGCCAGAGATGTTGGAGAACTTTCAAGGCAATATTGTGTTGATGATGGTTGTTCATGCCACTTAGGTTTCAAGGATGAAAGGTTGGAACATGGGCAATCATTTCCTGGAGATGGTAATGGTAATTTTTCTATTGGCACGCTGAATTGGAACATGAAATTTAAGGATGCTACCTCTGCTGCTCAAGTAGCGACTGAGTTTGCAGAACATGTAGGACTAGAAACAAGAGCTATGGTAGAAATTTCAAGGCAATACTGTGTTGATGATGGTGTTTCATGCCACTTAGGTTTCAAGAATGAAAGGTCGGAACATGGGCAATCATTTCCTATAGATGTTATTGGTAATATTTTTGTTGGCAGGTAGAATTAGAACATGAAATTTAAGGATGCTACCTCTGCTACTTAAGCAGCGGTTGAGTTTGCAGAACAGGCAAGCCTAGCTGCCAGAGCTGTTGTACAACTTTCAAGGCAATATTGTGTTGATGATGGTGATTCATGCCACTTAGGTTTCAAGGTTAAAAGGTTGGAACATGGGCAATCATTTCCTGGAGATGGTAAATTTTCTATTGGCAGGTAGAATTGGAACATGAAATTTAAGGATGCTACCTCTGCTGCTCAAGCAGCAGCTGAGTTTGCAGAACATGCAAGCCTAGCTACCAGAGATGTTGGAGAACTTTCAAGAAAATATTGTGTTGATGATGATTGTTCATGCCACTTAGGTTTCAAGGATGAAAGGTTGGAACGTGGGCAATCATTTCCTGGAGATGGTAATGGTAATTTTTCTATTGGCATGCTGAATTGGAACATGAAATTTAAGGATGCTACCTCTGCTGCTCAAGTAGCGACTGAGTTTGCAGAACATGTCGGACTAGAAACAAGAGCTGTTGTAGAACTTTCAAGGCAATATTATGTTGATGATGGTGTTTCATGCCACTTAGGTTTCAAGAATGAAAGGTCGGAACATGGGTAATCATTTCCTATAAATGGTATTGGTAATATTTTTGTTGGCAGGTAGAATTGGAACATGAAATATAAGGATGCTACCTCTGCTACTTAAGCAATGGCTGAGTTTGCAGAACAGGCAAGCCTAGTTGCCAGAGCTGTTGTAGAACTTTCAAGGCAATATTGTGTTGATGATGGTGGTTCATGCCCCTTAGGTTTCAAGGTTAAAAGGTTGGAACATGGGCAATCATTTCCTGGAGATGGTAAATTTTCTATTGGCAGGTAGAATTGGAACATGAAATTTAAGGATGCTACCTCTGCTGGTCAAGCAGCGGCTGAGTTTGCAGAATATGCAGGCCTAGAATCAAGAGCTGTTGTAGAACTTTCAAGGCTAGAAATTTCCAGAACATGCAAGCCTAGCTGCAAGAGATGTTGGTGAACTTTCAAGGCAATATTGTGTTGATGATGGTTGTTCATGCCACTTAGGTTTCAAGGATGAAAGGTTGGAACATGGGCAATCATTTCCTGGAGATGGTAATGGTAATTTTTCTATTGGCACGCTGAATTGGAACACGAAATTTAAGGATGCTACCTCTGCTGCTCAAGTAGCGACTGAGTTTGCAGAACATGTAGGACTAGAAACAAGAGCTGTGGTAGAACTTTCAAGGCAATATTGTGTTGATGATGGTGTTTCATGCCACTTAGGTTTCAAGAATGAAAGGTCGAAACATGGGCAATCATTTCCTAGAGATGGTATTGGTAATAATTTTGTTGGCAGGTAGAATTGGAACATGAAATTTAAGGATGCTACCTCTGCTACTCAAGCAGCGGCTGAGTTTGCAGAACATGCAAGCCTAGCTGCCAGAGCTGTTGTAGAACTTTCAAGGCAATATTGTGTTGATGATGGTGGTTCATGCCACTTAGGTTTCAAGGATAAAAGGTTGGAACATGGGCAATCATTTCCTGGAGATGGTAAATTTTCTATTGGCAGGTAGAATTGGAACATGAAATTTAAGGATGCTACCTCTGCTGGTCAAGCAGCGGCTGAGTTTGCAGAATATGCAGGAATAGAAACAAGAGCTGTTGTAGAACTTTAAAGGCTAGAAATTTCTAGAACATGCAAGCCTAGCTGCAAGAGCTGTTGTAGAACTTTCAAGGCAATATTGTGTTGATGATGGTGGTTCATGCCACTTAGGTTTCAAGGATAAAAGGTTGGAACATGGGCAATCATTTCCTAGAGATGGTAAATTTTCTATTGGCAGGTAGAATTGGAACATGAAATTTTGAGGATGCTACCTCTGCTGGTCAAGTAGCGGCTGAGTTTGCAGAATATGCAGGCCTAGAAACAAGAGCTGTTGTAGAACTTTCAAGGCTAGAAATTTCCAGAACATGCAAGCCTAGCTGCCAGAGATGTTGGAGAACTTTCAAGGCAATATTGTGTTGATGATGGTTGTTCATGCCACTTAGGTTTCAAGGATGAAAGGTTGGAACATGGGCAATCATTTCCTGGAGATGGTAATGGTAATTTTTCTACTGGCACGCTGAATTGGAACATGAAATATAAGGATGCTACCTCTGCTGCTCAAGTAGCGACTGAGTTTGCAGAACATGTAGGACTATAAACAAGAGCTGTTGTAGAACTTTCAAGGCAATATTGTGTTGATGATGGTGTTTCATGCCACTTAGGTTTCAAGGATGAAAGGTTGGAACATGGGCAATCATTTCCTCGAGATGTTAATAGTATTTTTTCTATTGGCAGACAGAATTGGAACATGAAATTTAAGGATGCTACCTCTGTTGCTCAAGTAGCGACTGAGTTTGCAGAACATGCAAGCCTGGCTGCCAGAGCTATTGTAGAACGTTCAAGGCAATATTGTGTTGATGATGGTGGGTCATGCCACTTAGTTTTCAAGGATGAAAGATTGGAACATGGGGAATCATTTCCTTGAGATGGTAATGGAAATTTTTCTGTTGGCAGGCAGTATTGGAACATGAAATTTAAGGATGCTACCTCTACTGCTCAAGCACCAGCTGAGTTTGCAGAACATGCAAGCCTAGCTACCAGAGATGTTGGAGAACTTTCAAGGAAATATTGTGTTGATGATGGTTGTTCATGCCACTTAGGTTTCAAGGATGAAATGTTGGAACATGGGCAATCATTTCCTGGAGATGGTAATGGTAATTTTTCTATTGGCACATTGAATTGGAACATGAAATTTAAGGATGCTACCTCTGCTGCTCAAGTAGCGACTGAGTTTGCAGAATATGCAGGCCTAGAAACAAGAGCTGTTGTAGAACTTTCAAGGCTAGAAATTTCCAGAACATGCCAGAGATGTTGGAGAACTTTCAAGGCAATATTGTGTTGATGATGTTTGTTCATGCCACTTAGGTTTCAAGGATGAAAGGTTGGAACATGGGCAATCCTTTCCTGGAGATGGTAATGGTAATTTTTCTATTGGCACGCTGAATTGGAACATGAAATTTAAGGATGCTACCTCTGCTGCTCAAGTAGCGACTGAGTTTGCGGAACATGTAGGACTAGAAACAAGAGCTATGGTAGAACTTTCAAGGCAATACTGTGTTGATGATGGTGTTTCATGCCACTTAGGTTTCAAGAATGAAAGGTCGGAACATGGGCAATCATTTCCTATAGATGTTATTGGTAATATTTTTGTTGGCAGGTAGAATTGGAACATGAAATTTAAGGATGCTACCTCTGCTACTTAAGCAGCGGCTGAGTTTGCAGAACAGGCAAGCCTAGCTGCCAGAGCTGTTGTACAACTTTCAAGGCAATATTGTGTTGATGATGGTGATTCATGCCACTTAGGTTTCAAGGTTAAAAGGTTGGAACATGGGCAATCATTTCCTGGAGATGGTAAATTTTCTATTGGCAGGTAGAATTGGAACATGAAATTTAAGGATGCTACCTCTGCTGCTCAAGCAGCAGCTGAGTTTGCAGAACATGCAAGCCTAGCTACCAGAGATGTTGGAGAACTTTCAAGGAAATATTGTGTTGATGATGGTTGTTCATGCCACTTAGGTTTCAAGGATGAATGGTTGGAACGTGGGCAATCATTTCCTGGAGATGGTAATGGTAATTTTTCTATTGGCACGCTGAATTGGAACATGAAATTTAAGGATGCTACCTCTGCTGCTCAAGTAGCGACTGAGTTTGCAGAACATGTCGGACTAGAAACAAGAGCTGTTGTAGAACTTTCAAGGCAATATTATGTTGATGATGGTGTTTCATGCCACTTAGGTTTCAAGAATGAAAGGTCGGAACATGGGTAATCATTTCCTATAAATGGTATTGGTAATATTTTTGTTGGCAGGTAGAATTGGAACATGAAATATAAGGATGCTACCTCTGCTACTTAAGCAATGGCTGAGTTTGCAGAACAGGCAAGCCTAGCTGCCAGAGCTGTTGTAGAACTTTCAAGGCAATATTGTGTTGATGATGGTGGTTCATGCCACTTAGGTTTCAAGGTTAAAAGGTTGGAACATGGGCAATCATTTCCTGGAGATGGTAAATTTTCTATTGGCAGGTAGAATTGGAACATGAAATTTAAGGATGCTACCTCTGCTGGTCAAGCAGCGGCTGAGTTTGCAGAATATGCAGGCCTAGAATCAAGAGCTGTTGTAGAACTTTCAAGGCTAGAAATTTCCAGAACATGCAAGCCTAGCTGCCAGAGATGTTGGAGAACTTTCAAGGCAATATTGTGTTGATGATGGTTGTTCATGCCACTTAGGTTTCAAGGATGAAAGGTTGGAACATGGGCAATCATTTCCTGGAGATGGTAATGGTAATTTTTCTATTGGCACGCTGAATTGGAACATGAAATTTAAGGATGCTACCTCTGCTGCTCAAGTAGCGACTGAGTTTGCAGAACATGTAGGACTAGAAACAAGAGCTGTGGTAGAACTTTCAAGGCAATATTGTGTTGATGATGGTGTTTCATGCCACTTAGGTTTCAAGAATGAAAGGTCGAAACATGGGCAATCATTTCCTAGAGATGGTATTGGTAATAATTTTGTTGGCAGGTAGAATTGGAACATGAAATTTAAGGATGCTACCTCTGCTACTCAAGCAGCGGCTGAGTTTGCAGAACATGCAAGCCTAGCTGCCAGAGCTGTTGTAGAACTTTCAAGGCAATATTATGTTGATGATGGTGGTTCATGCCACTTAGGTTTCAAGGATAAAAGGTTGGAACATGGGCAATCATTTCCTGGAGATGGTAAATTTTCTATTGGCAGGTAGAATTGGAACATGAAATTTAAGGATGCTACCTCTGCTGGTCAAGCAGCGGCTGAGTTTGCAGAATATGCAGGACTAGAAACAAGAGCTGTTGTAGAACTTTAAAGGCTAGAAATTTCTAGAACATGCAAGCCTAGCTGCAAGAGCTGTTGTAGAACTTTCAAGGCAATATTGTGTTGATGATGGTGGTTCATGCCACTTAGGTTTCAAGGATAAAAGGTTGGAACATGGGCAATCATTTCCTAGAGATGGTAAATTTTCTATTGGCAGGTAGAATTGGAACATGAAATTTTGAGGATGCTACCTCTGCTGGTCAAGTAGCGGCTGAGTTTGCAGAATATGCAGGCCTAGAAACAAGAGCTGTTGTAGAACTTTCAAGGCTAGAAATTTCCAGAACATGCACGCCTAGCTGCCAGAGATGTTGGAGAACTTTCAAGGCAATATTGTGTTGATGATGGTTGTTCATGCTACTTAGGTTTCAAGGATGAAAGGTTGGAACATGGGCAATCATTTCCTGGAGATGGTAATGGTAATTTTTCTATTGGCACGCTGAATTGGAACATGAAATATAAGGATGCTACCTCTGCTGCTCAAGTAGCGACTGAGTTTGCAGAACATGTAGGACTAGAAACAAGAGCTGTTGTAGAACTTTCAAGGCAATATTGTGTTGATGATGGTGTTTCATGCCACTTAGGTTTCAAGGATGAAAGGTTGGAACATGGGCAATCATTTCCTCGAGATGTTAATAGTATTTTTTCTATTGGCAGGCAGAATTGGAACATGAAATTTAAGGATGCTACCTCTGTTGCTCAAGTAGCGACTGAGTTTGCAGAACATGCAAGCCTGGCTGCCAGAGCTATTGTAGAACGTTCAAGGCAATATTGTGTTGATGATGGTGGGTCATGCCACTTAGTTTTCAAGGATGAAAGATTGGAACATGGGGAATCATTTCCTTGAGATGGTAATGGAAATTTTTCTGTTGGCAGGCAGTATTGGAACATGAAATTTAAGGATGCTACCTCTACTGCTCAAGCAGCAGCTGAGTTTGCAGAACATGCAAGCCTAGCTACCAGAGATGTTGGAGAACTTTCAAGGAAATATTGTGTTGATGATGGTTGTTCATGCCACTTAGGTTTCAAGGATGAAATGTTGGAACATGGGCAATCATTTCCTGGAGATGGTAATGGTAATTTTTCTATTGGCACATTGAATTGGAATATGAAATTTAAGGATGCTACCTCTGCTGCTCAAGTAGCGACTGAGTTTGCAGAATATGCAGGCCTAGAAACAAGAGCTGTTGTAGAACTTTCAAGGCTAGAAATTTCCAGAACATGCCAGAGATGTTGGAGAACTTTCAAGGCAATATTGTGTTGATGATGGTTGTTCATGCCACTTAGGTTTCAAGGATGAAAGGTTGGAACATGGGCAATCCTTTCCTGGAGATGGTAATGGTAATTTTTCTATTGGCACGCTGAATTGGAACATGAAATTTAAGGATGCTACCTCTGCTGCTCAAGTAGCGACTGAGTTTGCAGAACATGTAGGACTAGAAACAAGAGCTATGGTAGAACTTTCAAGGCAATACTGTGTTGATGATGGTGTTTCATGCCACTTAGGTTTCAAGAATGAAAGGTCGGAACATGGGCAATCATTTCCTATAGATGTTATTGGTAATATTTTTGTTGGCAGGTAGAATTGGAACATGAAATTTAAGGATGCTACCTCTGCTACTTAAGCAGCGGCTGAGTTTGCAGAACAGGCAAGCCTAGCTGCCAGAGCTGTTGTACAACTTTCAAGGCAATATTGTGTTGATGATGGTGGTTCATGCCACTTAGGTTTCAAGGTTAAAAGGTTGGAACATGGGCAATCATTTCCTGGAGATGGTAAATTTTCTATTGGCAGGTAGAATTGGAACATGAAATTTAAGGATGCTACCTCTGCTGCTCAAGCAGCAGCTGAGTTTGCAGAACATGCAAGCCTAGCTACCAGAGATGTTGGAGAACTTTCAAGGAAATATTGTGTTGATGATGGTTGTTCATGCCACTTAGGTTTCAAGGATGAAAGGTTGGAACGTGGGCAATCATTTCCTGGAGATGGTAATGGTAATTTTTCTATTGGCACGCTGAATTGGAACATGAAATTTAAGGATGCTACCTCTGCTGCTCAAGTAGCGACTGAGTTTGCAGAACATGTCGGACTAGAAACAAGAGCTGTTGTAGAACATTCAAGGCAATATTATGTTGATGATGGTGTTTCATGCCACTTAGGTTTCAAGAATGAAAGGTCGGAACATGGGTAATCATTTCCTATAAATGGTATTGGTAATATTTTTGTTGGCAGGTAGAATTGGAACATGAAATATAAGGATGCTACCTCTGCTACTTAAGCAACGGCTGAGTTTGCAGAACAGGCAAGCCTAGCTGCCAGAGCTGTTGTAGAACTTTCAAGGCAATATTGTGTTGATGATGGTGGTTCATGCCACTTAGGTTTCAAGGTTAAAAGGTTGGAACATGGGCAATCATTTCCTGGAGATGGTAAATTTTCTATTGGCAAGTGGAATTGGAACATGAAATTTAAGGATGCTACCTCTGCTGGTCAAGCAGCGGCTGAGTTTGCAGAATATGCAGGCCTAGAATCAAGAGCTGTTGTAGAACTTTCAAGGCTAGAAATTTCCAGAACATGCAAGCCTAGCTGCCAGAGATGTTGGAGAACTTTCAAGGCAATATTGTGTTGATGATGGTTGTTCATGCCACTTAGGTTTAAAGGATGAAAGGTTGGAACATGGGCAATCATTTCCTGGAGATGGTAATGGTAATTTTTCTATTGGCACGCTGAATTGGAACATGAAATTTAAGGATGCTACCTCTGCTGCTCAAGTAGCGACTGAGTTTGCAGAACATGTAGGACTAGAAACAAGAGCTGTGGTAGAACATTCAAGGCAATATTGTGTTGATGATGGTGTTTCATGCCACTTAGGTTTCAAGAATGAAAGGTCGAAACATGGGCAATCATTTCCTAGAGATGGTATTGGTAATAATTTTGTTGGCAGGTAGAATTGGAACATGAAATTTAAGGATGCTACCTCTGCTACTCAAGCAGCGGCTGAGTTTGCAGAACATGCAAGCCTAGCTGCCAGAGCTGTTGTAGAACTTTCAAGGCAATATTGTGTTGATGATGGTGGTTCATGCCACTTAGGTTTCAAGGATAAAAGGTTGGAACATGGGCAATCATTTCCTGGAGATGGTAAATTTTCTATTGGCAGGTAGAATTGGAACATGAAATTTAAGGATGCTGCCTCTGCTGGTCAAGCAGCGGCTGAGTTTGCAGAATATGCAGGACTAGAAACAAGAGCTGTTGTAGAACTTTAAAGGCTAGAAATTTCTAGAACATGCAAGCCTAGCTGCAAGAGCTATTGTAGAACTTTCAAGGCAATATTGTGTTGATGATGGTGGTTCATGCCACTTAGGTTTCAAGGATAAAAGGTTGGAACATGGGCAATCATTTCCTAGAGATGGTAAATTTTCTATTGGCAGGTAGAATTGGAACATGAAATTTTGAGGATGCTACCTCTGCTGGTCAAGTAGCGGCTGAGTTTGCAGAATATGCAGGCCTAGAAACAAGAGCTGTTGTAGAACTTTCAAGGCTAGAAATTTCCAGAACATGCACGCCTAGCTGCCAGAGATGTTGGAGAACTTTCAAGGCAATATTGTGTTGATGATGGTTGTTCATGCCACTTAGGTTTCAAGGATGAAAGGTTGGAACATGGGCAATCATTTCCTGGAGATGGTAATGGTAATTTTTCTATTGGCACGCTGAATTGGAACATGAAATTTAAGGATGCTACCTCTGCTGCTCAAGTAGCGACTGAGTTTGCAGAACATGCAAGCCTGGCTGCCAGAGCTATTGTAGAACGTTCAAGGCAATATTGTGTTGATGATGGTGGGTCATGCCACTTAGTTTTCAAGGATGAAAGATTGGAACATGGGGAATCATTTCCTTGAGATGGTAATGGAAATTTTTCTGTTGGCAGGCAGTATTGGAACATGAAATTTAAGGATGCTACCTCTACTGCTCAAGCAGCAGCTGAGTTTGCAGAACATGCAAGCCTAGCTACCAGAGATGTTGGAGAACTTTCAAGGAAATATTGTGTTGATGATGGTTGTTCATGCCACTTAGGTTTCAAGGATGAAATGTTAGAACATGGGCAATCATTTCCGGGAGATGGTAATGGTAATTTTTCTATTGGCACACTGAATTGGAACATGAAATTTAAGGATGCTACCTCTGCTGCTCAAGTAGCGACTGAGTTTGCAGAACATGTAGGACTAGAAACAAGAGCTGTTGTAGAACTTTCAAGGCAATATTGTGTTGATGATGGTGTTTCATGCCACTTAGGTTTCAAGGATGAAAGGTTGGAACATGGGCAATCATTTCCTCGAGATGTTAATAGTATTTTTTCTATTAGCAGGCAGAATTGGAACATGAAATTTAAGGATGCTACCTCTGTTGCTCAAGTAGCGACTGAGTTTGCAGAACATGCAAGCCTGGCTGCCAGAGCTATTGTAGAACGTTCAAGGCAATATTGTGTTGATGATGGTGGGTCATGCCACTTAGTTTTCAAGGATGAAAGATTGGAACATGGGGAATCATTTCCTTGAGATGGTAATGGAAATTTTTCTGTTGGCAGGCAGTATTGGAACATGAAATTTAAGGATGCTACCTCTACTTCTCAAGCAGCAGCTGAGTTTGCAGAACATGCAAGCCTAGCTACCAGAGATGTTGGAGAACTTTCAAGGAAATATTGTGTTGATGATGGTTGTTCATGCCACTTAGGTTTCAAGGATGAAATGTTAGAACATGGGCAATCATTTCCGGGAGATGGTAATGGTAATTTTTCTATTGGCACACTGAATTGGAACATGAAATTTAAGGATGCTACCTCTGCTGCTCAAGTAGCGACTGAGTTTGCAGAACATGTAGGACTAGAAACAAGAGCTGTTGTAGAACTTTCAAGGCAATATTGTGTTGATGATGGTGTTTCATGCCACTTAGGTTTCAAGAATGAAAGGTCGGAACATGGGCAATCATTTCTTAGAGATGGTATTGGTAATATTTTTGTTGGCAGGTAGAATTGGAACATGAAATTTAAGGATGCTACCTCTGCTACTTAAGCAGTGGCTGAGTTTGCAGAACAGGCAAGGCTAGCTGCCAGAGCTGTTATAGAACTTTCAAGGCAATATTGTGTTGATGATGGTGGTTCATGCCACTTAGGTTTCAAGGTTAAAAGGTTGGAACATGGGCAATCATTTCCTAGAGATGGTAAATTTTCTATTGGCAGGTAGAATTGGAACACGAAATTTAAGGATGCTACCGCTGCTGCTCAAGCAGCGGCTGAGTTTGCAGAATATGCAGGCCTAGAAACAAGAGCTGTTGTAGAACTTTCAAGGCTAGAAATTTCTAGAACATGCCAGAGATGTTGGAGAACTTTCAAGGCAATATTGTGTTGATGATGGTTGTTCATGCCACTTAGGTTTCAAGGATGAAAGGTTGGAACATGGGCAATCATTTCCTGGAGATGGTAATGGTAATTTTTCTATTGGCACGCTGAATTGGAACATGAAATTTAAGGATGCTACCTCTGCTGCTCAAGTAGCGACTGAGTTTGCAGAACATGTAGGACTAGAAACAAGAGCTATGGTAGAACTTTCAAGGCAATATTGTGTTGATGATGGTATTTCATGCCACTTAGGTTTCAAGAATGAAAGGTCGGAACATGGGCAATCATTTCCTAGAGATGGTATTGGTAATATTTTTGTTGGCAGGTAGAAATGGAACATGAAATTTAAGGATGCTACCTCTGCTACTTAAGCAGCGGGTGAGTTTGCAGAACAGGCAAGCCTAGCTGCCAGAGCTGCTGTACAACATTCAAGGCAATATTGTGTTGATGATGGTGGTTCATGCCACTTAGGTTTCAAGGTTAAAAGGTTGGAACATGGGCAATCATTTCCTGGAGATGGTAAATTTTCTATTGGCAGGTAGAATTGGAACATGAAATTTAAGGATGCTACCTCTGCTGCTCAAGCAGCATCTGAGTTTGCAGAACATGCAAGCCTAGCTACCAGAGATGTTGGAGAACTTTCAAGGAAATATTGTGTTGATGATGGTTGTTCATGCCACTTAGGTTTCAAGGATGAAAGGTTGGAACGTGGGCAATCATTTCCTGGAGATGGTAATGGTAATTTTTCTATTGGCACGCTGAATTGGAACATGAAATTTAAGGATGCTACCTCTGCTGCTCATGTAGCGACTGAGTTTGCAGAACATGTCGGACTAGAAACAAGAGCTGTTGTAGAACTTTCAAGGCAATATTGTGTTGATGATGGTGTTTCATGCCACTTAGGTTTCAAGAATGAAAGGTTGGAACATGGGTAATCATTTCCTATAAATGGTATTGGTAATATTTTTGTTGGCAGGTAGAATTGGAACATGAAATATAAGGATGCTACCTCTGCTACTTAAGCAACTGCTGAGTTTGCAGAACAGGCAAGCCTAGCTGCCAGAGCTGTTGTAGAACTTTCAAGACAATATTGTGTTGATGATGGTGGTTCATGCCACTTAGGTTTCAAGGTTAAAAGGTTGGAACATGGGCAATCATTTCCTGGAGATGGTAAATTTTCTATTGGCAGGTAGAATTGGAACATGAAATTTAAGGATGCTACCTCTGCTGGTCAAGCAGCGGCTGAGTTTGCAGAATATGCAGGCCTAGAATCATGAGCTGTTGTAGAACTTTCAAGGCTAGAAATTTCCAGAACATGCAAGCCTAGCTGCCAGAGATGTTGGAGAACTTTCAAGGCAATATTGTGTTGATGATGGTGGTTCATGCCACTTAGGTTTCAAGGATGAAAGGTTGGAACATGGGCAATCATTTCCTGGAGATGGTAATGGTAATTTTTCTATTGGCACGCTGAATTGGAACATGAAATTTAAGGATGCTACCTCTGCTGCTCAAGTAGCGACTGAGTTTGCAGAACATGTAGGACTAGAAACAAGAGCTGTGGTAGAACTTTCAAGGCAATATTGTGTTGATGATGGTGTTTCATGCCACTTAGGTTTCAAGAATGAAAGGTCGAAACATGGGCAATCATTTCCTAGAGATGGTATTGGTAATAATTTTGTTGGCATGTAGAATTGGAACATGAAATTTAAGGATGCTACCTCTGCTACTCAAGCAGCGGCTGAGTTTGCAGAACATGCAAGCCTAGGTGCCAGAGCTGTTGTAGAACTTTCAAGGCAATATTGTGTTGATGATGGTGGTTCATGCCACTTAGGTTTCAAGGATAAAAGGTTGGAACATGGGCAATCATTTCCTGGAGATGGTAAATTTTCTATTGGCAGGTAGAATTGGAACATGAAATTTAAGGATGCTACCTCTGCTGGTCAAGCAGCGGCTGAGTTTGCAGAATATGCAGGACTAGAAACAAGAGCTGTTGTAGAACTTTAAAGGCTAGAAATTTCCAGAACATGCAAGCCTAGCTGCAAGAGCTGTTGTAGAACTTTCAAGGCAATATTGTGTTGATGATGGTGGTTCATGCCACTTAGGTTTCAAGGATAAAAGGTTGGAACATGGGCAATCATTTCCTAGAGATGGTAAATTTTCTATGGGCAGGTAGAATTGGAACATGAAATTTTGAGGATGCTACCTCTGCTGGTCAAGCAGCGGCTGGGTTTGCAGAATATGCAGGCCTAGAAACAAGAGCTGTTGTAGAACTTTCAAGGCTAAAAATTTCCAGAACATGCAAGCCTAGCTGCCAGAGCTGTTGGAGAACTTTCAAGGCAATATTGTGTTGATGATGGTGGGTCATGCCACTTAGTTTTCAAGGATGAAAGATTGGAACATGGGGAATCATTTCCTTGAGATGGTAATGGAAATTTTTCTGTTGGCATGCAGTATTGGAACATGAAATTTAAGGATGCTACCTCTACTGCTCAAGCAGCAGCTGAGTTTGCAGAACATGCAAGCCTAGCTACCAGAGATGTTGGAGAACTTTCAAGGAAATATTGTGTTGATGATGGTTGTTCATGCCACTTAGGTTTCAAGGATGAAATGTTGGAACATGGGCAATCATTTCTTGGAGATGGTAATGGTAATTTTTCTATTGGCACGCTGAATTGGAACATGAAATTTAAGGATGCTACCTCTGCTGCTCAAGTAGCGACTGAGTTTGCAGAACATGTAGGACTAGCAACAAGAGCTGTTGTAGAACTTTCAAGGCAATATTGTGTTTATGATGGTGTTTCATGCCACTTAGGTTTCAAGAATGAAAGGTCGGAACATGGGCAATCATTTCTTAGAGATGGTATTGGTAATATTTTTGTTGGCAGGTAGAATTGGAACATGAAATTTAAGGATGCTACCTCTGCTACTTAAGCAGTGGCTGAGTTTGCAGAACAGGCAAGGCTAGCTGCCAGAGCTGTTGTAGAACTTTCAAGGCAATATTGTGTTGATGATGGTGGTTCATGCCACTTAGGTTTCAAGGTTAAAAGGTTGGAACATGGGCAATCATTTCCTAGAGATGGTAAATTTTCTATTGGCAGGTAGAATTGGAACATGAAATTTAAGGATGCTACCGCTGCTGCTCAAGCAGCGGCTGAGTTTGCAGAATATGCAGGCCTAGAAACAAGAGCTGTTGTAGAACTTTCAAGGCTAGAAATTTCAAGAACATGCCAGAGATGTTGGAGAACTTTCAAGGCAATATTGTGTTGATGATGGTTGTTCATGCCACTTAGGTTTCAAGGATGAAAGGTTGGAACATGGGCAATCATTTCCTGGAGATGGTAATGGTAATTTTTCTATTGGCACGCTGAATTGGAACATGAAATTTAAGGATGCTACCTCTACTGGTCAAGTAGCGACTGAGTTTGCAGAACATGTAGGACTAGAAACAAGAGCTATGGTAGAACTTTCAAGGCAATATTGTGTTGATAATGGTGTTTTATGCCACTTAGGTTTCAAGAATGAAAGGTCGGAACATGGGCAATCATTTCCTAGAGATGGTATTGGTAATATTTTTTTTGGCAGGTAGAATTGGAACATGAAATTTAAGGATGCTACCTCTGCTACTTAAGCAGCGGCTGAGTTTGCAAAACAAGCAAGCCTAGCTGCCAGAGCTGTTGTAGAACTTTCAAGGCAATATTGTGTTTATGATGGTGGTTCATGCCACTTAGGTTTCAAGGTTAAAAGGTTGGAACATGGGCAATCATTTCCTGGAGATGGTAAATTTTCTATTGGCAGGTAGAATTGGAACATGAAATTTAAGGATGCTACCTCTGCTGCTCAAGCAGCAGCTGAGTTTGCAAAACATGCAAGCCTAGCTGCCAGAGATGTTGGAGAACTTTCAAGGAAATATTGTGTTGATGATGGTTGTTCATGCCACTTAGGTTTCAAGGATAAAAGGTTGGAACATGGGCAATCATTTCCTGGAGATGGTAAATTTTCTATTGGCAGGTAGAATTGGAACATGAAATTTAAGGATGCTACCTCTGCTGGTCAAGCAGCGGCTGAGTTTGCAGAATATGCAGGACTAGAAACAAGAGCTGTTGTAGAACTTTAAAGGCTAGAAATTTCCAGAACATGCAAGCCTAGCTGCAAGAGCTGTTGTAGAACTTTCAAGGCAATATTGTGTTGATGATGGTGGTTCATGCCACTTAGGTTTCAAGGATAAAAGGTTGGAACATGGGCAATCATTTTCTAGAGATGGTAAATTTTCTATGGGCAGGTAGAATTGGAACATGAAATTTTGAGGATGCTACCTCTGCTGGTCAAGCAGCGGCTGGGTTTGCAGAATATGCAGGCCTAGAAACAAGAGCTGTTGTAGAACTTTCAAGGCTAAAAATTTCCAGAACATGCAAGCCTAGCTGCCAGAGCTGTTGGAGAACTTTCAAGGCAATATTGTGTTGATGATGGTGGGTCATGCCACTTAGTTTTCAAGGATGAAAGATTGGAACATGGGGAATCATTTCCTTGAGATGGTAATGGAAATTTTTCTGTTGGCATGCAGTATTGGAACATGAAATTTAAGGATGCTACCTCTACTGCTCAAGCAGCAGCTGAGTTTGCAGAACATGCAAGCCTAGCTACCAGAGATGTTGGAGAACTTTCAAGGAAATATTGTGTTGATGATGGTTGTTCATGCCACTTAGGTTTCAAGGATGAAATGTTGGAACATGGGCAATCATTTCTTGGAGATGGTAATGGTAATTTTTCTATTGGCACGCTGAATTGGAACATGAAATTTAAGGATGCAACCTCTGCTGCTCAAGTAGCGACTGAGTTTGCAGAACATGTAGGACTAGCAACAAGAGCTGTTGTAGAACTTTCAAGGCAATATTGTGTTTATGATGGTGTTTCGTGCCACTTAGGTTTCAAGAATGAAAGGTCGGAACATGGGCAATCATTTCTTAGAGATGGTATTGGTAATATTTTTGTTGGCAGGTAGAATTGGAACATGAAATTTAAGGATGCTACCTCTGCTACTTAAGCAGTGGCTGAGTTTGCAGAACAGGCAAGGCTAGCTGCCAGAGCTGTTGTAGAACTTTCAAGGCAATATTGTGTTGATGATGGTGGTTCATGCCACTTAGGTTTCAAGGTTAAAAGGTTGGAACATGGGCAATCATTTCCTAGAGATGGTAAATTTTCTATTGGCAGGTAGAATTGGAACATGAAATTTAAGGATGCTACCGCTGCTGCTCAAGCAGCGGCTGAGATTGCAGAATATGCAGGCCTAGAAACAAGAGCTGTTGTAGAACTTTCAAGGCTAGAAATTTCCAGAACATGCCAGAGATGTTGGAGAACTTTCAAGGCAATATTGTGTTGATGATGGTTGTTCATGCCACTTAGGTTTCAAGGATGAAAGGTTGGAACATGGGCAATCATTTCCTGGAGATGGTAATGGTAATTTTTCTATTGGCACGCTGAATTGGAACATGAAATTTAAGGATGCTACCTCTACTGGTCAAGTAGCGACTGAGTTTGCAGAACATGTAGGACTAGAAACAAGAGCTATGGTAGAACTTTCAAGGCAATATTGTGTTGATAATGGTGTTTTATGCCACTTAGGTTTCAAGAATGAAAGGTCGGAACATGGGCAATCATTTCCTAGAGATGGTATTGGTAATATTTTTTTTGGCAGGTAGAATTGGAACATGAAATTTAAGGATGCTACCTCTGCTACTTAAGCAGCGGCTGAGTTTGCAAAACAAGCAAGCCTAGCTGCCAGAGCTGTTGTAGAACTTTCAAGGAAATATTGTGTTTATGATGGTGGTTCATGCCACTTAGGTTTCAAGGTTAAAAGGTTGGAACATGGGCAATCATTTCCTGGAGATGGTAAATTTTCTATTGGCAGGTAGAATTGGAACATGAAATTTAAGGATGCTACCTCTGCTGCTCAAGCAGCAGCTGAGTTTGCAAAACATGCAAGCCTAGCTGCCAGAGATGTTGGAGAACTTTCAAGGAAATATTGTGTTGATGATGGTTATTCATGCCACTTAGGTTTCAAGGATGAAAGGTTGGAACATGGGCAATCATTTCCTGGAGATGGTAATGGTAATTTTTCTATTGGCACGCTGAATTGGAACATGAAATATAAGGATGCTACCTCTGCTGCTCAAGTAGCGACTGAGTTTGCAGAACATGTCGGACTAGAAATAAGAGCTATTGTAGAACATTCAAGGCAATATTGTGTTGATGATGGTGTTTCATGCCACTTAGGTTTCAAGAATGAAAGGTCGGAACATGGGCAATCATTTCCTATAAATGGTATTGGTAATATTTATGTTGGCAGGTAGAATTGGAACATGAAATTTAAGGATGCTACCTCTGCTACTTAAGCAACGGCTGAATTTGCAGAACAGGCAAGCCTAGCTGCCAGAGCTGTTGTAGAACTTTCAAAGCAATATTGTGTTGATGATGGTGGTTCATGCCACTTAGGTTTCAAGGTTAAAAGGTTGGAACATGGGCAATCATTTCCTGGAGATGGTAAATTTTCTACTGGCAGGTAGAATTGGAACATGAAATTTAAGGATGCTACCTCTGCTGGTCAAGCAGCGGCTGAGTTTGCAGAATATGCAGGCCTAGAAACAAGAGCTGTTGTAGAACTTTCAAGGCTAGAAATTTCCAGAACATGCAAGCCTAGCTGCCAGAGATGTTGGAGAACTTTCAAGGCAATATTGTGTTGATGATGGTTGTTCATGCCACTTAGGTTTCAAGGATGAAAGGCTGGAACATGGGCAATCATTTCCTGGAGATGGTAATGGTAATTTTTCTTTTGGCACGCTGAATTGGAACATGAAATTTAAGGATGCTACCTCTGCTGCTCAAGTAGCGACTGAGTTTGCAGAACATGTAGGACTAGAAACAAGAGCTGTGGTAGAACTTTCAAGGCAATATTGTGTTGATGATGGTGTTTCATGCCACTTAGGTTTCAAGAATGAAAGGTCGAAATATGGGGAACCATTTCCTAGAGATGAAATTGGTAATAATTTTGTTGGCAGGTAGAATTGGAACATGAAATTTAAGGACGCTACCTCTGCTACTCAAGCAGCGGCTGAGTTTGTAGAACATGCAAGCCTAACTGCCAGAGCTGTTGTAGAACTTTCAAGGCAATATTATGTTGATGATGGTGGTTCATGCCTCTTAGTTTTCAAGGATAAAAGGTTGGAACATGGGCAATCATTTCCTGGAGATGGTAAATTTTCTATTGGCAGGTAGAATTGGAACATGAAATTTAAGGATGCTAGCTCTGCTGGTCAAGCAGCGGCTGAGTGTGCAGAATATGCAGGCCTAGAAACAAGAGCTGTTGTAGAACTTTCAAGGCTAGAAATTTCCAGAACATGCAAGCCTAGCTGCCAGAGATGTTGGAGAACTTTCAAGGCAATATTGTGTTGATGATGGTTGTTCATGCCACTTAGGTTTCAAGGATGAAAGGCTGGAACATGGGCAATCATTTCCTGGAGATGGTAAATTTTCTATTGGCAGGTAGAATTGGAACATGAAATTTAAGGATGCTACCTCTGCTGGTCAAGCAACGGCTGAGTTTGCAGAATATGCAGGCCTAGAAACAAGAGCTGTTGTAGAACTTTCAAGGCTAGAAATTTCCAGAACATGCAAGCCTAGCTGCGAGAGATGTTGGAGAACTTTCAAGGCAATATTGTGTTGATGATGGTTGTTCATGCCACTTAGGTTTCAAGGATGAAAGGCTGGAACATGGGCAATCATTTCCTGGAGATGGTAATGGTAATTTTTCTATTGGCACGCTGAATTGGAACATGAAATTTAAGGATGCTACCTCTGCTGCTCGAGTAGCGACTGAGTTTGCAGAACATGTAGGACTAGAAACAAGAGCTGTGGTAGAACTTTCAAGGCAATATTGTGTTGATGATGGTGTTTCATGCCACTTAGGTTTCAAGAATGAAAGGTCGAAACATGGGCAACCATTTCCTAGAGATGAAATTGGTAATAATTTTGTTGGCAGGTAGAATTGGAACATGAAATTTAAGGACGCTACCTCTGCTACTCAAGCAGCGGCTGAGTTTACAGAACATGCAAGCCTAGCTGCCAGAGCTGTTGTAGAACTTTCAAGGCAATATTATGTTGATGATGGTGGTTCATGCCACTTAGGTTTCAAGGATAAAAGGTTGGAACATGGGCAATCATTTCCTGGAGATGGTAAATTTTCTATTGGCAGGTAGAATTGGAACATGAAATTTAAGGATGTTGCCTCTGCTGGTCAAGCAGCGGCCGAGTGTGCAGAATATGCAGGCCTAGAAACAAGAGCTGTTGTAGAACATTCAAGGCTAGAAATTTCCAGAACATGCAAGCCTAGCTGCCAGAGATGTTGTAGAACTTTCAAGGCAATATTGTGTTGATGATGGTGGTTCATGCCACTTAGGTTTGAAGGATAAAAGGTTGGAACATGGGCAATCATTTCCTGGAGATGGTAAATTTTCTATTGGCAGGTAGAATTGGAACATGAAATTTAAGGATGCTACCTCTGCTGGTCAAGCAACGGCTGAGTTTGCAGAATATGCAGGCCTAGAAACAAGAGTTGTTGTAGAACTTTCAAGGCTAGAAATTTCCAGAACATTCAAGCCTAGCTGCCAGAGATGTTGGAGAACTTTCAAGGCAATATTGTGTTGATGATGGTTGTTCATGCCACTTAGGTTTCAAGGATGAAATGTTGGAACATGGGCAATCATTTCCTGGAGATGGTAATGGTAATTTTTCTATTGGCACGCTGAATTGGAACATGAAATTTAAGGATGCTACCTCTGCTGCTCAAGTAGCGACTGAGTTTGCAGAACATGTAGGACTAGAAACAAGAGCTGTGGTAGAACTTTCAAGGCAATATTGTGTTGATGATGGTGCTTCATGCCACTTAGGTTTCAAGAATGAAAGGTCGAAACATGGGCAATCATTTCCTAGAGATGGTATTGGTAATAATTTTGTTGGCAAGTAGAATTGGAACATGAAATTTAAGGATGCTACCTCTGCTACTCAAGTAGCGGCTGAGTTTGCAGAACATGCAAGCCTAGCTGCCAGAGCTGTTGTAGAACTTTCAAGGCAATATTGTGTTGATGGTGGTGGTTCATGCCACTTAGGTTTCAAGGATAAAAGGTTGGAACATGGGCAATCATTTCCTGGAGATGGTAAATTTTCTATTGGCAGGCAGAAATGATACATGAAATTTAAGGATGCTACCTCTGCTGCTCAAGTAGCGACTGACTTTGCAGAACATGCAAGCCTAGCTGCCAGAGATATTGGAGAACTTTCAAGGCAATATTGTATTGATGATGGTGGTTCATGCCACTTAGGTTTCAAGGATGAAAGGTTGGAACATGGGCAATCATTTCCTCGAGATGGTAATAGTATTTTTTCTATTGGCAGGCAGAATTGGAACATGAAATTTAAGGATGCTACCTCTGCTGCTCAAGTAGCGACTGATTTTGCAGAACAGGTAAGCCTAGCTGCCAGAGCTGTTGTAGAACTTTCAAAGCAATATTGTGTTGATGATGGTGGTTCATGCCACTTAGGTTTCAAGGTTAAAAGGTTGGAACATGGGCAATCATTTCCTGGAGATGGTAAATTTTCTATTGGCAGGTAGAATTGGAACATGAAATTTAAGGATGCTACCTCTGCTGCTCAAGCAGCAGCTGAGTTTGCAGAACATGCAAGCCTAGCTACCAGAGATGTTGGAGAACTTTCAAGGAAATATTGTGTTGATGATAGTTGTTCATGCTACTTAGGTTTCAAGGATGAAAGGTTGGAACATGGGCAATCATTTCCTGGAGATAGTAATGGTAATTTTTCTATTGGCACGCTGAATTGGAACATGAAATTTAAGGATGCTACCTCTGCTGCTCAAGTAGCGACTGAGTTTGCAGAACATGTAGGACTTGAAACAAGAGTTGTGGTAGAACTTTCAAGGCAATATTGTGTTGATGATGGTGTTTCATGCCACTTAAGTTTCAAGAATGAAAGGTCGAAACATGGGCAATCATTTCCTAGAGATGGTATTGGTAATAATTTTGTTGGCAGGTAGAATTGGAACATGAAATTTGAGGATGCTACCACTGCTACTCAAGCAGCGGCTGAGTTTGCAGAACATGCAAGCCTAGCTGCCAGAGCTGTTGTAGAACTTTCAAGGCAATATTGTGTTGATGATGGTGGTTCATGCCACTTAGGTTTCAAGGATAAAAGGTTGGAACATGGGCAATCATTTCCTAGAGATGGTAAATTTTCTATTGGCAGGCAGAAATGATACATGAAATTTAAGGATGCTACCTCTGCTGGTCAAGCAACGGCTGAGTTTGCAAAACATGCAAGCCTAGATGCCAGAGCTATTGTAGAACGTTCAACACAATATTGTGTTGATGATGGTTGTTCATGCCACTTAGTTTTCAAGGATGAAAGGTTGTAACATGGTCAATCATTTCCTTGAGATGGTAATGGTAATTATTCAGTTGGCAGGCAGAATTGGAACATGAAATTTAAGGATGCTACCTCTATTGCTCAAGTAGCGACTGAGTTTGCAGAACATGCAAGCCTAGCTGCCAGAGATGTTGGAGAACTTTCAAGGCAATATTGTGTTGATGATGGTGGTTCATGCCACTTAGGTTTCAAGGATGAAAGGTTGGAACATGGGCAATCATTTCCTCGAGATGGTAATAGTATTTTTTCTATTGGCAGGCAGAATTGGAATATGAAATTTAAGGATGCTACCTCTCCTGCTAAAGTAGCGACTGATTTTGCAGAACATGCAAGCCTAGCTGCCAGAGCTGTTGTAGAACTTTCAAGGCAATATTGTGTTGATGATGGTGGGTCATGCCACTTAGTTTTCAAGGATGAAATATTGGAACATGGGGAATCATTTCCTTGAGATGGTAATGGAAATTTTTCTGTTGGCAGGCAGTATTGGAACATGAAATTTAAGGATGCTACCTCTACTGCTCAAGCAGCGGCTGAGTTTGCAGAACATGCAAGCCTAGCTGCTAGAGATGTTGGAGAACATTCAAGACAATATTGTGTTGATGATTGTTGTTCATGCCACTTAGGTTTCAAGGATGAAAGGTTGGAACATGGGCAATCATTTCCTGGAGATGGTAATGGTAATTTTTCTATTGGTACACTGAATTGGAACATGAAATTTAAGGATGCTACCTCTGCTGCTCAAGTAGTGACTGAGTTTGCAGAACATGTAGGACAAGAAACAAGAGCTGTTGTAGAACTTTCAAGGCAATATTGTGTTGATGATGGTGGTTCATGCCACTTAGGTTTCAAGGATGAAAGGTTGGAACATGGGCAATCATTTCCTCGAGATGGTAATAGTATTTTTTCTATTGGCAGGCAGAATTAGAACATGAAATTTAAGGATGCTACCTCTGCTGCTCAAGTAGCGACTGAGTTTGCAGAACATGCAAGCCTAGTTGCTAGAGCTGTTGTAGAACTTTCAAGGCAATATTGTGTTGATGATGGTGGGTCATGCCACTTAGTTTTCAAGGATGAAAGATTGGAACATGGGGAATCATTTCCTTGAGATGGTAATGGAAATATTTCTGTTGGCAGGCAGTATTGGAACATGAAATTTAAGGATGCTACCTCTACTGCTCAAGCAACGGCTGAGTTTGCAGAACATGCAAGCCTAGCTGCCAGAGATGTTGGAGAACTTTCAAGGAAATATTGTGTTGATGATGGCTGTTCATGCCACTTAGATTTCAAGGATGAAAGGTTGGAACATGGGCAATCATTTCCTTGAGATGGTAATGGTAATTGTTCTGTTGGCAGGCAGAATTGGTACATGAAATTTAAGGATGCTACCTCTGCTACTCAAGCAGTGGCTGAGTTTGCAGAACAGACAAGCCTAGCTGCCAGAGCTGTTGTAGAACTTTCAAGGCAATATTGAGTTGATGGTGGTGGTTTATGCCACTTAGGTTTCAAGGTTAAAAGGATGGAACATGGGCAATCATTTCCTGGAGATGGTAAATTTTCTATTGGCAGGTAGAATTGGAACATGAAATTTAAGGATGCTACCTCTGCTGCTCAAGCAGCGGATGAGTTTGCAGAACATCCAAGCCTATCTGCTAGAGCTATTGTAGAACTTTCAAGGCAATATTGTGTTGATGATGGTGTGTCAGGCCACTTAGGTTTCATAGATGAAAGGTTGGAACATGGGCAATCATTTACTGGAGATGGTAATGGTAAATTTTCTGTTGGCAAGCAGAATTGGAACATGAAATTTAAGGATGCTACCTCTGTTGCTCAAGCAGCGGCTGAGTTTACAGAACATGAAAGCCTAGCTGCCAGAGCTGTAGTAGAACTTTCAAGGCAATATTATGTTGATGGTGGTGGTTCATGCCACTTAGTTTTTAAGGATGAAAGGTTGGAACATGGGCAATCATTTCCTTGAGACGGTAATGGTAATATTTCTGTTGGCAGGCAGTATTGGAACATGAAATTTAAGGATGCTACCTCTGCTGCTAAAGTAACGGCTGAGTTTGCAGAACATCCAAGCCTATATGCCAGAGCTGTTGTAGAACTTTCAAGGCAATATTGTGTTGATGATGGTGTTTCATGCCACTTAGGTTTTAAGGATGAAAGGTTGGAACATTTACAATCATTTCCTTGAGATGGTAATGGTAATTCTACTGTTGGCAGGCAGTAATGGAACATTAAATTTAAGGATGCTACCTCTGCTGCTCAAGCAGCGGCTGAGTTTGCAGAACATGTAAGCCTAGCTGCCAGAGATGTTGGAGAACTTTCAAGGCAATATTATGTTGATGATGGTGGTTCATGCCACTTAGGTTTCAAGGATGAAAGGTTGGAACATGGGCAATCATTTTCTGGAGATGGTAATGGTAATTTTTCTATTGGCACGCTGAATTGGAACATGAAATTTAAGGATGCTACCTTTGTTGCTCAAGTAGCGACTGAGTTTGCAGAACATGTTGGCCTAGAAACAAGAGCAGTTGTAGAACTTTCAAGGTAATATTGTGTTGATGATGGTGTTTCATGCCACTTAGGTTTCAAGAATGAAAGGTCGGAACATGGGTAAGCATTTCCTGGAGATGGTAAAGGTAATTTTTCTGTTGGCAGGCAGTATTGGAACATGAAATTTAAGGATGCTAACTCTGCTGCTCAAACAACGGCTGAGTTTGGAGAACATGCAAGCCTAGCTGCCAGAGCTGTTGGAGAACTTTCAAGGCAATATTGTGTTGATGATCGTGGTTCATTCCACATAGGTTTCTAGGATGAAAGGTTGGAACATGGGTAAGCATTTCCTGGAGATGGTAATGGTAATTTTTCAGTTGGCAAGCAGAATTGGAACATGAAATTTAAGGATGCTACCTCTGCTGGTCAAGCAGCGGCTGAGTTTGCAGAATATGTAGGCCTAGAATCAAGAGCTGTTGTAGAACTTTCAAGGCTAGAAATTTCCAGAAAATGCAAGCCTAGCTGCCAGAGATGTTGGAGAACTTTCAAGGCAATATTGTGTTGATGATGGTTGTTCATGCCACTTAGGTTTCAAGGATGAAAGGCTGGAACATGGGCAATCATTTCCTGGAGATGGTAATGGTAATTTTTCTATTGGCACGCTGAATTGGAACATGAAATTTATGGATGCTACCTCTGCTGCTCAAGTAGCGACTGAGTTTGCAGAACATGTAGGACTAGAAACAAGAGCTGTGGTAGAACTTTCAAGGCAATATTGTGTTGATGATGGTGTTTCATGCCACTTAGGTTTCAAGAATGAAAGGTCGAAACATGGGCAATCATTTCCTAGAGATGGTATTGGTAATAATTTTTTTGGCAGGTAGAATTGGAACATGCAATTTAAGGATGCTACCTCTGCTACTCAAGCAGCGGCTGAGTTTGCAGAACATGCAAGCCTAGCTGCCAGAGCTGTTGTAGAACTTTCAAGGCAATATTGTGTTGATGATGGTGGTTCATGCCACTTAGGTTTCAAGGATAAAAGGTTGGAACATGGGCAATCATTTCCTGGAGATGGTAAATTTTCTATTGGCAGGTAGAATTGGAACATGAAATTTAAGGATGCTACCTCTGCTGGTCAAGCAGCGGCTGAGTTTGCAGAATATGCAGGCCTAGAAACAAGAGCTGTTGTAGAACTTTAAAGGCTAGAAATTTCCAGAACATGCAAGCCTAGCTGCAAGAGCTGTTGTAGAACTTTCAAGGCAATATTGTGTTGATGATGGTGGTTCATGCCACTTAGGTTTCAAGGATAAAAGGTTGGAACATGGGCAATCATTTCCTGGAGATGGTAAATTTTCTATTGGCAGGTAGAATTGGAACATGAAATTTTGAGGATGCTACCTCTGCTGGTCAAGCAGCGGCTGAGTTTGCAGAATATGCAGGCCTAGAAACAAGAGCTGTTGTAGAACTTTCAAGGCTAGAAATTTCCAGAACATGCAAGCCTAGTTGCCAGAGATGTTGGAGAACTTTCAAGGCAATATTGTGTTGATGATGGTTGTTCATGCCACTTAGGTTTGAAGGATGAAAGGTTGGAACATGGGCAATCATTTCCTGGAGATGGTAATGGTAATTTTTCTATTGGCACACTGAATTGGAACATGAAATATAAGGATGCTACCTCCGCTGCTCAAGTAGCGACTGAGTTTGCAGAACATGTAGGACTAGAAACAAGAGCTATTGTAGAACTTTCAAGGCAATATTGTGTTGATGATGGTGTTTCATGCCACATAGGTTTCAAGGATGAAAGGTTGGAACATGGGCAATCATTTCCTCGAGATGGTAATAGTATTTTTTCTATTGGCAGGCAGAATTGGAACATGAAATTTAAGGATGCTACCTCTGTTGCTCAAGTAGCGACTGAGTTTGCAGAACATGGAAGCCTGGCTGCCAGAGCTATTGTAGAATGTTCAAGGCAATATTGTGTTGATGATGGTGGGTCATGCTACTTAGTTTTCAAGGATGAAAGATTGGAACATGGGGAATCATTTCCTTGAGATGGTAATGGAAATTTTTCTGTTGGCAGGCAGTATTGGAACATGAAATTTAAGGATGCTACCTCTACTGCTCAAGCAGCAGCTGAGTTTACAGAACATGCAAGCCTAGCTACCAGAGATGTTGGAGAACTTTCAAGGAAATATTGTGTTGATGATGGTTGTTCATGCCACTTAGGTTTCAAGGATGAAATGTTGGAACATGGGCAATCATTTCCTGGAGATGGTAATGGTAATTTTTCTATTGGCACGCTGAATTGGAACATGAAATTTAAGGATGCTACCTCTGCTGCTCAAGTAGCGACTGAGTTTGCAGAACATGTAGGACTCGAAACAAGAGCTGTTGTAGAACTTTCAAGGAAATATTATGTTGATGATGGTGTTTCATGCCACTTAGGTTTCAAGAATGAAAGGTCGGAACAAGGGCAATCATTTCTTAGAGATGGTATTGGTAATATTTTTGTTGGCAGGTAGAATTGGAAAATGAAATTTAAGGATGCTACCTCTGCTACTTAAGCAGTGGCTGAGTTTGCAGAACAGGCAAGGCTAGCTGCCAGAGCTGTTGTAGAACTTTCAAGGCAATATTGTGTTGATGATGGTGGTTCATGCCACTTAGGTTTCAAGGTTAAAAGGTTGGAACATGGGCAATCATTTCCTAGAGATGGTAAATTTTCTATTGGCAGGTAGAATTGGAACATGAAATTTAAGGATGCTACCGCTGCTGCTCAAGCAGCGGATGAGTTTGCAGAACATCCAAGCCTATCTGCTAGAGCTATTGTAGAACTTTCAAGGCAATATTGTGTTGATGATGGTGTGTCAGGCCACTTAGGTTTCATAGATGAAAGGTTGGAACATGGGCAATCATTTACTGGAGATGGTAATGGTAAATTTTCTGTTGGCAAGCAGAATTGGAACATGAAATTTAAGGATGCTACCTCTGTTGCTCAAGCAGCGGCTGAGTTTACAGAACATGAAAGCCTAGCTGCCAGAGCTGTAGTAGAACTTTCAAGGCAATATTATGTTGATGGTGGTGGTTCATGCCACTTAGTTTTTAAGGATGAAAGGTTGGAACATGGGCAATCATTTCCTTGAGACGGTAATGGTAATATTTCTGTTGGCAGGCAGTATTGGAACATGAAATTTAAGGATGCTACCTCTGCTGCTAAAGTAACGGCTGAGTTTGCAGAACATCCAAGCCTATATGCCAGAGCTGTTGTAGAACTTTCAAGGCAATATTGTGTTGATGATGGTGTTTCATGCCACTTAGGTTTTAAGGATGAAAGGTTGGAACATTTACAATCATTTCCTTGAGATGGTAATGGTAATTCTACTGTTGGCAGGCAGTAATGGAACATTAAATTTAAGGATGCTACCTCTGCTGCTCAAGCAGCGGCTGAGTTTGCAGAACATGTAAGCCTAGCTGCCAGAGATGTTGGAGAACTTTCAAGGCAATATTATGTTGATGATGGTGGTTCATGCCACTTAGGTTTCAAGGATGAAAGGTTGGAACATGGGCAATCATTTTCTGGAGATGGTAATGGTAATTTTTCTATTGGCACGCTGAATTGGAACATGAAATTTAAGGATGCTACCTTTGTTGCTCAAGTAGCGACTGAGTTTGCAGAACATGTTGGCCTAGAAACAAGAGCAGTTGTAGAACTTTCAAGGTAATATTGTGTTGATGATGGTGTTTCATGCCACTTAGGTTTCAAGAATGAAAGGTCGGAACATGGGTAAGCATTTCCTGGAGATGGTAAAGGTAATTTTTCTGTTGGCAGGCAGTATTGGAACATGAAATTTAAGGATGCTAACTCTGCTGCTCAAACAACGGCTGAGTTTGGAGAACATGCAAGCCTAGCTGCCAGAGCTGTTGGAGAACTTTCAAGGCAATATTGTGTTGATGATCGTGGTTCATTCCACATAGGTTTCTAGGATGAAAGGTTGGAACATGGGTAAGCATTTCCTGGAGATGGTAATGGTAATTTTTCAGTTGGCAAGCAGAATTGGAACATGAAATTTAAGGATGCTACCTCTGCTGGTCAAGCAGCGGCTGAGTTTGCAGAATATGTAGGCCTAGAATCAAGAGCTGTTGTAGAACTTTCAAGGCTAGAAATTTCCAGAAAATGCAAGCCTAGCTGCCAGAGATGTTGGAGAACTTTCAAGGCAATATTGTGTTGATGATGGTTGTTCATGCCACTTAGGTTTCAAGGATGAAAGGCTGGAACATGGGCAATCATTTCCTGGAGATGGTAATGGTAATTTTTCTATTGGCACGCTGAATTGGAACATGAAATTTATGGATGCTACCTCTGCTGCTCAAGTAGCGACTGAGTTTGCAGAACATGTAGGACTAGAAACAAGAGCTGTGGTAAAACTTTCAAGGCAATATTGTGTTGATGATGGTGTTTCATGCCACTTAGGTTTCAAGAATGAAAGGTCGAAACATGGGCAATCATTTCCTAGAGATGGTATTGGTAATAATTTTTTTGGCAGGTAGAATTGGAACATGAAATTTAAGGATGCTACCTCTGCTACTCAAGCAGCGGCTGAGTTTGCAGAACATGCAAGCCTAGCTGCCAGAGCTGTTGTAGAACTTTCAAGGCAATATTGTGTTGATGATGGTGGTTCATGCCACTTAGGTTTCAAGGATAAAAGGTTGGAACATGGGCAATCATTTCCTGGAGATGGTAAATTTTCTATTGGCAGGTAGAATTGGAACATGAAATTTAAGGATGCTACCTCTGCTGGTCAAGCAGCGGCTGAGTTTGCAGAATATGCAGGCCTAGAAACAAGAGCTGTTGTAGAACTTTAAAGGCTAGAAATTTCCAGAACATGCAAGCCTAGCTGCAAGAGCTGTTGTAGAACTTTCAAGGCAATATTGTGTTGATGATGGTGGTTCATGCCACTTAGGTTTCAAGGATAAAAGGTTGGAACATGGGCAATCATTTCCTGGAGATGGTAAATTTTCTATTGGCAGGTAGAATTGGAACATGAAATTTTGAGGATGCTACCTCTGCTGGTCAAGCAGCGGCTGAGTTTGCAGAATATGCAGGCCTAGAAACAAGAGCTGTTGTAGAACTTTCAAGGCTAGAAATTTCCAGAACATGCAAGCCTAGTTGCCAGAGATGTTGGAGAACTTTCAAGGCAATATTGTGTTGATGATGGTTGTTCATGCCACTTAGGTTTGAAGGATGAAAGGTTGGAACATGGGCAATCATTTCCTGGAGATGGTAATGGTAATTTTTCTATTGGCACACTGAATTGGAACATGAAATATAAGGATGCTACCTCCGCTGCTCAAGTAGCGACTGAGTTTGCAGAACATGTAGGACTAGAAACAAGAGCTATTGTAGAACTTTCAAGGCAATATTGTGTTGATGATGGTGTTTCATGCCACATAGGTTTCAAGGATGAAAGGTTGGAACATGGGCAATCATTTCCTCGAGATGGTAATAGTATTTTTTCTATTGGCAGGCAGAATTGGAACATGAAATTTAAGGATGCTACCTCTGTTGCTCAAGTAGCGACTGAGTTTGCAGAACATGGAAGCCTGGCTGCCAGAGCTATTGTAGAATGTTCAAGGCAATATTGTGTTGATGATGGTGGGTCATGCTACTTAGTTTTCAAGGATGAAAGATTGGAACATGGGGAATCATTTCCTTGAGATGGTAATGGAAATTTTTCTGTTGGCAGGCAGTATTGGAACATGAAATTTAAGGATGCTACCTCTACTGCTCAAGCAGCAGCTGAGTTTACAGAACATGCAAGCCTAGCTACCAGAGATGTTGGAGAACTTTCAAGGAAATATTGTGTTGATGATGGTTGTTCATGCCACTTAGGTTTCAAGGATGAAATGTTGGAACATGGGCAATCATTTCCTGGAGATGGTAATGGTAATTTTTCTATTGGCACGCTGAATTGGAACATGAAATTTAAGGATGCTACCTCTGCTGCTCAAGTAGCGACTGAGTTTGCAGAACATGTAGGACTCGAAACAAGAGCTGTTGTAGAACTTTCAAGGAAATATTATGTTGATGATGGTGTTTCATGCCACTTAGGTTTCAAGAATGAAAGGTCGGAACAAGGGCAATCATTTCTTAGAGATGGTATTGGTAATATTTTTGTTGGCAGGTAGAATTGGAAAATGAAATTTAAGGATGCTACCTCTGCTACTTAAGCAGTGGCTGAGTTTGCAGAACAGGCAAGGCTAGCTGCCAGAGCTGTTGTAGAACTTTCAAGGCAATATTGTGTTGATGATGGTGGTTCATGCCACTTAGGTTTCAAGGTTAAAAGGTTGGAACATGGGCAATCATTTCCTAGAGATGGTAAATTTTCTATTGGCAGGTAGAATTGGAACATGAAATTTAAGGATGCTACCGCTGCTGCTCAAGCAGCGGCTGAGTTTGCAGAATATGCAGGCCTAGAAACAAGAGTTGTTGTAGAACTTTCAAGGCTAGAAATTTCCAGAACATGCCAGAGATGTTGGAGAACTTTCAAGGCAATATTGTGTTGATGATGGTTGTTCATGCCACTTAGGTTTCAAGGATGAAAGGTTGGAACATGGGCAATCATTTCCTGGAGATGGTAATGGTAATTTTTCTATTGGCACGCTGAATTAGAACATGAAATTTAAGGATGCTACCTCTGCTGCTCAAGTAGCGACTGAGTTTGCAGAACATGTAGGACTAGAAACAAGAGCTATGGTAGAACTTTCAAGGCAATATTGTGTTGATGATGGTGTTTCATGCCACTTAGGTTTCAAGAATGAAAGGTCGGAACATGGGCAATCATTTCCTAGAGATGATATTGGTAATATTTTTGTTGGCAGGTAGAATTGGAACATGAAATTTAAGGATGCTACCTCTGCTACATAAGCAGCGGCTGAGTTTGCAGAACAGGCAAGCCTAGCTGCCAGAGCTGTTGTAGAACTTTCAAGGCAATATTGTGTTGATGATGGTGGTTCATGCCACTTAGGTTTCAAGGTTAAAAGGTTGGAACATGGGCAATCATTTCCTGGAGATGGTAAATTTTCTATTGGCAGGTAGAATTGGAACATGAAATTTATGGATGCTACCTCTGCTGCTCAAGCAGCAGCTGAGTTTGCAGAACATGCAAGCCTAGCTGCCAGAGATGTTGGAGAACTTTCAAGGCAATATTGTGTTGATGATGGTTGTTCATGCCACTTAGGTTTCAAGGATGAAAGGTTGGAACATGGGCAATCATTTCCTGGAGATGGTAATGGTAATTTTTCTATTGGCACGCTGAATTGGAACATGAAATTTAAGGATGCTACCTCTGCTGCTCAAGTAGCGACTGAGTTTGCAGAACATGTCGGACTAGAAACAAGAGCTGTTGTAGAACTTTCAAGGCAATATTGTGTTGATGATGGTGTTTCATGCCACTTAGGTTTCAAGAATGAAAGGTCGGAACATGGGCAATCATTTCCTGGAGATGGTAAATTTTCTATTGGCAGGCAGAAATGATACATGAAATTTAAGGATGCTACCTCTGCTGCTCAAGTAGCAACTGAGTTTGCAGAACATGCAAGCCTAGATGCCAGAGCTATTGTAGAACGTTCAAGGCAATATTGTGTTGATGATGGTTGTTCATGCCACTTAGTTTTCAAGGATGAAAGGTTGTAACATGGTCAATCATTTCGTTGAGATGGTAATGGTAATTATTCAGTTGGCAGGCAGAATTGGAACATGAAATTTAAGGATGCTACCTCTATTGCTCAAGTAGCGACTGAGTTTGCAGAACATGCAAGCCTATCTGCCAGAGATGTTGGAGAACTTTCAAGGCAATATTGTGTTGATGATGGTGGTTCATGCCACTTAGGTTTCAAGGATGAAAGGTTGGAACATGGGCAATCATTTCCTCGAGATGGTAATAGTATTTTTTCTATTGGCAGGCAGAATTGGAACATGAAATTTAAGGATGCTACCTCTGTTGCTCAAGTAGCGACTGATTTTGAAGAACATGCAAGCCTAGCTGCCAGAGCTGTTGTAGAACTTTCAAGGCAATATTGTGTTGATGATGGTGGGTCATGCCACTTAGTTTTCAAGGATGAAATATTGGAACATGGGGAATCATTTCCTTGAGATGGTAATGGAAATTTTTCTGTTGGCAGGCAGTATTGGAACATGAAATTTAAGGATGCTACCTCTACTGCTCAAGTAGCGGCTGAGTTTGCAGAACATGCAAGCCTAGCTGCCAGAGATGTTGGAGAACATTCAAGACAATATTGTGTTGATGATTGTTGTTCATGCCACTTAGGTTTCAAGGATGAAAGGTTGGAACATGGGCAATCATTTCCTGGAGATGGTAATGGTAATTTTTCTATTGGTACATTGAATTGGAACATGAAATTTAAGGATGCTACCTTTGCTGCTCAAGTAGTGACTGAGTTTGCAGAACATGTAGGACAAGAAACAAGAGCTATTGTAGAACTTTCAAGGCAATATTGTGTTGATAATGGTGGTTCATGCCACTTAGGTTTCAAGGATGAAAGGTTGGAACATGGGCAATCATTTCCTCGAGATGGTAATAGTATTTTTTCTATTGGCAGGCAGAATTAGAACATGAAATTTAAGGATGCTACCTCTGCTGCTCAAGTAGCGACTGAGTTTGCAGAACATGCAAGCCTAGTTGCCAGAGCTGTTGTAGAACTTTCAAGGCAATATTGTGTTGATGATGGTGGGTCATGCCACTTAGTTTTCAAGGATGAAAGATTGGAACATGGGGAATCATTTCCTTGAGATGGTAATGGAAATATTTCTGTTGGCAGGCAGTATTGGAACATGAAATTTAAGGATGCTACCTCTACTGCTCAAGCAGCGGCTGAGTTTGCAGAACATGCAAGCCTAGCTGCCAGAGATGTTGGAGAACTTTCAAGGAAATATTGTGTTGATGATGGCTGTTCATGCCACTTAGATTTCAAGGATGAAAGGTTGGAACATGGGCAATCATTTCCTGGCAATGGTAAATTTTCTATTGGCAGGCATAAATGATACATGAAATTTAAGGATGCTACCTCTGTTGCTCAAGTAGCGACTGAGATTGCTGAACATGCAAGCCTAGCTGCCAGAGCTGTTGTAGAACGTTCAAGGAAATATTGTGTTGATGATGGTGGTTCATGCCACTTAGTTTTCAAGGATTAAAGGTTGTAACATAGGCAATCATTTCCTTGAGATGGTAATGATAATTGTTCTGTTGGCAGGCAGAATTGGTACATGAAATTTAAGGATGCTACCTCTATTGCTCAAGTAGCGACTGAGTTTGCAGAACATGCAAGCCTAGCTGCCAGAGCTGTTGCAGAACTTTCAAGGCAATATTGTGTTGATGATGGTGGTTCATACCACTTAGGTTTCAAGGATGAAAGATTGGAACATGGGAAATCATTTCCTTGAGATGATAATGGTAATTTTTCTGTTGGCAGGCAGTATTGGAACATGAAATTTAAGGATGCTACCTCTGCTACTCAAGCAGTGGCTGAGTTTGCAGAACAGACAAGCCTAGCTGCCAGAGCTGTTGTAGAACTTTCAAGGCAATATTGAGTTGATGGTGGTGGTTCATGCCACTTAGGTTTCAAGGTTAAAAGGATGGAACATGGGCAATCATTTCCTGGAGATGGTAAATTTTCTACTGGCAGGTAGAATTGGAACATGAAATTTAAGGATGCTACCTCTGCTGCTCAAGCAGCGGCTGAGTTTGCAGAACATCCAAGCCTATCTGCTAGAGCTATTGTAGAACTTCCAAGGCAATATTGTGTTGATGATGGTGTTTCAGGCCACTTAGGTTTCATAGATGAAAGGTTGGAACATGGGCAATCATTTCCTGGAGATGGTAATGGTAAATTTTCTATTGGCAAGCAGAATTGGAACATGAAATTTAAGGATGCTACCTCTGCTGCTAAAGTAGCGACTGAGTTTGCAGAACATGCAAGCCTAGCTGCCAGAGCTGTTGTAGAACTTTCAAGGAAATATTGTGTTGATGATGGTGGGTCATGCCACTTAGTATTCAAGGATAAAAGGTTGGAACATGGGCAATCATTTCCTTGAGATGGTAATGGTAATTGTTCTGTTGGCAGGCAGTATTGGAAAATAAAATTTAAGGATGCTACATCTGCTTCTCAAGTAGCGACTGAGTTTGGAGAACATGCAAGCCTAGCTACCAGAGCTGTAGGAGAACTTTCAAGGCAATATTGTGTTGATGATGGTGGTTCATGCCACTTAGGTTTCAAGGATGAAAGGTTGGAACATGGGCAAGCATTTCCTGGAGATGGTAATTGTAATTTTTCTGTTGGCAAGCAGAATTGGAACATGAAATTTAAGGATGCTACCTCTGTTGCTCAAGCAGCGGCTGAGTTTACAGAACATGAAAGCCTAGCTGCCAGAGCTGTAGTAGAACTTTCAAGGCAATATTGTGTTGATGATGGTGGTTCATGCCACTTAGTTTTCAAGGATGAAAGGTTGGAACATGGGCAGTACTTTCCATGAGATGGTAATGGTAATATTTCTGTTGGCAGGCAGTATTGGAACATGAAATTTAAGGATGCTACCTCTGCTGCTCAAGTAACGGCTGAGTTTGCAGAACATCCAAGCCTATATGCCAGAGCTGTTGTAGAACTTTCAAGGCAATATTGTGTTGATGATGGTGTTTCATGCCACTTAGGTTTTAAGGATGAAAGGTTGGAACATTTACAATCATTTCCTTGAGATGGTAATGGTAATTCTACTGGTTGCAGGCAGTAATGGAACATGAAATTTAAGGATGCTACCTCTGCTGCTCAAGCAGAGGTTGGGTTTGCAGAACATATAAGCCTAGCTGCCAGAGATGTTGGAGAACTTTCAAGGCAATATTATGTTGATGATGGTGGTTCATGCCACTTAGGTTTCAAGGATGCAAGGTTGGAACATGGGCAATCATTTCCTGGAGATGGTAGTGGTAATTTTTCTATTGGCACGCTGAATTGGAACATGAAATTTAAGGATGCTACCTTTGTTGCTCAAGTAGCGACTAAGTTTGCAGAACATGTAGGCCTAGAAACAAGAGCAGTTATAGAACTTTCAAGGCAATATTGTGTTGATGATGGTGTTTCATGCCACTTAGGTTTCAAGAATGAAAGGTCGGAACATGGGCAAGCATTTCCTGGAGATGGTAATGGTAATTTTTCTGTTGGCAGGCAGTATTGGAACATGAAATTTAAGGATGCTAACTCTGCTGCTCAAACAACGGCTGAGTTTGGAGAACATGCAAGCCTAGCTGCCAGAGCTGTTGGAGAACTTTCAAGGCAATATTGTGTTGATGATCGTGGTTCATGCCACTTAGGTTTCTAGGATGAAAGGTTGGAACATGGGTAAGCATTTCCTGGAGATGGTAATGGTAATTTTTCTGTTGGCAAGCAGAATTGGAACATGAAATTTAAGGATGCTACCTCTGCTGCTCAAGCAGCGGCTGAGTTTGCAGAACATGAAAGCCTAGCTGCTAGAGCTGTTGGAGAACTTTCAAGGCAATATTGTGTTGATGATGGTGGTTCATGCCACTTAGGTTTCAAGGATGAAAGGTTGGAACATGGGAAAGCATTTCCTGGAGATGGTAATGGTAATTTTTCTGTTGGCAAGCAGAATTGGAACATGAAATTTAAAGATGCTACCTCTGCTGCTCAAGCAGCGACTGAGTTTGGAGAACATGCAAGCCTAGTTGCCAGAGCTGTTGGAGAAGTTTCAGGGAAATATTGTGTTGATGATGGTAGTTCATGCCACTTAAGTTTCAAGGATAAAAGGTTGGAACATGGGCAAGCATTTCCTGGAGATGGTAATTTTTCTGTTGGCAAGCAGAATTGGAACATGAAATTTCTGGATGCTACCTTTGTTGCTCAAGCAGCGGCTGAGTTTGCAGAACATGAAAGCCTAGCTGCCAGAGCTGTTGTAGAACTTTCAATGGAATATTGTGTTGATGATGGTGGTTCATGCCACTTAGGTTTCAAGGATGAAAGGTTGGAACATGGGCAATCATTCCCTCGAGATGGTAATGGTAATTGTTCTGTTGGAAGACAGTATTGGAACATGAAATTTAAGGATGCTAACTCTACTGCTCAAACAACGGCTGAGTTTGGAGAACATGCAAGCCTAGCTACCAGAGCTGTTGGAGAACTTTCAAGGCAATATTGTGTTGATGATGGTGGTTCATGCCACTTAGGTTTCTAGGATGAATGGTTGGAACATGGGCAAGCATTTCTTGGAGATGGTAATGGTAATTTTTCTGTTGGCAAGCAGAATTGGAACATGAAATTTAAGGATGCTACCTCTGCTGCTCAAGCAGCGGCTGAGCTTGCAGAATATGAAAGCCTAGCTGCCAGAGCTGTTGGAGAACTTTCAAGGAAATATTGTGTTGATGATGGTGGTTCATGCCACTTAGGTTTCAAGGATGAAAGGTTGGAACATGGGCAATCATTTCCTTGAGATGGTAATGGTAATTGTTCTGTAAGCATGCAGTATTGGAACATGAAATTTAAGGATGCTACCTCTGCTGCTCAAGCAGCGGTTGAGTTTGGAGAACATGCAAGCCTAGCGTCTAGAGCTGTTGGAGAACTTTCAAAGCAATTTTGTGTTGATGATGGTGGTTCATGCCACTTAGGTTTCAAGGATAAAAGGTTGGAACATGGGTAAGCATTTCCTGGAGATGGTAATGGTAATTTTTCTATTGGAAGGAAGAATTGGAACATGAAATTTAAGGATGCTATCTCTGTTGCTCAAGCAGCAGCTGAGTTTGCAGAATAGGCAAGCCTAGCTGCCAGAGCTGTTGTAGAACTTTCAAGGCAATATTGTGTTGATGATGGTGGTTCATGCCACTTAGGTTTCAAGGATAAAAGGTTGGAACATGGGCAATCATATCCTTGATATGGTAATAGTAATTGTTCTGTTGGCATGCAGTATTGGAACATGAAATTTAAGGATGCTACCTCTGCTGCTCAAGCAGCGGCTGAGTTTGGAGAACATGCAAGCCTAGCGGCCAGAGCTGTTGGAGAACTTTCAAGGCATTATTGTGTTGAGGATAGTAGTTCATGCCACTTAGGTTTCAAGGATGAAAGGTTGGAACATGGGCAAGCATTTCCTGGAGATGGTAATGGTAATTTCTCTGTTGGCAATCAGTATTGGAACATGAAATTTAAGGATGCTACCTCTGCCGCTCAAGTAGCGGCTGAGTTTGTAGAACATGTAAGCCTAGCAGCCAGAGATGTTGGAGAACTTTCAAGGCAATATTGTGTTGATGATGGAGGTTCATGCCACTTAGATTTCAGGGATGAAAGGTTGGAACATAGGCAGTCATTTCCTTGAGATGGTAATGGTAATTGTTCTGTTGGCATGCAGTATTGGAAGATGAAATTTAAGGATGCTACCTCTGCTGCTTAAGCAGCGGCAGAGTTTGGAGAACATGCAAGCCTAGCGGCCAGAGCTGTTGGAGAACTTTCAAGGCAATATTGTGTTGATGATGGTGGTTCATGCCACTTAGGTTTCAAGGATGAAAGGTTGGAACATGGGCAATCATTTCCTGGAGGTGGTAATGGTAATTTTTCTATTGGCAAGTAGAATTTGAACATAAAATTTAAGATGCTACCTCTGCTGCCCAAGCAGCGTCTGAGTTTGCAGAACATGCAAGCCTAGCTGCCAGAGGTGTTGTAGAACTTTCAAGGCAATATTGTGTTGATGATGGTGGTTCATGCTACTTAGGTTTCAAGGATGAAAGGTTGGAACATGGGAAAGCATTTCCTGGAGATGGTAATGGTAATTTTTCTGTTGGCAAGCAGAATTGGAACATGAAATTTAAGGATGCTACCTCTGCTGCTCAAGCAGCGACTGAGTTTGGAGAACATGCAAGCCTAGTTGCCAGAGCTGTTGGAGAAGTTTCAGGGCAATATTGTGTTGATGATGGTGGTTCATGCCACTTAAGTTTCAAGGATAAAAGGTTGGAACATGGGCAAGCATATCCTGGAGATGGTAATTTTTCTGTTGGCAAGCAGAATTGGTACATGAAATTTCTGGATGCTACCTTTGTTGCTCAAGCAGCGGCTGAGTTTGCAGAACATGAAAGCCTAGCTGCCAGAGCTGTTGTAGAACTTTCAATGGAATATTGTGTTGATGATGGTGGTTCATGCCACTTAGGTTTCAAGGATGAAAGGTTGGAACATGGGCAATCATTCCCTTGAGATGGTAATGGTAATTGTTCTGTTGGAAGATAGTATTGGAACATGAAATTTAAGGATGCTACCTCTGCTGCTCAAGCAGCGGCTGAGTTTGCCGAACATGCAAGCCTTGCTGCCAGAGCATTTGTAGAAATTTCAAGGCAATATTGTATTGATGATGGTGGTTCATACCGCTTAGGTTTCAAGAATGAAAGGTTGGAACATGGACAATCATTTCCTGCAGATGGTAATGGTAATTTTTCTATTGGCAGGCAGAATTGGAACATGATATTTAAGGATGTTACCTCTGCTGCTCAAGCAGTGTCTGAGTTTGCAGAACATGCAAGCCTAGCTGCCAGAGCTATTGTAGAACTTTCAAGGCAATATTGTGTTGATGATGGTGGTTCATGCTACTTAGGTTTCAAGGATAAATGATTGGAACATTGGCAAGCATTTCCTGTAGATGGTAATGGCAATTTTTCTCTTGGCAAGCAGAATTTGAACATGAAATTTAAGGATGCTACCTCTGTTGCTCAAGCAGCGGCTGAGTTTGTAGAACATGAAAGCCTAGCTGCCAGAGCTGTTGTAGAACTTTCAAGGCAATATTGTGTTGATGATGGTGGTTCATGCCACTTAGGTTTCGAGGATGAAAGGTTGGAACATGGGCAATCATTTCCTTGAGATGGTAATGGTTATTTTTCTGTTGGCAGGCAGTATTGGAACATGAAATTTAAGGATGCTACCTCTGCCGCTCAAGTAGCGGCTGAGTTTGTAGAACATGTAAGCCTAGCAGCCAGAGATGTTGGAGAACTTTCAAGGCAATATTGTGTTGATGATGGAGGTTCATGCCACTTAGGTTTCAGGACTAAAGGTTGGAACATGGGCAATCATTTCCTGGAGGTGGTAATGGTAATTTTTCTGTTGGCAAGTAGAATTTGAACATGAAATTTAAGATGCTACCTCTGCTGCCCAAGCAGCGTCTGAGTTTGCAGAACATGCAAGCCTAGCTGCCAGAGGTGTTGTAGAACTTTCAAGGCAATATTGTGTTGATGATGGTGGTTCATGCTACTTAGGTTTCAAGGATGAAAGGTTGGAACATGGGAAAGCATTTCCTGGAGATGGTAATGGTAATTTTTCTGTTGGCAAGCAGAATTGGAACATGAAATTTAAGGATGCTACCTCTGCTGCTCAAGCAGCGACTGAGTTTGGAGAACATGCAAGCCTAGTTGCCAGAGCTGTTGGAGAAGTTTCAAGGCAATATTGTGTTGATGATGGTGGTTCATGCCACTTAAGTTTCAAGGATAAAAGGTTGGAACATGGGCAAGCATTTCCTGGAGATGGTAATTTTTCTGTTGGCAAGCAGAATTGGAACATGAAATTTCTGGATGCCACCTTTGTTGCTCAAGCAGCGGCTGAGTTTGCAGAACATGAAAGCCTAGCTGCCAGAGCTGTTGTAGAACTTTCAATGGAATATTATGTTGATGATGGTGGTTCATGCCACTTAGGTTTCAGGGATGAAAGGTTGGAACATAGGCAATAATTTCCTTGAGATGGTAATGGTAATTGTTCTGTTGGTATGCAGTATTGGACGATGAAATTTAAGGATGCTACCTCTGCTGCTTAAGCAGCGGCAGAGTTTGGAGAACATGCAAGCCTAGCGGCCAGAGCTGTTGGAGAACTTTCAAGGCAATATTGTGTTGATGATGGTGGTTCATGCCACTTAGGTTTCAAGGATGAAAGGTTGGAACATGGGCAATCATTTCCTGGAGGTGGTAATGGTAATTTTTCTGTTGGCAAGTAGAATTTGAACATGAAATTAAAGATGCTACCTCTGCTGCCCAAGCAGCGTCTGAGTTTGCAGAACATGCAAGCCTAGCTGCCAGAGGTGTTGTAGAACTTTCAAGGCAATATTGTGTTGATGATGGTGGTTCATGCTACTTAGGTTTCAAGGATAAAAGGTTGGAACATGGGCAAGCATTTCCTGGAGATGGTAATTTTTCTGTTGGCAAGCAGAATTGGAACATGAAATTTCTGGATGCTACCTTTGTTGCTCAAGCAGCGGCTGAGTTTGCAGAACATGAAAGCCTAGCTGCCAGAGCTGTTGTAGAACTTTCAATGGAATATTATGTTGATGATGGTGGTTCATGCCACTTAAGTTTCAAGGATAAAATGTTGGAACATGGGCAAGCATTTCCTGGAGATGGTAATTTTTCTGTTGGCAAGCAGAATTGGAACATGAAATTTCTGGATGGTACCTTTGTTGCTCAAGCAGCGGCTGAGTTTGCAGAACATGAAAGCCTAGCTGCCAGAGCTGTTGTAGAACTTTCAATGGAATATTATGTTGATGATGGTGGTTCATGCCACTTAGGTTTCAAGGATGAAAGGTTGGAACATGGGCAATCATTCCCTTGAGATGGTAATGGTAATTGTTCTGTTGGAAGAAAGTATTGGAACATGAAATTTAAGGATGCTACCTCTGCTGCTCAAGCAGCGGCTGAGTTTGCCGAACATGCAAGCCTTGCTGCCAGAGCATTTGTAGAAATTTCAAGGCAATATTGTGTTGATGATGGTGGTTCATACCGCTTAGGTTTCAAGAATGAAAGGTTGGAACATGGACAATCATTTCCTGGAGATGGTAATGGTAATTTTTCTATTGGCAGGCAGAATTGGAACATGATATTTAAGGATGCTATCTCTGTTTCTCAAGCAGCGTCTGAGTTTACAGAACATGCAAGCCTAGCTGCCAGAGCTATTGTAGAACTTTCAAGGCAACATTGTGTTGATGATGGTGGTTCATGCTACTTAGGTTTCAAGGATAAATGATTGGAACATTGGCAAGCATTTCCTGGAGATGGTAATGGCAATTTTTCTCTTGGCAAGCAGAATTTGAACATGAAATTTAAGGATGCTACCTCTGTTGCTCAAGCAGCGGCTGAGTTTGTAGAACATGAAAGCCTAGCTGCCAGAGCTGTTGTAGAACTTTCAAGGCAATATTGTGTTGATGATGGTGGTTCATGCCACTTAGGTTTCGAGGATGAAGGGTTGGAGCATGGGCAATCATTTACTTGAGATGGTAATGGTTATTTTTCTGTTGGCAGGCAGTATTGGAACATGAAATTTAAGGATGCTACCTCTGTTGCTCAAGCAGCGGCTGAGTTTGCAGAACATGAAAGCCTAGCTGTCAGAGCTGTTGTAGAACTTTCAAGGGAATATTGTGTTGATGATGGTGGTTTATGCCACTTAGGCTTCAAGGATGAAGGGTTGGAACATGGGCAATCATTTCCTTGAGATGGTAATGGTAATTTTTCTGTTGGCAGGCAGTATTGGAACATGAAATTTAAGGATGCTACCTCTGCTGCTCAAGTAGCGGCTGAGTTCGAAGAACATGCAAGCCGAGCTGCCAGAGATTTTGGAGAACTTTCAAGGCAATATTGTGTTGATGATGTTGGTTCATGCCACTTAGGTTTCAAGGATGAAAGGTTGGAACATTGGCAATCATTTCCTTGAGATGGTAATGGTAATTGTTCTGTTGGCATGCAGTATTGGAATATGAAATTTAAGGATGCTACCTCTACTGCTTAAGCAGCGGCTGAGTTTGGAGAACATGCAAGCCTAGCGGCCAGAGCTGTTGGAGAACTTTCAAGGCAATATTGTGTTGATTATGGTGGTTCATGCCACTTAGGTTTCAAGGATGAAAGGTTGGAACATGGGCAATCATTTCCTGGAGATGGTAATGATAATTTTTCTATTCCAAGGCAGAATTGGAACATGAAATTTAAGGATGCTACCTCTGTTGCTCAAGCAGCGGCTGAGTTTGCAGAACATGAAAGCCTAGCTGCCAGAGCTGTTGTAGAACTTTCAAGACAATATTGTGTTGATGATGGTGGTTCATGCCACTTATTTTTCAAGGATGAAGGGTTGGAACATGGGCAATCATTTCCTTGAGATGGTATTGGTAATTTTTCTGTTGGCAGGCAGTATTGGAACATGAAATTTTAGGATGCTACCTCTGCTGCTAAAGCAGCGGCTGAGTTTGGAGAACATGCAAGCCTAGCTGCCAGAGCTGTTGGAGAACAGTCTAGGCAATATTGTGTTGATGATGGTGGTTCATGCCACTTAGGTTTCAAGGATGAAAGGTTGGAACATGGGCAATCATTTCATGGAGATGGTAGTGGTAATTTTTCTATTGGCAGGCAGAATAGGAACATGAAATTTAAGGATGCTATCTCTGTTGCTCAAGCAGCGGTTGAGTTTGCAGAACATGCAAGCCTAGATGCCAGAGCTGTTGCAGAACTTTCAAGGCAATATTGTGTTGATGATGGTGGTTCATGCCACTTAGGTTTCAAGGATGAAAGGTTGGAACATGGGCAATCATTTCCTGGAGATGGTAATGGTAATTTTTCTATTGGAAGGCAGAATATGAACATGAAATTTAAGAATGCTACCTCTGTTGCTCAAGTAGCGGCTGAGTTTGCAGAACATGAAAGCCTAGCTGCCAGAGCTATTGTAGAACTTTCAAGGCAATATTGTGTTGATGATGGTGGTTCATGCCACTTAGGTTTCAATGATGAAGGGTTGGAACATGGGCAATCATTTCCTTGAGATAGTAATGGTAATTTTTCTGTTGGCAGGCAGAATTTGAACATGAAATTTAAGGTTGCTACCTCTGCTGCCCAACCAGCGTCTCAGTTTGCTAAACATGTAAGCCTAGCTGCCAGAGAAGTTGGAGAACTTTCAAGTCAATATTGTGTTGATGATGGTGGTTCATGCCACTTAGGTTTCAAGGATGAAAGGTTGGAACATGGGCAAGCATTTCCTGGAGATGGTAATGGTAATTTTTCTGTTGGCAAGCAGAATTGGAACATGAAATTTAAGGATGCTACCTCTGCTGCTCAAGCAGCGACTGAGTTTGGAGAACATGAAAGCCTAGCTGCCAGAGCTGTTGTAGAACTTTCAATGGAATATTGTGTTGATGATGGTGGTTCATGCCACTTAGGTTTCAAGGATGAAAGGTTGGAACATGGGCAATCATTCCCTTGAGATGGTAATGGTTATTTTTCTGTTGGCAGGCAGTATTGGAACATGAAATTTAAGGATTCTACCTCTGTTGCTCAAGCAGCGGCTGAGTTTGCAGAATATGAAAGCCTAGCTGTCAGAGCTGTTGTAGAACTTTCAAGGCAATATTGAGTTGATGATGGTGGTTTATGCCACTTAGACTTCAAGGATGAAGGGTTGGAACATGGGCAATCATTTCCTTGAGATGGTAATGGTAATTTTTCTATTGGCAGGCAGTATTGGAACATGAAATTTAAGGATGCTACCTCTGCTGCTCAAGTAGCGGCTGAGTTTGCAGAACATGCAAGCCGAGCTGCCAGAGATGTTGGAGAACTTTCAAGGCAATATTGTGTTGATGATGTTGGTTCATGCCACTTAGGTTTCAAGGATGAAAGGTTGGAACATTGGCAATCATTCCCTTGAGATGGTAATGGTTATTTTTCTGTTGGCAGGCAGTATTGGAACATGAAATTTAAGGATGCTACCTCTGTTGCTCAAGCAGCGGCTGAGTTTGCAGAACATGAAAGCCTAGCGGCCAGAGCTGTTGGAGAACTTTCAAGGTAATATTGTGTTGATTATGGTGGTTCATGCCACTTAGGTTTCAAGGATGAAAGGTTGGAACATGGGCAATCATTTCCTGGAGATGGTAATGATAATTTTTCTATTCCAAGGCAGAATTGGAACATGAAATTTAAGGATGCTACCTCTGTTGCTCAAGCGGCGGCTGAGTTTGCAGAACATGAAAGCCTAGCTGCCAGAGCTAATGTAGAACTTTCAAGACAATATTGTGTTGATGATGGTGGTTCATGCCACTTATTTTTCAAGGATGAAGGGTTGGAACATGGGCAATCATTTCCTTGAGATGGTATTGGTAATTTTTCTGTTGGCAGGCAGTATTGGAACATGAAATTTTAGGATGCTACCTCTGCTGCTAAAGCAGCGGCTGAGTTTGGAGAACATGCAAGCCTAGCTGCCAGAGCTGTTGGAGAACAGTCTAGGCAATATTGTGTTGATGATGGTGGTTCATGCCACTTAGGTTTCAAGGATGAAAGGTTGGAACATGGGCAATCATTTCATGGAGATGGTAGTGGTAATTTTTCTATTGGCAGGCAGAATAGGAACATGAAATTTAAGGATGCTATCTCTGTTGCTCAAGCAGCGGTTGAGTTTGCAGAACATGCAAGCCTAGATGCCAGAGCTGTTGCAGAACTTTCAAGGCAATATTGTGTTGATGATGGTGGTTCATGCCACTTAGGTTTCAAGGATGAAAGGTTGGAACATGGGCAATCATTTCCTGGAGATGGTAATGGTAATTTTTCTATTGGAAGGCAGAATATGAACATGAAATTTAAGAATGCTACCTCTGTTGCTCAAGTAGCGGCTGAGTTTGCAGAACATGAAAGCCTAGCTGCCAGAGCTATTGTAGAACTTTCAAGGCAATATTGTGTTGATGATGGTGGTTCATGCCACTTAGGTTTCAATGATGAAGGGTTGGAACATGGGCAATCATTTCCTTGAGATAGTAATGGTAATTTTTCTGTTGGCAGGCAGAATTTGAACATGAAATTTAAGGTTGCTACCTCTGCTGCCCAACCAGCATCTCAGTTTGCTAAACATGTAAGCCTAGCTGCCAGAGAAGTTGGAGAACTTTCAAGTCAATATTGTGTTGATGATGGTGGTTCATGCCACTTAGGTTTCAAGGATGAAAGGTTGGAACATGGGCAAGCATTTCCTGGAGATGGTAATGGTAATTTTTCTGTTGGCAAGCAGAATTGGAACATGAAATTTCAGGATGCTACCTTTGTTGCTCAAGCAGCGGCTGAGTTTGCAGAACATGAAAGCCTAGCGGCCAGAGTTGTTGTAGAACTTTCAATGGAATATTGTGTTGATGATGTTGGTTCATGCCACTTAGGTTTCAAGGATGAAAGGTTGGAACATGGGCAATCATTCCCTTGAGATGGTAATGGTTATTTTTCTGTTGGCAGGCAGTATTGGAACATGAAATTTAAGGATGCTACCTCTGTTGCTCAACCAGCGGCTGAGTTTGCAGAACATGAAAGCCTAGCTGTCAGAGCTGTTGTAGAACTTTCAAGGCAATATTGAGTTGATGATGGTGGTTTATGCCACTTAGGCTTCAAGGATGAAGGGTTGGAACATGGGCAATCATTTCCTTGAGATGGTAATGGTAATTTTTCTATTGGCAGGCAGTATTGGAACATGAAATTTAAGGATGCTACCTCTGCTGCTCAAGCAGCGACTGAGTTTGGAGAACATATAAGCCTAGCGGCCAGAGCTGTTGGAGAAGTTTCAAGGCAATATTGTGTTGATGGTGGTGGTTCATGCCACTTAAGTTTTAAGGATGAAAGGTTGGAACATGGACAAGCATTTCCTTGAGATGGTAATGGTAATTTTTCTGTTGACTAGCAGAATTGGAACATGAAATTTAAGGCTTTTACCTCTGCTGCTCAAGCAGCGATTGAGTTTGCAGAACATGCAAGCCGAGCTGCTAGAGATGTTGGAGAACTTTCAAGGAAATACTGTGTTGATGATGGTGGTTCATGCCACTTAGGTTTCAAGGATGAAAGGTTGGAACATGGGCAAGCATTTCCTGGAGATGGTAATGGTAATTTTTCTGTTGGCAAGCAGAATTGGAACATGAAATTTAAGGATGCTACCTCTGCTGCTTAAGCAGCGGATGAGTTTGGAGAACATGCAAGCCTAGCGGCCAGAGTTGTTGGAGAACTTTCAAGGCAATATTGTGTTGATGATGGTGGTTCATGCCACTTAGGTTTCAGTGATGAAGGGTTGGCACATGGGCAATCATTTCCTTGAGATGATAATGGTAATTTTTCTGTTGGCAGGCAGAATTTGAACATGAAATTTAAGGTTGCTACCTCTGCTGCCCAACCAGCGTCTCAGTTTGCAGAACATGTAAGCCTAGCTGCCAGAGAAGTTGGAGAACTTTCAAGGCAATATTGTGTTGATGATGGTGGTTCATGCCACTTAGGTTTCAATGATGAGGGTTGGAACATGGGCAATCATTTCCTTGAGATGGTAATGGTAATTTTTCTGCTGGCAGGCAGAATTGGAACATGAAATTTAAGGTTGCTACCTCTGCTGCCCAACCAGCGTCTCAGTTTGCAGAACATGTAAGCCTAGCTGCCAGAGCTGTTGGAGAACTTTCAAGTCAATATTGTGTTGATGATGGTGGTTCATGCCACTTAGGTTTCAAGGATGAAAGGTTGGAACATGGGCAAGTATTTCCTGGAGATGGTAATGGTAATTTTTCTATTGGCAGGCAGTATTAGAACATGAAATTTAAGGATGCTACCTCTGCTGCTCAAGCAGCGACTGAGTTTGGAGAACATGCAAGCCTAGTTGCCAGAGCTGTTGGAGAAGTTTCAAGGCAATATTGTGTTGATGGTGGTGGTTCATGCCTCTTAGGTTTCAATGATGAAGGGTTGGAACATGGGCAAGCATTTCCTGGAGATGGTAATGGTAATTTTTCTGTTGGCAGGAAGAATTGGAACATGAAATTTATGGTTGCTACCTCTACTGCCCAACCAGCGTCTCAGTTTGCAGAACATGCAAGCCGAGCTGCCAGAGAAGTTGGAGAACTTTCAAGTCAATATTGTGTTGATGATGGTGGTTCATGCCACTTAGGTTTCAAGGATGAAAGGTTGGAACATGGGCAAGCATTTCCTGGAGATGGTAATGGTAATTTTTCTATTGGCAAGCAGAATTGGAACATGAAATTTAAGGATGCTACCTCTGCTGCTCAAGCAGCGACTGAGTTGGGAGAACATGCAAGCCTAGTTGCCGGAGCTGTTGGAGAAGTTTCAAGGCAATATTGTGTTGATGGTGGTGGTTCATGCCACTTAAGTTTTAAGGATGAAAGGTTGGAATATGGACAAGCATTTCCTGGAGATGGAAATGGTAATTTTTCTGTTGACTAGCAGAATTGGAACATGAAATTTAAGGCTTTTACCTCTGCTGCTCAAGCAGCGATTGAGTTTGTAGAACATGCAAGCCGAGCTGCTAGAGATGTTGGAGAACTTTCAAGGAAATATTGTGTTGATGATGGTGGTTCATGCCACTTAGGTTTCAAGGATGAAAGGTTGGAACATGGGCAAGCATTTCCTGGAGATGGTAATGGTAATTTTTCTGTTGGCAAGCAGAATTGGAACATGAAATTTAAGGATGCTACCTCTGCTGCTTAAGCAGCGGATGAGTTTGGAGAACATGCAAGCCTAGCGGCCAGAGTTGTTGGAGAACTTTCAAGGCAATATTGTGTTGATGATGGTGGTTCATGCCACTTAGGTTACAGTGATGAAGGGTTGGAACATGGGCAATCATTTCCTTGAGATGATAATGGTAATTTTTCTGTTGGCAGGCAGAATTTGAACATGAAATTTAAGGTTGCTACCTCTGCTGCCCAACCAGCGTCTCAGTTTGCAGAACATGTAAGCCTAGCTGCCAGAGAAGTTGGAGAACTTTCAAGGCAATATTGTGTTGATGATGGTGGTTCATGCCACTTAGGTTTCGAGGATGAAAGGTTGGAACATGGGCAAGCATTTCCTAGAGATGGTAATGGTAATTTTTCTATTGGCAGACAGTATTGGAACATGAAATTTAAGGATGCTACCTCAGCTGCTCAAGCAGTGACTGAGTTTGGAGAACATGCAAGCCTAGTTGCCAGAGCTGTTGGAGAAGTTTCAAGGCAATATTGTGTTGATGGTGGTGGTTCATGGCACTTAGGTTTCAATGATGAAGGGTTGGAACATGGGCAAGCATTTCCTGGAGATGGTAATGGTAATTTTTCTGTTGGCAGGCAGAATTGGAACATGAAATTTATGGTTGCTACCTCTGCTGCCCAACCAGCATCTCAGTTTGCAGAACATGCAAGCCGAGCTGCCAGAGAAGTTGGAGAACTTTCAAGTCAATATTGTGTTGATGATGGTGGTTCATGCCACTTAGGTTTCAAGAATGAAAGGTTGGAACATGGGCAAGCATTTCCTGGAGATGGTAATGGTAATTTTTCTGTTGGCAAGCAGAATTGGAACATGAAATTTAAGGATGCTACCTCTGCTGCTCAAGCAGCGACTGAGTTTAGAGAACATGCAAGCCTAGTTGCCAGAGCTGTTGGAGAAGTTTGAAGGCAATATTGTGTTGATGGTGGTTGTTCATGCCACTTAAGTTTCAAGGATGAAAGGTTGGAACATGGGCAAGCATTTCCTGGAGATGTTAATGGTAATTTTTCTGTTGGCAAGCAGAATTGGAACATGAAATTTAAGGATTCTACCTCTACTGCTCAAGCAGCGATTGAGTTTGCAGAACATGTAAGCCGAGCTGCTAGAGATGTTGGAGAACTTTCAAGGAAATATTGTGTTGATGATGGTGGTTCATGCCACTTAGGTTTCAAGGATGAAAGGTTGGAACATGGGCAAGCATTTCCTGGAGATGGTAATGGTAATTTTTCTGTTGGCAAGCAGAATTGGAACATGAAATTTAAAGATGCTACCTCTGCTGCTTAAGCAGCGGATGAGTTTGGAGAACATGCAAGCCTAGCGGCCAGAGTTGTTGGAGAACTTTCAAGGCAATATTGTGTTGATGATGGTGGTTCATGCCACTTAGGTTTCAGTGATGAAGGGTTGGAACATGGGCAATCATTTCCTTGAGATGATAATGGTAATTTTTCTGTTGGCAGGCAGAATTGGAACATGAAATTTAAGGTTGCTACCTCTGCTGCCCAACCAGCATCTCAGTTTGCAGAACATGTAAGCCTAGCTGCCAGAGAAGTTGGAGAACTTTCAAGTCAATATTGTGTTGATGATGGTGGTTCATGCCACTTAGGTTTCAAGGATGAAAGGTTGGAACATGGGCAAGCATTACCTGGAGATGGTAATGGTAATTTTTCTGTTGGCAAGCAGAATTGGAACATGAAATTTAAGGATGCTACCTCTGCTGCTCAAGCAGCGACTGAGTTTGGAGAACATGCAAGCCTAGTTGCCAGAGCTGTTGGAGAAGTTTCAAGGCAATATTGTGTTGATGGTGGTGGTTCATGCCACTTAAGTTTCAAGGAAGAAAGGTTGGAACATGGGCAAGCATTTCTTGGAGATGGTAATGGTAATTTTTCTGTTGGCAAGCAGAATTGGAACATGAAATTTAAGGATTCTACCTCTGTTGCTCAAGCAGCGACTGAGTTTGCAGAACATGCAAGCCGAGCTGCCAGAAATGTTGGAGAACTTTCAAGGAAATATTGTGTTGATGATGGTGGTTCATGCCACGTAGGTTTCAAGGATGAAAGGTTGGAACATGGGCAAGCATTTCCTAGAGATGTTAATGCTAATTTTTCTGTTGGCAAGCAGAATTGGAAAATGAAATTTAAGGATGCTACCTCTGCTGCTTAAGCAGCGGATGAGTTTGGAGAACATGCAAGCCTAGCGGCTAGAGTTGTTGAAGAACTTTCAAGGCAATATTGTGTTGATGATGGTGGTTCATGCCACTTAGGTTTCAATGATGAAGGGTTGGAACATGGGCAATCATTTCCTTGAGATGGTAATGGTAATTTTTCTGTTGGCAGGCAGAATTGGAACATGAAATTTAAGGTTGCTACCTCTGCTGCCCAACCAGCATCTCAGTTTGCAGAACATGTAAGCCTAGCTACCAGAGCTGTAGGAGAACTTTCAAGTCAATATTGTGTTGATGATGGTGGTTCATGCCACTTAGGTTTCAAGGATGAAAGGTTGGAACATGGGCAAGCATTTCCTGGAGATGGTAATGGTAATTTTTCTATTGGCAGGCAGTATTGGAACATGAAATTTAAGGATGCTACCTCTGCTGCTTAAGCGGCGGTTGAGTTTGGAGAACATGTAAGCCTAGTGGCCAGAGCTGTTGGAGAACTTTCAAGGCAATCTTGTGTTGATGATGGTGGTTCATGCCACTTAGGTTTCAATGATGAAGGGTTGGAACATGGGCAATCATTTCCTTGAGATGGTAATGGTAATTTTTCTGTTGGCAGGATGAATTGGAACATGAAATTTAAGGATGCTATCTCTGTTGCTCAAGCAGCGGCTGAGTTTGTAGAACATGCAAGCCGAGCTGCCAGAGCTGTTGTAGAACTTTAAAGGTAATATTGTGTTGATGATGGTGGTTCATGCCACTTAGGTTTCAATGATGAAGGGTTGGAACATGGGCAATCATTTCCTTGAGATGGTAATGGTAATTTTTCTGTTTGCAGGCAGAATTGGAACATGAAATTTAAGGATGCTATCTCTGTTGCTCAAGCAGCGACTGAGTTTGTAGAACATGCAAGCCTAGCTGCCAGAGCTGTTGTAGAACTTTAAAGGTAATATTGTGTTGATGATGGTGGTTCATGCGACTTAGGTTCAAGGATGAAAGGTTGGAACATTGGCAAGCATTTCCTGGAGATGGTAATGGTAATTTTTCTATTGGCAGGCAGTATTGGAACATGAAATTTAAGGATGCTACCTCTGCTGCTTAAGCAGCGGTTGAGTTTGGAGAACATGTAAGCCTAGCGGCCAGAGCTGTTGGAGAACTTTCAAGGCAATATTGTGTTGATGAAGGTTGTTCATGCCACTTAGGTTTCAAGGATGAAAGGTTGGAACTTGGGCAATCATTTCCTTGAGATGGTAATGGTAATTTTTCTATTGGGTGGCAGAATTGGAACATGAAATTTAAGGATGCTTTCTCTGTTGCTCAAGCAGCGGCTGAGTTTGTAGAACATGCAAGCCTAGCTGCAAGAGCTGTTCTAGAACTTTAAAGGTAATATTGTGTTGATGATGGTGGTTCATGCGACTTAGGTTTCAAGGATGAAAGGTTGGAACATGGGCAAGCATTTCCTGGAGATGGTAATGGTAATTTTTCTATTGGCAGGCAGTATTGGAACATGAAATTTAAGGATGCTACCTCTGCTGCTTAAGCAGCGGTTGAGTTTGGAGAACATGTAAGCCTAGCGGCCAGAGCTGTTGGAGAACTTTCAAGGCAATATTGTGTTGATGATGGTTGTTCATGCGACTTAGGTTTCAAGGATGAAAGGTTGGAACATGGGCAAGCATTTCATGGAGATGGTAATGGTAATTTTTCTATTGGCAGGCAGTATTGGAACATGAAATTTAAGGATGCTACCTCTGCTGCTCAAGCAGCGACTGAGTTTGGAGAACATGCAAGCCTAGTTGCCAGAGCTGTTGGAGAAGTTTCAAGGCAATATTGTGTTGATGGTGGTGGTTCATGCCACTTAGGTTTCAATGATGAAGGGTTGGAACATGGGCAAGCATTTCCTGGAGATGGTAATGGTAATTTTTCTGTTGGCAGGCAGAATTGAAACATGAAATTTAAGGTTGCTACCTCTGCTGCCCAACCAGCGTCTCAGTTTGCCAAACATGCAAGCCGAGCTGCCAGAGAAGTTGGAGAACTTTCAAGTCAATATTGTGTTGATGATGGTGGTTCATGCCACTTAGGTTTCAAGGATGAAAGATTGGAACATGGGCAAGCATTTCCTGGAGATGGTAATGGTAATTTTTCTGTTGGCAAGCAGAATTGGAACATGAAATTTAAGGATGCTACCTCTGCTGCTCAAGCAGCGACTGAGTTTGGAGAACATGAAAGCCTAGTTGCCAGAGCTGTTGGAGAAGTTTCAAGGCAATATTGTGTTGATGATGGTGGTTCATGCCACTTAGTTTTCAAGGATGAAAGGTTGGAACATGGCCAAGCATTTCCTTGAGATGGTAATGGTAATTTTTTTTTGGCAGGCAGTATTGGAACATAAAATATAATGATGCCACCTCTGCTGCTAAAGCAGCGGCTGAGTTTGGAGTACATGCAAGCCTAACTGCCAGAGTTGTTGGAGAACTATCAAGGCAATATTGTGTTGATGATGGTGGTTCATGCCACTTAGGTTTCAAGGATGAAAGGTCGGAACATGGGCCATCATTTTGTGGAGATGGTAGTGGTAATTTTTCTATTGGCAGGCAAAATTGGAACATGAAATTTAAGGATGCTATCTCTGTTGCTCAAGCAGCGGTTGAGTTTGCAGAACATGCAAGCCTAGATGCCAGAGCTGTTGTAGAACTTTCAAGGCAATATTGTGTTGATGATGGTGGTTCATGCTACTTAGGTTTCAAAGATGAAAGGTTGGAACATGGGCAATCATTTCCTGGAGATGGTAATGGTAATTTTTCTATTGGAAGGCAGAATTGGAACATGAAATTTAAGGATGCTACTTCTGTTGCTCAAGCAGCGGCTCAATTTGCAGAACATGCAAGCCTAGCTGCCAGAGCTGTTGGAGAATTGTCAAGGCAATATTGTGTTGATGATGGTGGTTCATGGCACTTAGGTTTCAAGGATGAAAGGTTGGAACATGGGCAATCATTTCCCGGAGATGGTAGTGGTAGTTTTTCTTTTGGCAGGCAGAATAGGAACATGAAATTAAAGGATGCTATCTCTGTTGCTCAAGCAGTGGTTGAGTTTGCAGAACATGCAAGCCTAGATGCCAGAGCTGTTGTAGAACTTTCTAGGCAATATGGTGTTGATGATGGTGGTTCATGCCACATAGGTTTCAAGGATGAAAGGTTGGAACATGGGTAATCATTTCCTGGAGATGATAATGGTAATTTTTCTGTTGGCAGGCAGAATTGGAACATGAAATTTAAGGATGCTATCTCTGTTGCTCAAGCAGCGGCTGAGTTTGTAGAACATGCAAGCCTAGCTGCCAGAGCTGTTGTAGAACTTTAAAGGTAATATTATGTTGATGATGGTGGTTCATGCGACTTAAGTTTCAAGGATGAAAGGTTGGAACATTGGTAAGCATTTCCTGGAGATGGTAATGGTAATTTTTCTATTGGCAGGCAGTATTGGAACAAGAAATTTAAGGATGCTACCTCAGCTGCTTAAGCAGCGATTGAGTTTGGAGAACATGTAAGCCTAGCGGCCAGAGCTGTTGGAGAACTTTCAAGGCAATATTGTGTTGATGATGGTTGTTCATGCCACTTAGGTTTCAAGGATGAAAGGTTGGAACATGGGCAATCATTTCCTTGAGATGGTAATGGTAATTTTTCTGTTAGCAGGCAGAATTGGAACATGAAATTTAAGGATGCTATCTCTGTTGCTCAAGCAGCGGCTGAGTTTGTAGAACATGCAAGCCTAGCTGCCAGAGCTGTTCTAGAACTTTAAAGGTAATATTGTGTTGATGATGGTGGTTCATGTGACTTAGGTTTCAAGGATGAAAGGTTGGAACATGGGCAAGCATTTCCTGGAGATGGTAATGGTAATTTTTCTATTGGCAGGCAGTATTGGAACATGAAATTTAAGGATGCTACCTCTGCTGCTTAAGCAGCGGTTGAGTTTGGAGAACATGTAAGCCTAGCGGCCAGAGCTGTTGGAGAACTTTCAAGGCAATATTGTGGTGATGATGGTTGTTCATGCGACTTAGGTTTCAAGGATGAAAGGTTGGAACATGGGCAAGCATTTCATGGAGATGGTAATGGTAATTTTTCTATTGGCAGGCAATATTGGAACATGAAATTTTAGGATGCTACCACTGCTGCTCAAGCAGTGACTGAGTTTGGAGAACATGCAAGCCTAGTTGCCAGAGCTGTTGGAGAAGTTTCAAGGCAACATTGTGTTGATGGTGGTGGTTCATGCCACGTAAGTTTTAAGGATGAAAGGTTGGAACATGGACAAGCATTTCCTGGAGATGGTAATGGTAATTTTTCTGTTGACTAGCAGAATTGGAACATGAAATTTAAGGCTTTTACCTCTGCTGCTCAAGCAGCGATTGAGTTTGCAGAACATGCAAGCCGAGCTGCCAGAGATGTTGGAGAACTTTCAAGGAAATATTGTGTTGATGATGGTGGTTCATGCCACTTAGGTTTCAAGGATGAAAGATTGGAACATGGGCAAGCATTCCCTGGAGATGGTAATGGTAATTTTTCTAGTGGCAAGCAGAATTGGAACATGAAATTTAAGGATGCTACCTCTGCTGCACAAGCAGCGACTGAGTTTGGAGAACATGAAAGCCTAGTTGCCAGAGCTGTTGGAGAAGTTTCAAGGCAATATTGTGTTGATGATGGTGGTTCATGCCACTTAGGTTTCAAGGATGAAAGGTTGCAACATTGGCAATCATTTCCTGGAGATGGTAATGGTAATTTTTCTATTCGAAGGCAGAATTGGAACATGAAATTTAAGGATGCTACTTCTGTTGCTCAAGCAGCGGCTCAGTTTGCAGATCATGCAAGCCTAGCTGCCAGAGCTGTTGGAGAATTGTCAAGGCAATATTGTGTTGATGATGGTGGTTCATGGCACTTAGGTTTCAAGGATGAAAGGTTGGAACATGGGCAATCATTTCCCGGAGATGGTAGTGGTAATTTTTCTTTTGGCAGGCAGAATAGGAACATGAAATTTAAGGATGTTATCTCTGTTGCTCAAGCAGTGGTTGAGTTTGCAGAACATGCAAGCCTAGATGCCAGAGCTGTTGTAGAACTTTCTAGGTAATATTGTGTTGATGATGGTGGTTCATGCCACTTAGGTTTCAAGGATGAAAGGTTGGAACATGGGCAATCATTTCTTGGAGATGATAATGGTAATTTTTCTATTGGAAGGCAGAATTGGAACATGAAATTTAAGGATGCTACCTCTGTTGCTCAAGCAGCGGCTGAGTTTGCAGAACATGAAAGCCTAGCTGCCAGAGCTGTTGTAGAACTTTCAAGGCAATATTGTGTTGATGATGGTGGTTCATGCCACTTAGGTTTCAAGGATGAAGGGTTGGAACATGGGCAATCATTTCCTTGAGATGGTAATGGTAATTTTTCTGTTGGCAGGCAGAATTGGAACATGAAATTTAAGGATGCTACCTCTGCTGCCCAAGCAGCGTCTGAGTTTGCAGAAAATGCAAGCCGAGCTGCCAGAGATGTTGGAGAACTTTCAAGGAAATATTGTGTTGATGATGGTGGATCATGCCACTTAGGTTTCAAGGATGAAAGGTTGGAACATGGGCAATCATTTCCTGGAGATGGTAATGGTAATTTTTCTACTGGAAGGCAGAATTAGAACAAGAAATTTAAGGATGCTATCTCTGTTGCTCAAGCAACGGCTGAGTTTGCAGAACATGCAAGCCTAGGTGCCAGAGTTATTGTAGAACATTCAAGGCAATATTGTGTCGATGATGGAGGTTCATGCCACTTAGGTTTCAAGGATGAAAGGTTGGAACATTGGCATCATTTCCTTGAGATGGTAATGGTAATTTTTCTGTTGGCAGGCAGAATTGGAACATGAAATTTAAGGATACTACCTCTGCTGCCCAAGCAGCGTCTGAGTTTGCAGAACATGTAAGCCTAGCTGCCAGAGAATTTGGAGAACTTTCAAGGCAATATTGTGTTGATGATGGTGGTTCATGCCACTTAGTTTTCAAGGATGAAAGGTTGGAACATGGCCAAGCATTTCCTTGAGATGGTAATGGTAATTTTTTTTTGGCAGGCAGTATTGGAACATAAAATATAAGGATGCCACCTCTGCTGCTAAAGCAGCGGCTGAGTTTGGAGTACATGCAAGCCTAGCTGCCAGAGTTGTTGGAGAACTATCAAGGCAATATTGTGTTGATGATGGTGGTTCATGCCACTTAGGTTTCAAGGATGAAAGATTGGAACATGGGCAAGCATTCCCTGGAGATGGTAATGGTAATTTTTCTGTTGGCAAGCAGAATTGGAACATGAAATTTAAGGATGCTACCTCTGCTGCACAAGCAGCGACTGAGTTTGGAGAACATGAAAGCCTAGTTGCCAGAGCTGTTGGAGAAGTTTCAAGGCAATATTGTGTTGATGATGGTGGTTCATGCCACTTAGGTTTCAAGGATGAAAGGTTGCAACATGGGCAATCATTTCCTGGAGATGGTAATGGTAATTTTTCTATTCGAAGGCAGAATTGGAACATGAAATTTAAGGATGCTACTTCTGTTGCTCAAGCAGCGGCTCAGTTTGCAGATCATGCAAGCCTAGCTGCCAGAGCTGTTGGAGAATTGTCAAGGCAATATTGTGTTGATGATGGTGGTTCATGGCACTTAGGTTTCAAGGATGAAAGGTTGGAACATGGGCAATCATTTCCCGGAGATGGTAGTGGTAATTTTTCTTTTGGCAGGCAGAATAGGAACATGAAATTTAAGGATGTTATCTCTGTTGCTCAAGCAGTGGTTGAGTTTGCAGAACATGCAAGCCTAGATGCCAGAGCTGTTGTAGAACTTTCTAGGCAATATTGTGTTGATGATGGTGGTTCATGCCACTTAGGTTTCAAGGATGAAAGGTTGGAACATGGGCAATCATTTCTTGGAGATGATAATGGTAATTTTTCTATTGGAAGGCAGAATTGGAACATGAAATTTAAGGATGCTACCTCTGTTGCTCAAGCAGCGGCTGAGTTTGCAGAACATGAAAGCCTAGCTGCCAGAGCTGTTGTAGAACTTTCAAGGCAATATTGTGTTGATGATGGTGGTTCATGCCACTTAGGTTTCAAGGATGAAGGGTTGGAACATGGGCAATCATTTCCTTGAGATGGTAATGGTAATTTTTCTGTTGGCAGGCAGAATTGGAACATGAAATTTAAGGATGCTACCTTTGCTGCCCAAGCAGCGTCTGAGTTTGCAGAAAATGCAAGCCGAGCTGCCAGAGATGTTGGAGAACTTTCAAGGAAATATTGTGTTGATGATGGTGGATCATGCCACTTAGGTTTCAAGGATGAAAGGTTGGAACATGGGCAATCATTTCCTGGAGATGGTAATGGTAATTTTTCTACTGGAAGGCAGAATTAGAACAAGAAATTTAAGGATGCTATCTCTGTTGCTCAAGCAACGGCTGAGTTTGCAGAACATGCAAGCCTAGGTGCCAGAGTTATTGTAGAACATTCAAGGCAATATTGTGTCGATGATGGAGGTTCATGCCACTTAGGTTTCAAGGATGAAAGGTTGGAACATTGGCATCATTTCCTTGAGATGGTAATGGTAATTTTTCTGTTGGCAGGCAGAATTGGAACATGAAATTTAAGGATACTACCTCTGCTGCCCAAGCAGCGTCTGAGTTTGCAGAACATGTAAGCCTAGCTGCCAGAGAATTTGGAGAACTTTCAAGGCAATATTGTGTTGATGATGGTGGTTCATGCCACTTAGTTTTCAAGGATGAAAGGTTGGAACATGGCCAAGCATTTCCTTGAGATGGTAATGGTAATTTTTTTTTGGCAGGCAGTATTGGAACATAAAATATAAGGATGCCACCTCTGCTGCTAAAGCAGCGGCTGAGTTTGGAGTACATGCAAGCCTAGCTGCCAGAGTTGTTGGAGAACTATCAAGGCAATATTGTGTTGATAATGGTGGTTCATGCCACTTAGGTTTCAAGGATGAAAGGTTGGAACATGGGCCATCATTTCGTGGAGATGGTAGTGGTAATTTTTCTATTGGCAGGCAAAATTGGAACATGAAATTTAAGGATGCTATCCCTGTTGCTCAAGAAGCGGTTGAGTTTGCAGAACATGCAAGCCTAGATGCCAGAGCTGTTGTAGAACTTTCAAGGCAATATTGTGTTGATGATGGTGGTTCATGCTACTTAGGTTTCAAAGATGAAAGGTTGGAACATGGGCAATCATTTCCTGGAGATGGTAATGGTAATTTTTCTATTGGAAGGCAGAATTGGAACATGAAATTTAAGGATGCTACCTCTGTTGCTCAAGCAGCGGTTGAGTTTGCAGAACATGAAAGCCTAGTTGTCAGAGCTGTTGTAGAACTTTCATGGCAATATTGTGTTGATGATGGTGGTTCATGCCACTTAGGTATCAAGGATGGAGGGTTGGAACATGGGCAACCATTTCCTTGAGAAGGTAATGGTAATTTTTCTGTTGGCAGGTAGTATTGGAACATGAAATTTAAGGATGCTACCTCTGCTGCTCAAGCAGCGGCTGAGTTTGCAGAACATGCAAGCCTAGCTGCCAGAGGTGTTCTAGAACTGTTAAGGCAATATTGTGTTGATGATGGTGGTTCAAGCCACTTAGGTTTCAAGGATGAAAGGTTGGAACATAGGCAATCATTTCCTGGAGATGGTAATGGTAATTTTTCTATTGGAAGGCAGAATTGGAACAAGAAATTTAAGGATGCTATCTCTGTTGCTCAAGCAACGGCTGAGTTTGCAGATAATGCAAGCCTAGGTGTCAGAGTTGTTGTAGAACTTTCAAGGCAATATTGTGTTGATGATGGAGGTTCATGCCACTTAGGTTTCAAGGATGAAAGGTTGGAACATGGGCAACCATTTCCTTGAGAAGGTAATGGTAATTTTTCTGTTGGCAGGTAGTATTGGAACATGAAATTTAAGGATGCTACCTCTGCTGCTCAAGCAGCGGCTGAGTTTGCAGAACATGCAAGCCTAGCTGCCAGAGGTGTTCTAGAACTGTTAAGGCAATATTGTGTTGATGATGGTGGTTCAAGCCACTTAGGTTTCAAGGATGAAAGGTTGGAACATAGGCAATCATTTCCTGGAGATGGTAATGGTAATTTTTCTGTTGGCAGGCAGAATTGGAACATGAAATTTAAGGATGCTACCTCTGTTGCCCAAGCAGCGTCTGAGTTTGGAGAACATGTAAGCCTAGCTGCCAGAGAAGTTGGAGAACTTTCAAGGCAATATTGTGTTGATGATGCTGGTTTATGCCACTTAGTTATCAAGGATGAAAGGTTGGAACATGGCCAAGCATTTCCTTGAGATGGTAATGGTAATTGTTTTGTTGGCAAGCAGTATTGGAACATGAAATATAAGGATGCTACCTCTGCTGCTAAAGCAGCGGCTGAGTTTGGAGAACATGCAAGCCTAGCTGCCAGAGGTGTTCTAGAACTGTTAAGGCAATATTGTGTTGATGATGGTGGTTCATGCCATTTAGATTTCAAGGATGAAAGGTTAGAACATGGGCAATCATTTCCTGGAGATGGTAGTGGTAATTTTTCTATTGGCAGGCAGAATTGGAACATGAAATTTAAGGATGCTATCTCTGTTGCTCAAGCAGCGGTTGAGTTTGCAGAACATGCAAGCCTAGATGCCAGAGCTGTTGTAGAACTTTCAAGGCAATATTGTGTTGATAATGGTGGTTCATGCCACTTAGGTTTCAAGGATGAAAGGTTGGAACATGGGCAATCATTTCCTTGAGATGGTAATGGTAATTTTTCTATTGGAAGGCAGAATTGGAACATGAAATTTAAGGATGCTACCTCTATTGCTCAAGCAGCGGCTGAGTTTGCAAAACATGAAAGCCTAGCTGCCAGAGCAGTTATAGAACTTTCAAGGCAATATTGTGTTGATGATGGTGGTTCATGCCACTTAGGTTTCAAGGATGAAGGGTTGGAACATGGGCAATCATTTCCTTGAGATGGTAATGGTAATTTTTCTCTTGGCAGGCAGTATTGGAACATGAAATTTAAGGATGCTACCTCTGCTGCTCAAGCAGCGGCTGAGTTTGCAGAACATGCAAGCCGAGCTGCCAGAGATGTTGCAGAACTTTCAAGGCAATATTGTGTTGATGATGGTGGTTCATGCCACTTAGGTTTCAAGGATGAAAGGTTGGAACATGGGCAATCATTTCCTGGATATGGTAATGGTAATTTTCCTATTGGAAGGAAGAATTGGAACATGAAATTTAAGGATGCTACCTCTGCTGCCCAAGCAGCATCTGAGTTTGTAGAACATTTAAGCCTAGCTGCCAGAGAAGTTGGAGAACGTTCTAGGCAATATTGTGTTGATGATGGTGGTTCATGCCACTTAGGTTTCAAGGATGAAAGGTTGGAACATTGGCAATCATTTCCTTGAGATGGTAATGGTAATTGTTCTTTTGGCATGCAGTATTGGAACATGAAATTTAAGGATGCTACCTCTGCTACTTATGCAGCGGCTGAGTTTGGAGAAACCTAGCGGCCAGAGCTGTTGGAGAACTTTCAAGGCAATATTGTGTTGATGATGGTGGTTCATGCCACTTAGGTTTCAAGGATGAAACATTGAACATGGGCAAGCATTTCCTGGAGATGGTAATGGTAATTTTTCTGTTGGCAGGCAGTATTGGAACATGAAATTTAAGGATGCTACCTCTGCTTCTCAAGCAGCGGCTAAGTTTGCAGAACATGCAAGCCGAGCTGCCAGAGATGTTGGAGAACTTTCAAGGCAATATTGTGTTGATGATGGTGGTTCATGCCACTTAGGTTTCAAGGATGAAAGGTTGGAACATGGACAATTATTTTCTGGATATGGTAATGGTAATTTTCCTATTGGAAGGAAGAATTGGAACATGAAATTTAAGGATGCTACCTCTGCTGCCCAAGCAGCATCTGAGTTTGTAGAACATGTAAGCCTAGCTGCCAGAGAAGTTGGAGAACGTTCTAGGCAATATTGTGTTGATGATGGTGGTTCATGCCACTTAGGTTCAAGGATGAAAGGTTGGAACATTGGCAATCATTTCCTTGAGATGATAATGGTAATTGTTCTTTTGGCATGCAGTATAGGAACATGAAATTTAAGGATGCTACCTCTGCTACTTATGCAGCGGCTGTGTTTGGAGAACATGCAAGCCTAGCGGCCAGAGCTGTTGGAGAACTTTCAAGGCAATATTGTGTTGATGATGGTGGTTCATGCCACTTAGGTTTCAAGGATGAAAGGTTGGAACATGGGCAAGCATTTCCTGGAGATGGTAATGGTAATTTTTCTGTTGGCAAGCAGAATTGGAACATGAAATTTAAGGATGCTACCTCTGCTGCTCAAGCAGCGACTGAGTTTGGAGAACATGCAAGCCTAGTTGCCAGAGCTGTTGAAGAAGTTTCAAGGCAATATTGTGTTGATGATAGTGGTTCATGCCACTTAGGTTTCAAGGATGAAAGGTTGGAACATGGGCAATCATTTCCTGGAGAAGGTAATGGTAATTTTTCTGTTGGAAGACGGTATTGGAACATGAAATTTAAGGATGCTACCTCTGCTGCTCAAGCAGCGGCAGAGTTTGCAGAACATGCAAGCCTAGCTGCCAGAGCTGTTGTAGAACTTTCAAGGCTATATTGTGTTGATGATGGTGGTTCATGCCCACTTACTTATCAAGGATGAAAGGTTGGAACATGGCCAAGCATTTCCTTGAGATGTTAATGGTAATTGTTTTGTTGGCAAGCAGTATTGGAACATGAAATATAAGGATGCTACCTCTGCTACTAAAGCAACGGCTGAGTTTAGAGAACATGCAAGCCTAGCTGCCAGAGGTGTTGGAGAACTGTCAAGGCAATATTGTGTTGATTATGGTGGTTCATGCCACTTAGGTTTCAAGGATGAATGGTTGGAACAGGGGCAATCATTTCCTTGAGATGGTAATGGTAATTTTTCTGTTGGCAGGCAGTATTGGAACATGAAATTTAAGGATGCTACCTCTGCTGCTCAAGCACCGGCTAAGTTTGCAGAACATGGAAACCGAGCTGCCAGAGATTTTGGAGAACTTTCAAGGCAATATTATGTTGATGATGGTGGTTCATGCCACTTAGGTTTCAAGGATGAAAGGTTGGAACATGGGCAATCATTTCCTTGAGATGGTAATGGTAATTTTTCTATTGGAAGGCAGAATTGGAACATGAAATTTAAGGATGCTACCTCTATTGCTCAAGCAGCGGCTGAGTTTGCTGAACATGAAAGCCTAGCTGCCAGAGCTGTTGTAGAACTTTCAAGGCAATATTGTGTTGATGATGGTGGTTCATGCCACTTAGGTTTCAAGGATGAAGGGTTGGAACATGGGCAATCATTTCCTTGAGATGGTAATGGTAATTTTTCTATTGGCAGGCAGTATTGGAACATGAAATTTAAGGATGCTACCTCTGCTGCTAAAGCAGCGGCTGAGTTTGCAGAACATGCAAGCCGAGCTGCCAGAGATATTGGAGAACTTTCAAGGCAATATTGTGTTGATGATGGTTGTTCATGCCACATAGGTTTCAAGGATGAAAGGTTGGAACATGGGCAATCATTTCCTGGATATGGTAATGGTAATTTTCCTATTGGAAGGAAGAATTGGAACATGAAATTTAAGGATGCTACCTCTGCTGCCCAAGCAGCATCTGAGTTTGTAGAACATGTAAGCCTAGCTGCCAGAGAAGTTGGAGAACGTTCAAGGCAATATTGTGTTGATGATGGTGGTTCATGCCACTTAGGTTTCAAGGATGAAAGGTTGGAACATTGGCAATCATTTCCTTGAGATGGTAATGGTAATTGTTCTTTTGGCATGCAGTATTGGAACATGAAATTTAAGGATGCTACCTCTGCTACTTATGCAGCGGCTGAGTTTGGAGAACATACAAGCCTAGCGGCCAGAGCTGTTGGAGAACTTTCAAGGCAATATTGTGTTGATGATGGTGGTTCATGCCACATAGGTTTCAAGGATGAAAGATTGAACATGGGCAAGCATTTCCTGGAGATGGTAATGGTAATTTTTCTGTTGGCAGGCAGAATTGGAACATGAAATTTAAGGATGCTACCTCTGCTGCCCAAGCAGCGTCTGAGTTTGTAGAACATGTAAGCCTAGCTGCCAGAGAAGTTGGAGAACGTTCAAGGCAATATTGTGTTGATGATGGTGGTTCATGCCACTTAGGTTTCAAGGATGAAGGGTTGGAACATGGGCAATCATTTCCTTGAGATGGTAATGGTAATTTTTCTATTGGTGATGTTTGGCATATTTCGATATGTGTTGATGTTACTTTGCCCATGTTTTAACCACTTCTTGATGTTATTTAATCTTTAAAACACCCAACATGGTGTAATTATTGGTTTGATGACTAATTAAGTTATGTGTGACGATTTAAGGTGTTCGGAGTGCAAAATATGAAGAAAAGGTGGTTTAGCTAGAGGAAGAAGGGTTGGATGCGTCGCATCCAACCTAGGAAAACATCATCCTGCATGCAACCTTAGCAGTGATGTTGGGCCATAGCGTCCGCCATCGCGTGCGAAACTGGGAAGTAGAAGTGAAGCTGGATGCGTCGCGTCCACCATCGCATGCAAGCTGAGAAATAGAGGACAAGGTGGATGCGTCGCATCCACCTTCGCAGGCAAAATTGAAATGGAGGACGAGGTGGATGCGTCGCATCCACCTTAGCATCAATCCCTGAAGCCGATTTGGACTAGGAATAGGAGAGCTTTGGCCCACGACTTTTGTACGCAATATATAAGCCAAAAACGCCTCCTTTAGGTTATCTAACATATTGGGAAGGGGGAAAAAGCCACGACAAAGCTGTGGAGGCCGGAATTCATCAAGTTTCATCTTTCTCCCACCAAACTTATTAATTTTTATGTTTCTTTATATGATTTGTTGTTTGGCTACCATGTCTATATGGAGCTGAACTTCACATTCTAGGGTTGTGGTTCTTTCATGACTATTGTTATTCGGATATTGATTTTGACTTCTTGATTTATCATATTAGTTTATTTATTCAATCTTGCGCTTAATTATTTAATTGCTTGATCACCAATTGAATACTATCTACGAATCTATAATTGAACTCGAAAGTGGGAATTCTACATTGCATATAGGATTGAGTAGGGCAAGTTCTTGAACTCGGGCATCGGGGAACGGATTCGTGGTTAGGATAGACATATACCTAATTGCCTTGCTTGGTTGATTTACAGGAATTATAAATGCATTCTTGTTGATTCTAACTCCATAGACATATAGGCGTTAGGTTAGCTTGAATAGGCAAGTAAGAACTCGACAGATTCTTATGAGCATTAACCCTGTCAACCAATAAGCTAGATAAATTAGTCGGTCAATTCAATTGAAGAATACAATAGGATTGTTAGATAGACCATAACCCTAGATCGTTTTAATTACATTGATATCATTAAAATCTGCTCTTTCTCTGTTCAAAGTTTATTATTTATATTTTTCTTATTTAATTAGTTGGAATAAAATATTTTTAGATTTAATTCTTGTTTAGATAATAAGGATAGTCTAATTTAGTTAATAGTTAATCATAAGTCCTCGTGGGTTCGATATCCGACTTTTAGTCACTTTATTACTTGACGACCGCGTATACTTGCGTGAGTGTGTTTGGTCGCAACAAGTTTTTGGCGCCGTTGCCGGGGACTTAGAAATTAGCTACGTGACTAAGTTAAGCTTTTATTAGATATTTGTTTTCAAGTTTTAATTTTCAGTTTGCCTGGTTTGTGTCAACGCAGGGTTTACTCTCGAATGCAGAGGAGTAGAAGTGCAAACAACCTCATTCCTCTTGATCCAGAAATCGAACGAACATTACATAGAGTGAGAAGGGAACACGAAGCTAGAACGAGAATAGAAAGAGATTTGGACATCGCAATCCAACCACAGCCAATAGATATGGCAGGCAATGAAGAGCGTCCGGTAATCGAAGCCGCAAGGCCCAATCTTGCGAATATGACTCAGGCTATTGTGAAGCCTGATATCACTGGGCATTTTGAACTCAAACAGTACATGGTACAGCTGATTCAGTCCACAGGACAATATGTGGGTCTATCTCATGAGGACCCGCAGAGGCATATTCAGAACTTCTTGGAAATCACGGACACTTACAATTATCCGAACGTCTCCAAGGACTATGTCAGGCTGACACTATTCCCTTTTTCACTGTTGGGGGAAGCTAAAGAATGGTTGCAAAAGGAGCCCGCGAACTCTATCCACACTTGGGATGATCTAGCAAGGAAATTCCTGATCAAGTTTTTCCCAACTAAGAAGACAAAGTCATTGAGGAGCCAAATTCTTGGGTTCCAACAACGGGATGGCGAGACACTTCGTCAAGCTTGGGAAAGATACAAGAAACTACTCAGAGACTGCCCGCATCATTGTCAAACTGATGAGGTATTGGGTCACACTTTTGTTGATGGGTTAGATGAAGCATCAAAGATGAATCTTGACTCAGCTTGTGGGGGTAGTTGCATGGCAAGACCGTATAGTGAAATACAACTCCTGCTAAATAATTTCACTGCTAATGACCATAATTGGCAAGGAGAGGGGGATTCACGAAGGGGAATTAAACAGAAGGCCGCCGGTTTGATTGAGCTTGATGACTTTTCCGCCATGAGAGCCGATATAGCAAAATTGGCAAATCAGATGAATAGAATGACAACACAACAAATGCAACATGTACAGCAGATGTCTATTTGTTGCGAACTATGCGGAGACAGTCATATGATTGACATGTGCCCCACGAATCCTGAATCTATATACTATGTGGGGCAACAAAACAGAGGTCCTATGAATCAACATGCGCAATATGGGAACACTTACAACCCAAACTGGAGGAATCATCCTAACTTCTCATGGGGCGGAAGTCAACAGAATCAGTATAGGCCTCAAGGGAATTTTACTCAACCTCAGAAGCCACCCCAACAAATGGAAGAAAGTACGAATGACTTGCTGAAAAAGTTGTTACTAGACAATCAACAGCTCAGGACCGATTTCAGAAATCTTGAGAGGCAAATGGGGCAGTTAGCAGCAAACCAAAATACTAGACCTACAGGCTCACTTCCCAGTGATACAGAGAAGAACCCTCAAATTAATGCAGTTACACTTAGAAACGGGAGGGAACTAGAGGAAGTGCCAAGGAAGATAAAAGAAAAACCTATACCTGGGGGGAGTTGACACCTAAGGCAACACAAGAGTCAAAGGAAGATGATGCAAGTTCAGAGCGAATGGAGGTTACAAGGCCACCACCACCTTTCCCCCAAAGATTGCAGAAAAGGAATGACGATCGCATGTTCAACAAATTTCTCTCCATGTTGAGTCAGGTTCAATTAAATATTCCATTAGTGGATGTACTTCGTGAAATTCCAAAGTACGCTAAGTACATAAAAGACATAGTGGCTCATAAGAGGAAATTGACTGAGTTCGAGACGGTTGCACTTACTGAGGAGTGCACATCAAGGGTCCAAAACAAGCTTCCCCAAAAGCTTAAGGACCCTGGCAGCTTCACCATTCCAGTACAAATCGGTAATATTAACGTGGGACGTGCTCTGTGTGATTTGGGTGCAAGCATAAATCTGATGCCGTTATCCTTGTTTAAGCAATTAGGTCTGGGAGCTCCGAGACCAACCACCGTGATGTTGCAATTAGCTGATAGGTCCATAGCCTACCCCGAAGGAGTGATTGAAGATGTGCTGCTGCAAATTGGAAAATTCATCTTCCCAGCTGACTTCATTATTCTAGACTTCGAGGCTGATGAACAAGTTCCAATCATATTGGGACGACCTCTCTTGGCTACTGGCGATGCAATAATTAAAGTGAGAGAAGGGAAAATGATTATGAGAGTGGACAACGAGGAGGCAGTCTTCAATGTCTACAAAGCAATCCAACTCCCCCGCCACTATGAGGAGCTCTCTATGATATCTGTGGTGGAGGTGGATGAGAAACTTCTTAACACGAGTGTATATCTAGGCGACTGTTTAGAAAAAGCAATCATGATGTTTGATAGCTTGGAGATGGATGATGAGGTTGAGGAGATGAAGGGAATCCTAGATACATCATGTGGTTACATGCAAGGAATAATCCCATTTGAGCCCCTGAATAGGCCAAGTGGCCCCCCACCAAAGCCGTCAATTGAAAAAGCTCCAAATTTGGAACTTAAACCCCTACCCCCTCACCTTCAATATGCTTATTTGGGAAGTTCTGACACTTTACCTGTTATTATTTCTGCTCACTTGTCTAAATTACAGGAAGAAAAGCTATTAAGGGTGCTACGTGAGCACAAGCGAGCAATTGGGTGGACAATGTCTGACATTAAAGGCATTAGTCCAGCTTTCTGCATGCACAAAATCCTCATGGAGGACGGACACAAGCCAAGTGTAGAACACCAACGCCGACTAAATCCAATCATGAAAGAAGTGGTAAGGAAAGAAGTGATTAAGTGGCTTGATGCAGGTATTGTATTTCCAATCTCTGATAGTAAATGGGTAAGCCCCGTTCAATGTGTGCCGAAGAAAGGGGGGATAACCGTAGTAGTTAATGAAAATAATGACTTAATTCCTACAAGAACTGTAACTGGATGGAGAATTTGCATAGATTACAGAAAACTGAACAATGCCACCCGGAAAGACCACTTTCCCCTTCCTTTTATTGACCAAATGCTTGATAGATTAGCTGGCCAGGAATACTACTGTTTCCTGGACGGTTATTCGGGGTATAATCAGATTGCTATAGCCCCAGAAGACCAAGAGAAAACTACATTTACATGTCCTTATGGCACGTATGCGTTCAAGAGAATGCCCTTCGGTCTTTGTAATGCACCTGCGACTTTTCAAAGGTGTATGATGGCTATTTTCACTGACATGGTTGAAAGATATGTAGAAGTATTCATGGACGATTTTTCTGTGTTTGGATGTTCTTTTGATAGTTGTTTGATGAACCTTGATAAAGTGCTAGCTAGGTGTGAAGAGACGAACTTGGTGCTAAACTGGGAAAAGTGCCATTTCATGGTACGTGAAGGTATAGTTTTGGGGCACAAGGTTTCAAAAGATGGTCTACAGCTGGATAAAGCAAAGGTGGAGACGATCGAAAAATTGCCCCCGCTGACATCCATCAAAGGCATTCGCAGTTTCTTGGGTCATGCAGGTTTTTATCGTCGTTTCATTAAAGATTTTTCGAAAATTTCTTCCCCTTTGTGCAGGCTTCTAGAGAAAGACGTTACCTTCAAGTTTGATAATGCATGTCTGAAAGCATTTGAGGAGCTGAAGGGAAGATTGGTGACTGCACCAATTATCATTGGCCCCGATTGGGCACAACCATTTGAGTTGATGTGCGATGCAAGTGACATAGCAATTGGAGCGGTGTTGGGGCAAAGGAGGGATAAAATCTTTCACTCCATTTATTATGCAAGCAAAACTATGAATCCAGCTCAGATAAATTATACAGTGACTGAAAAGGAGTTGCTTGCAGTGGTGTGGGCGTTTGACAAGTTCAGATCCTATCTAGTGGGAACCAAAGTCATCGTCTACACAGATCATTCAGCTATCAGATACCTATTTGAAAAGAAAGACGCCAAGCCGAGGCTGATTCGTTGGGTCCTCCTCTTGCAAGAATTTGACTTAGAGATCCGAGATCGAAAAGGGACAGAAAATCAAGTGGCCGATCATTTGTCCAGATTAGAGAGCCGGAACCATGTAGCTGAAGGAGGGTCAATTAAAGAAACATTTCCGGATGAGCAAATATTAGCAATCACCTCAGGTGAAGCCCCATGGTATGCAGATTATGTGAATTTTATCGCAAGTGGGGTAACGCCACTAGAATGGACAGCTGACAATAGAAGAAGATTCCTACATGATGTAAGGTTCTACGTGTGGGATGAGCCATTCCTATATAGGCAGTGTGCAGATCAGTTGGTGAGAAGGTGTGTTCCTGAGGAAGAGATGAAGGCTATACTACATGACTGCCATGCGTCACCATATGGAGGTCATCACGGCGGGGATAGAACCGCCCAAAAAGTGCTACAATCAGGTTTTTATTGGCCAAAATTGTTTAAGGATGCACATGCCTTCGTTAAAAATTGTGATAGATGCCAAAGAACTGGAACTATCACGAGGAAGCACGAGATGCCCTTGCAAAATATACTGGCGGTAGAACTTTTTGATGTTTGGGGGATTGATTTTATGGGACCATTCCCATATTCTAACGGACACAGATACATCTTGGTGGCGGTCGACTATGTTTCTAAGTGGGTAGAGGCCATAGCTCTTCCTACTAACGACGCAAAAGTTGTGGTAGGCTTTGTAAAGAAGCACATCTTCACACGTTTTGGGACCCCAAGAGTGTTGATAAGCGACGGGGGAACTCACTTTTGTAACAAACTGCTGAATAATATTCTTGCAAAATACGGAGTCAAGCACAAAGTTTCCACTGCCTATCATCCCCAAACGAGTGGTCAAGTAGAAGTTTCCAACAGAGAGGTCAAGCAGATTTTGGAAAAGACAGTAAGTATGAATAGAAAGGACTGGGCCGGGAAGCTGGATGACGCATTATGGGCATATCGCACTGCGTACAAGACCCCAATAGGCACTTCTCCGTACAGGTTGGTTTATGGGAAGGCCTGCCATCTGCCCGTCGAGCTTGAACACAAAGCATATTGGGCGATTAAAAAGCTAAATATGGAGATGGACTTGGCCGGTGAGAAGAGATTGCTACAACTCAACGAGCTTGATGAGTTTCGATTGCATGCGTATGAAAATGCCAAATTGTATAAAGAGAAGACCAAAAGATGGCATGATAAGCATATCCAACATCGTGAGTTTGAACCAGGTCAAGAAATTCTACTGTTTAATTCAAGGCTAAAGCTTTTTCCAGGAAAGCTTAAATCTCGATGGTCGGGTCCGTTTGAAGTGGTTAGTGTGAAACCTCATGGTGCGATAGAATTGTGTGATAAGGGGTCCAATACGACATTCTTGGTAAATGGCCAAAGAGTAAAACACTATTGGGGTGGTGACATTGCACGTCACAAGACCACAATGGATTTAGTGGAGGCATGAAGAATATGTTGCGTCGTGCCGCGACGTTAAATCAGGCGCTTCTTGGGAGGCCACCCAAGTTAGTTAGTTTTTTTTTTTTTTAATTTTATTTTTAAATTTTTGTCCTTATTCAAAAAAAAAAAAAATAAAATAAAATAATAAAACTAAAAAGTTCCCCAGATATGAGAAAACGAGGCGGATGCGTCACGTCCCCATCAGCAAAAAAAAAAAAAAAAAAAATTTTTTGACGGGCCAATTGCTCAAGGCAGTGAAGTCTGCCTATCACGCCCGTATCGCGTCCGAAAATTTTTGAAGGAAGACAAGGGGATGCGTCGCGTCAAAGCTCGCACGCACAGGTAAGTAATATATATTTTAACACATCTTAAGATAACCTATTCGAAAAAAATGTTTCTTGCGACGCATCCACTCGTCTATTTTTGGCGACGCCTACGAACGCAGAACAGAATTCTCTCATCGAAATTGTAACACAATAAGCTCAAACGCGACAGGTACGCATCATCCTCTTCGTTCTTCCGTTGGCTTCTCTCCTAATTCGTCTCTCCTCCCTCCTTAAATGGTAGCAACAAGTAGGTTTTGCAAATTTCAAGATTTTTAGGGCTGTCGTTCTTGGTAGTTGTAATGGTTGCGAGATGATAAACTATAATTCCCTTCATCTCGTCCAATTTTGGGAGGGTAGTTGCATTGCTCAACTGATAGAATGAACTAGGCACACTTGTTGCATACCACATGTTCGACGAATTGTCCCTGAGGAAAATTTAGGCGTCGGTGAAGTCTGAGTAACCGAGAAACATTGGTGTATGCTTGAGAATAAGTGTGGGGTTGAGTGAGGGGCTATGTGAAATTGAATTTTTGAAGAGAGTTATCACATACTTGCTGAAAGTCATGAGCTACAATTCCATGAAGAGTGAATGGCATGACTTTACGAATAAATTGAAGTCTGCAAGCTGTTGCAATTGCTTTCAAGCTGAACTTCGCTGTTTCATCTGCTAATTGTTGAATTCTTTGCATTGCAGGTACTTAGATTCATAAAATGACAGCAGCGAGTAAACCATCCAAGCAACAAGACAAAGATGGTAACAAGCAACCGCCCAAAAAGCCTACCGGAAGGGCAGCGGGCGGTCCAAATCCACAGTAAAAAAGGAAGCGGACGGAGAAGGAAATGGAACTGCTGCCTAGGCAGTTAAGTGATGATTCAGAGCAAGAGGAGGAGGAAACATTGGTCAGGAGGACAGTGAAGAAGGGTATTACACCAAGCAAAGGAATAGAGATACGAGAGCCTGTGACATACCAAAGAAAAGCTTCGAGAATGAGTGCTCCAACTGATAAAGGGAAGGAGAAGATTACTACAGAATCTGAATCCGATTCCGATTCGGACAATGACCACCTACAGATCAACATGAGTGATGAAGATGAGGGTGAACCCATAGACCAAGTTGATTGGGAGAAATACTTTGTTAATGAGAAGGCATTCCGAGCCTATAAGAAGATACTGGTTTCAAAGAAGTATATTCCGAAAAAGCCGATAAACATCGGACCACTTAAGACAAAGTACTCAGAGTTTCTCCAGTCAATTCGAGAGGTGCAAAAATGGGGACCCATTCTGAAAGGTCATGGCAAAGCCAACCTCACCATTGTTAGAGAGCTCTACGCCAATTGGCGTCACGCAAGGGGAAACATTGTGCGAGTAAGAGGGGTAGATATTAATGTGTCAGCTGAAGCTCTGAATAACTTCTTAAGGGTGCCACACACACTCACAGACAGGTTTGACGCCATATGCAAAACACCAGATTATGCACACATTAAGTCTGTCCTATGCCCTACCAGGAAGGATGCAGAATGGAAGCATGGGAGTATGGAGTACCACTCTATAGCAAAGGAATTCATGAGTGCGTTAGCACGTGTGGCTCTAAATTTCATTTGTAACCGCCTGCTGCCATGCCAACATAAAACTGATGTCCCTCGTTACCGCGCACTCGTATTATATGCTTTATTAGAGGGGATACCACTCAACTTCGGAGCCATCATGCATGATCAAATGCAGCGAACCAGGATGAATTACAAGTGGAGGCTGTTCTTTGCTAATACCCTAACGGCTTTTTTAACAGAGAGGGGAGTACTATGGGACAAGGAGAATGACGACATTGAGGCTAAAGCTCCAGGACCATATGATGTCACTCATGTTCTAGAGCCGAACAAGGGAAGGTCTTCTAAGCTCACCATCCAACAATTATTTGAGCATATGCAAGCAGATATGCAAGAGAACAGGGCTGAGCTGATAGCGACTCGTGTCGAGTTGAGTGCCACCAGGGATGAGTTGAGACAGACTCGTGCGGATCTAAGCCGAGTTCAGACCGAGCAGGCCACGATGATGAAGGAGATATCATTACTCCTCAGAGCTCTGGTTCAATGTGCAGGTACAGACATCTCCCAGCTGATTGCATCATCCACTGCCGGACCATCCACTCCTGTTCCTCCCATAGTCACCGAGGCTCCACTCAACAGGCCTATTGAGGTCGCTGTAACACCTGATACAGAATCAGCACCAGTTGTTGATGATAGGAATGCTATGGATGCAGATGCTCCTCCACAGACTGCGGATGAGCCCTCCACCTTGACTTGAGGGAGTTCTTCTCACCCTACTTTACCTTGTTTGTGTGCGTTGGGGACAACGCACAGTCCTAAGTGTGGGGTGGGGGTGATTTATGTTTGATGTATGGATGAATGTACTAATATATTCACTGGATTAATGGCATAAAATAGCAGTAAATTCATCTATATGGAGTAACTATCAGTTTATCTATCAGTTTATCATTATGAAAAAAAATATATATAATATATATATATATATATATATATATATATATATATATATATATATATATATATATATAGTATCTTTGTAGATAGTAATAATCCCCTGTGGTTTTTCTTTGTGCCTCGGTTCTTTTCCATGGGATGTAGTTTGAACCGGGTAATTTTGTTTTCTTTTTAGAGTAGAGTAGGAATGTAGGGAATAAAAGGAGGAAGAATGATGAACCTAGGTGACCTTGACTTGGTTGATACTGGCATATTTAAGCTTTTACATATGTAATATCTTCCCTTCTCACTCTGAAATTATTGATGATGCCTTGTTAAAACGGATAGCATGTTTTGTTGCAGCCTATTTCTCATTTTCTTGATTTGTGTTCACTTTGCGCTTAATGCTTAATATCTCGTTGCTCCGTGAATACTTGCATTGTTTGAGAGTCGGAATGTGACCGTCCTTAGCGAGTCATGTGCCATGTGTGGTGAGGTTTTTGTGTAGTCCATGTAGTGTACTTGTGTCTAGAACTTGCCCGGTATGTGAGTTGAAGCGAAATTTTAGGTGATGCTCGGTTTGAAAAATGATTTTAGGCTTTCTTTGATCTTTTTGAGCTTATTGCTTATCACAAATAAAATCTATCCCTAGTTAAACCTTTTGAGCCTGTAGACCTTTTATTTGGTACCCACATTACAAGCCTATACCCTTTTTATTCTTAATTGACATTGTTTTGATCCTTTTACCTCTTAAAGCACTTTAATTGTTAGATGAGCGCTAAAAGAAGTAAGAAGGGAATAAGTGTGGGGTGACTTTTGAGTGAAACCAATGAAAGAAAGAAGGGTGCACTTATTTTGTAAAATAATACACCACTAGCGGAAATTGAAAGAAAAAAAAAGAAAGAAAAATCTAAATGAATAAATTGTTATCTTGTTCTTGCTAGTGGGTATGAACTAAAGTAGTGCTTAAAGAAAAAGGGACTGTTTTGGGGGTGATATTGTTTGTGAAATTGAAGTGGGGTTGAAGAAAAAAAATGCTTAAAGTAATTTTGTGATGTATTAAAGTGCTTAGGAGGGTGAGTCACTATTCCTTAAATATATCCTACCCGTCCCTTAGCCCACATTACAACCATGAAAAAGTCCTAATTGATTTTAGATCGAGCGAGCTTACATTAGTAGAGATTTACATTAAGGGCAAGCCTATGGTACCAATTACATGCATGTGACTTCTTTTGTGAGAGTGAGCGATTTTCTTTGTGAGCATGAGATTCGAATGTGTGGATTGATTCTACTCTCTCTGCTTTTGTTGTGAGGGCACATGGTTTCACTAGGGATAGGTAACGCTATTAGACTTCTCTATGATGTTGGTTGTTCAAGCCATGAGTGCATTGTGACATTGAGTCGGTTTTTGAGGTTAGGATTGTTGTGAGCATGTTGTCTTTGTTCGAATATGTTTAAAGAAGGGCATAAGAAAAGGGAAGTGTGTTGATGCATAGTCTAGAGCCTAATTGTAGCAAATAACCATGGTCATAGATGTAGTGTGCTTTGAATAATAAGAGCTTAATTTTGTTTCGTCTACTATAGGATGGTTTGTTCGAGGACGAACAAAGGTTTAAGTGTGGGGTAGTGATGTTTGGCATATTTCGATATGTGTTGATGTTACTTTGCCCATGTTTTAACCACTTCTTGATGTTATTTAATCTTTAAAACACCCAACATGGTGTAATTATTGGTTTGATGACTAATTAAGTTATGTGTGACGATTTAAGGTGTTCGGAGTGCAAAATATGAAGAAAAGGTGGTTTAGCTAGAGGAAGAAGGGTTGGATGCATCGCATCCAACCTAGGAAAACATCATCCTGCATGCAACCTTAGCAGTGAAGTTGGGCCATAGCGTCCGCCATCGCGTGCGAAACTGGGAAGTAGAAGTGAAGCTGGATGCGTCGCGTCCACCATCGCATGCAAGCTGAGAAATAGAGGACAAGGTGGATGCGTCGCATCCACCTTCGCAGGCAAAATTGAAATGGAGGACGAGGTGGATGCGTCACATCCACCTTAGCATCAATCCCTGAAGCCGATTTGGACTAGGAATAGGAGAGCTTTGGCCCACGACTTTTGTACGCAATATATAAGCCAAAAACGCCTCCTTTAGGTTATCTACCATATTGGGAAGGGGGAAAAAGCCACGACAAAGCTGTGGAGGCCGGAATTCATCAAGTTTCATCTTTCTCCCACCAAACTTAGTAATTTTTATGTTTCTTTATATGATTTGTTGTTTGTCTACCATGTCTATGTGGAGCTGAACTTCACGTTCTAGGGTTGTGGTTCTTTCATGACTATTGTTATTCGGATATTGATTTTGACTTCTTGATTTATCATATTAGTTTACTTATTCAATCTTGCGCTTAATTATTTAATTGCTTGATCACCAATTGAATACTATCTACGAATCTATAATTGAACTCGAAAGTGGGAATTCTATATTGCATATAGGATTGAGTAGGGCAAGTTCTTGAACTCGGGCATCGGGGAACGGATTCGTGGTTAGGATAGACATATACCTAATTGCCTTGCTTGGTTGATTTACAGGAATTATAAATGCGTTCTTGTTGATTCTAACTCCATAGACATATAGGCGTTAGGTTAGCTTGAATAGGCAAGTAAGAACTCGACAGATTCTTATGAGCATTAACCCTGTCAACCAATAAGCTAGATAAATTAGTCAGTCAGTTCAATTGAAGAATACAATAGGATTGTTAGATAGACCATAAACCTAGATCGTTTTAATTACATTGATATCATTAAAATCTGCTCTTTCTCTGTTCAAAGTTTATTATTTATATTTTTCTTATTTAATTAGTTGGAATAAAATATTTTTAGATTTAATTCTTGTTTAGATAATAAGGATAGTCTAATTTAGTTAATAGTTAATCATAAGTCCTCGTGGGTTCGATATCCGACTTTTAGTCACTTTATTACTTGACGACCGCGTATACTTGCGTGAGTGTGTTTGGTCGCAACAGTTGGAAGGCAGTATTGGAACATGAAATTTAAGGATGCTATCTCTGCTGCTCAAGCAGCGGCTGAGTTTGCAGAACATGCAAGCCGAGCTGCCAGAGATGTTGGAGAACTTTCAAGGCAATATTGTATTGATGATTGTGGTTCATGCCACTTAGGTTTCAAGGATAAAAGGTTGGAACATGGGCAATCATTTCCTGGATATGGTAATGGTAATTTTCCTATTGGAAGAAAGAATTGGAACATGAAATTTAAGGATGCTACCTCTGCTGCCCAAGCAGCATCTGAGTTTGTAGAACATGTAAGCCTAGCTGCCAGAGAAGTTGGAGAACGTTCTAGGCAATATTGTGTTGATGATGGTGGTTCATGCCACTTAGGTTTCAAGGATTAAAGGTTGGAACATTGGCAATCATTTCCTTGAGATGGTAATGGTAATTGTTCTTTTGGCATGCAGTATTGGAACATGAAATTTAAGGATGCTACCTCCGCTACTTATGCAGCGGCTGAGTTTGGAGAACATGCAAGCCTAGCAGCCAGAGATGTTGGAGAACTTTCAAGGCAATAATGTGTTGATGATGGTGGTTCATGCCACTTAGGTTTCAAGGATGAAAGATTGAACATGGGCAAGCATTTCCTGGAGATGGTAATGGTAATTTTTCTGTTGGCAGGCAGAATTGGAACATGTAATTTAAGGATGCTACCTCTGCTGCCCAAGCAGCGTCTAAGTTTGTTGAACATGTAAGCCTAGCTGCTAGAGAAGTTGGAGAACGTTCAAGGCAATATTGTGTTGATGATGGTGGTTCATGCCACTTAGGTTTCAAGGATGAAAGGTTGGAACATGGGCAAGCATTTCCTGGAGATGGTAATGGTAATTTTTCTGTTGTCAAGCAGAATAGGAACATGAAATTTAAGGATGCTACCTTAGCTGCTCAAGCAGCGACTGAGTTTGGAGAACATGCAAGCCTAGTTGCCAGAGCTGTTGGAGAAGTTTCAAGGTAATATTGTGTTGATGATGGTGGTTCATGCCACTTAGGTTTCAAGGATTAAAGGTTGGAACATGGGCAATCATTTCCTGGAGATGGTAATGGTAATTTTTCTGTTGGAAGGCAGTATTGGAACATGAAATTTAAGGATGCTACCTCTGCAGCTCAAGCAGCGGTAGAGTTTGCAGAACATGCAAGCCTAGCTGCCAGAGCTGTTGTAGAACTTTCAAGGCTATATTGTGTTGATGATGGTGGTTTATGCCCACTTAGTTATCAAGGATGAAAGGTTGGAACATGGCCAAGCATTTCCTTGAGATGGTAATGGTAATTGTTTTGTTGGCAAGCAGTATTGGAACATGAAATATAAGGATCCTACCTCTGCTGCTAAAGCAACGGCTGAATTTGGAGAACATGCAAGCCTAGCTGCCAGAGGTGTTGGAGAACTGTCAAGGCAATATTGTGTTGATGATGGTGGTTCATTCCACTTAGGTTTCAAGGATGAAGGGCTGGAACATGGGCAATCATTTCCTTAAGATAGTAATGGTTATTTTTCTGTTAGCAGGCAGTATTGGAACATGAAATTTAAGGATGCTACCTCTGCTGCTCAAGCAGCAGCTAAGTTTGCAGAACATGGAAACCGAGCTGCCAGAGATGTTGGAGAACTTTCAAGGCAATATTATGTTGATGATGGTGGTTCATGTTACTTAGGTTTCAAGGATGAAAGGTTGGAACATGGGCAATCATTTCCTGAAGATGGTAATGGTAATTTTTCTATTGGAAGGCAGAATTGGAACATGAAATTTAAGGATGCTACCTCTGCTGCTCAAGTAGCCACTGAGTTTGCAGAACATGCAAGCCTAGCTGCCAGAGCTGTTGTAGAACTTTCAAGGCAATATTATGTTGATGATGGTGGTTCATGCCACTTAGGTTTTAAGGATGAAAGGTTGGAACATGGGCAATCAATTCCTGGAGATGGTAATGGTACTTTTTCTACTGGCAGGCAGAATTGGAACATGAAATTTAAGGATGCTACCTCTGCTGCTCAAGTAGCGACTGAGTTTGCAGAACATACAAGCCTAGCTGCCTGTTGTAGAACTTTCAATGCAATATTGTGTTGATGAAGGTGGTTCATGCCACTTAGTTTTCAAGGATGAAAGGTTGGAACATGGCCAAGCATTTCCTTGAGATGGTAATGGTAATTTTTCTGTTGGCAGGCAGTATTGGAACATGAAATATAATGATGCTACCTTTGCTGCTAAAGCAGCGGCTGAGTTTGGAGAACATGCAAGCCTAGCTGCCAGAGCTGTTGGAGAACAGTCAAGGCAATATTGTGTTGATGATGGTGGTTCATGCCACTTAGGTTTCAAAGATGAAAGGTTGGAACATGGGCAATCATTTCCTGGAGATGGTAATGGTAATTTTTCTATTGGCAGGCAGAATTGGAACATGAAATTTAAGGATGCTATCTCTGTTGCTCAAGCAGCGGTTGAGTTTGCAGAACATGCAAGCCTAGATGGCAGAGCTGTTGTAGAACTTTCAAGGCAATATTGTGTTGATGATGGTGGTTCATGCCACTTAGGTTTCAAGGATGAAAGGTTGTAACATGGGCAATCATTTCCTGGAGATGGTAATGGCAATTTTTCTATTGGAAGGCAGAATTGGAACATGAAATTTAAGTATGCTACCTCTGTTGCTCAAGCAGCGGCTGAGTTTGCAGAACATGAAAGCCTAGTTGCCAAAGCTGTTGTAGAACTTTCAAGGCAATATTGTGTTGATGATGGTGGTTCATGCCACTTTGGTTTCAAGGATGAAGGTTGGAACATGGAAATCATTTCCTTGAGATGGTAATGGTAATTTATCTATTGGCAGGCAGTATTGGAACATGAAATTTAAGGATGCTACCTCTGCTGCTCAAGCAGCGGTTGAGTTTGCAGAACATGCAAGCCGAGCTGCCAGAGATGTTAGAGAACTTTCAAGGCAATATTGTGTTGATGATGGTGGTTCATACCACTTAGGTTTCAAGGATGAAAGGTGGGAACATGGGCAATCATTTCCTGGAGATGGTAAAAGTAATTTTTCTATTGGCAGGCAGAATTGGAACATGAAATCTAAGGATGCTACCTCTGCTGCTCAAGCAGCGGTTGAGTTTGCAGAACATGCAAGCCTAGATGCCAGAGCTATTGTAGAACTTTCAAGGCAATATTGTGACGATGATGGTGGTTCATACCACTTAGGTTTCAAGGATGAAAGGTTGGAACATGGGCAATCATTTCCTGGAGATGGTAATGGTAATTTTTCTATTTGCAGGCAGAATTGGAAAATGAAATTTAAGGATGCTATCTCTGTTGCTCAAGCAGCGGTTGAGTTTGCAGAACATGCAAGCCTAGATGGCAGAGCTGCTGTAGAACTTTCAAGGCAATACTATGTTGATGATGGTGGTTCATGCTTCTTAGGTTTCAAGTATGAAGGTTGGAACATGGGCAATCATTTCATTGAGATGGTAATGGTAATTTTTCTATTGGCAGGCAGTATTGGAACATGAAATTTAAGGATGCTACCTTAGCTACTCAAGCAGCGGCTGAGTTTGCAGAACAAGCAAGCCGAGCTGCCAGAGATGTTGGAGAACTTTCAAGGAAATATTGTGTTGATGATGGTGGTTCATACCACTTAGGTTTCAAGGATGATATGTTGGAACATGGGCAATCATTTCCTGGAGATGGTAATGGTAATTTTTCTATTGGCAGGCAGAATTGGAACATGAAATTTAAGGATGCTATCTCTGTTGCTCAAGCAGCAGTTGAGTTTGTAGAACATGCAAGCCTAGATGCCAGAGCTGTTGTAGAACTTTCAAGGCAATATTGTGTTGATGATGGTGGTTTATGCCACTTAGGTTTCAAGGATGAAAGTTTGGAACATGGGCAATCATTTCCTGGAGATGGTAATGGTAATTTTTCTATTGGAAGGAAGAATTGGAATATGAAATTTAAGGATGCTACCTCTGTTGCTCAAGCAACGGCTGAGTTTGCAGAACATGAAAGCCTAGCTGCCAGAGGTGTTGTAGAACATTCAAGGCAATATTGAGTTGATGATGGTGGTTCATGCCACTTAGGTTTCAAGGATGAAGGTTGGAATATGGGCAATCATTTCCTTGAGATGGTAATGGTAATTTTTCTATTGGCAGGCAGAATTGGAACATGAAATTTAAGGATGCTACCTCTGCTGCTCAAGTAGCCACTGAGTGTGCAGAACATGCAAGCCTAGCTGCCAGAGCTGTTGTAGAACTTTCAAGGCAATATTATGTTGATGATGGTGGTTCATGCCACTTAGGTATATGGATGAAAGGTTGGAACATGGGCAATCATTTCCTGGAGATGGTAATGGTAATTTTTCTATTGGCAGGCAGAATTGGAACATGAAATTTAAGGATGCTACCTCTACTGCTCAAGCAGTGGCTGAGTTTGCAGAACATGCAAGCCTAGATGCCAGAGCTGTTGTAGAACTTTAAAGGCAATATTGTGTTGATGATGGTGGTTCATGCCCCTTAGGTTTCAAGGATGAAAGGTTGGAACATGGGCAATCATTTCCTTGAGATGGTAATGGTAATTGTTATGTTGGCATGCAGTATTGGAACATGAAATTTAAGGATGCTACCTCTGCTGCTCAAGCAGCGGCTGAGTTTGGAGAACATGCAAGCCTAGCGGCCAGAGCCGTTGGAGAACTTTCAAGGCAATTTTGTGTTGATGATGGTGGTTCATGCCACTTAGGTTTAAAGGATGAAAGGTTGGAACATGGGCAATCATTTCCTGGAGATGGTAATCGTAATTTTTCTATTGGTAGGCAGAATTGGAACATAAAATTTAAGGATGCTACCTCTGCTGCTCAAGTAGCGACTGAGTTTGCAGAACATGCAAGCCTAGCTGCCAGAGCTATTGTAGAACTTTCAAGGCAATATTGTGTTGATGATGGTGGTTCATGCCACTTAGGTTTCAAGGATGAAAGGCTGGAACATGGGCAATCATTTCCTTGAGATGGTAATGGTAATTGTTCTGTTGGCATGCAGTATTGGAACATGAAATTTAAGGATGCTACCTCTGCTGCTCAAGCAGCGGCTGAGTTTGGAGAACATGCAACCCTAGCTGCCAGAGCTGTTGGAGAACTTTCAAGGCAATTTTGTGTTGATGATGGTGGTTCATGCCACTTAGGTTTCAAGGATGAAAGGTTGGAACATGGGCAATCATTTCCTTGAGTTGGTAATGGTAATTGTTCCATTGGCATGCAGTATTGGAACATGAAATTTAAGGATGCTACCTCAGCTGCTCAAGCAGCGGATGAGTTTGGAGAACATGCAAGCCTAGCGGCCAGAGCTGTTTGAGAACTTTCAAGGCAATATTGTGTTGATGATGGTAGTTCATTCCACTTAGGTTTCAAGGATAAAAGGTTGGAACATGGGCAATCATTTCCTTGAGATGGTAATGGTAATTGTTCTGTTGGCATGCAGTATTGAAACATGAAATTTAAGGATGCTACCTCTGCTGCTCAAGCAGCGGCTGAGTTTGGAGAACATGCAAGCCTAGCGGCCAGAGCCGTTGGAGAACTTTCAAGGCAATTTTGTGTTGATGATGGTGGTTCATGCCACTTAGGTTTCAAGGATGAAAGGTTGGAACATGAGCAATCATTTCCTGGAGATGGTAATCGTAATTTTTCTATTGGTAGGCAGAATTGGAACATGAAATTTAAGGATGCTGCCTCTGCTGCTCAAGTAGCGACTGAGTTTGCAGAACATGCAAGCCTAGCTGCCAGAGCTATTGTAGAACTTTCAAGGCAATATTGTGTTGATGATGGTGGTTCATGCCACTTAGGTTTCAAGGATGAAAGGTTGGAACATGGGCAATCATTTCCTTGAGATGGTAATGGTAATTGTTCTGTTGGCATGCAGTATTGGAACATGAAATTTAAGGATGCTACCTCTGCTGCTCAAGTAGCGGCTGAGTTTGGAGAACATGCAACCCTAGCTGCCAGAGCTGTTGGAGAACTTTCAAGGCAATTTTGTGTTGATGATGGTGGTTCATGCCACTTAGGTTTCAAGGATGAAAGGTTGGAACATGGGCAATCATTTCCTTGAGATGGTAATGGTAATTGTTCTATTGGCATGCAGTATTGGAACATGAAATTTAAGGATGCTACCTCTGCTGCTCAAGCAGCGGATGAGTTTGGAGAACATGCAAGCCTAGCGGCCAGAGCTGTTTGAGAACTTTCAAGGCAATATTGTGTTGATGATGGTAGTTCATTCCACTTAGGTTTCAAGGATAAAAGGTTGGAACATGGGCAATCATTTCCTTGAGATGGTAATGGTAATTGTTCTGTTGGCATGCAGTATTGGAACATGAAATTTAAGGATGCTACCTCTACTGCTCAAGCAGCGGCTGAGTTTGGAGAACATGCAAGCCTAGCGGCCAGAGCCGTTGGAGAACTTTCAAGGCCATTTTGTGTTGATGATGGTGGTTCATGCCACTTAGGTTTCAAGGATGAAAGGTTGGAACATGGGCAATCATTTCCTAGAGATGGTAATCGTAATTTTTCTATTGGTAGGCAGAATTGGAACATGAAATTTAAGGATCCTACATCTGCTGCTCAAGTAGCGACTGAGTTTGCAGAACAAGCAAGCCTAGCTGCCAGAGCTATTGTAGAACTTTCAAGGCAATATTGTGTTGATGATGGTGGTTCATGCCACTTAGGTTTCAAGGATGAAAGGTTGGAACATGGGCAATCATTTCCTTGAGATGGTAATGGTAATTGTTCTGTTGGCATGCAGTATTGGAACATGAAATTTAAGGATGCTACCTCTGCTGCTCAAGCAGCGGCTGAGTTTGGAGAACATGCAACCCTAGCTGCCAGAGCTGTTGGAGAACTTTCAAGGCAATTTTGTGTTGATGATGGTGGTTCATGCCACTTAGGTTTCAAGGATAAAAGGTTGGAACATGGGCAATCATTTCCTTGAGATGGTAATGGTAATTGTTCTATTGGCATGCAGTATTGGAACATGAAATTTTAGGATGCTACCTCAGCTGCTCAAGCAGCGGATGAGTTTGGAGAACATGCAAGCCTAGCGGCCAGAGCCGTTGGAGAACTTTCAAGGCAATTTTGTGTTGATGATGGTGGTTCATGCCACTTAGGTTTAAAGGATGAAAGGTTGGAACATGGGCAATCATTTCCTGGAGATGGTAATGGTAATTTTTCTATTGGTAGGCCGAATTGGAACATGAAATTTAAGGATGCTACCTCTGCTGCTCAAGTAGCGACTGAGTTTGCAGAACATGCAAGCCTAGCTGCCAGAGCTATTGTAGAACTTTCAAGGCAATATTTTGTTGATGATGGTGGTTCATGCCACTTAGGTTTCAAGGATGAAATGCTGGAACATGGGCAATCATTTCCTTGAGATGGTAATGGTAATTGTTCTGTTAGCATGCAGTATTGGAACATGAAATTTAAGGATGCTACCTCTGCTGCTCAAGCAGCGGCTGAGTTTGGAGAACATGCAACCCTAGCTGCCAGAGCTGTTGGAGAACTTTCAAGGCAATTTTATGTTGATGATGGTGGTTCATGCCACTTAGGTTTCAAGGATGAAAGGTTGGAACATGGGCAATCATTTCCTTGAGATGGTAATGGTAATTGTTCTATTGGCATGCAGTATTGGAACATGAAATTTAAGGATGCTACCTCAGCTGCTCAAGCAGCGGATGAGTTTGGAGAACATGCAAGCCTAGCGGCCAGAGCTGTTTGAGAACTTTCAAGGCAATATTATGTTGATGATGGTAGTTCATTCCACTTAGGTTTCAAGGATAAAAGGTTGGAACATGGGCAATCATTTCCTTGAGATGGTAATGGTAATTGTTCTGTTGGCATGCAGTATTGAAACATGAAATTTAAGGATGCTACCTCTGCTGCTCAAGCAGCGGCTGAGTTTGGAGAACATGCAAGCCTAGCGGCCAGAGCCGTTGGAGAACTTTCAAGGCAATTTTGTGTTGATGATGGTGGTTCATGCCACTTAGGTTTCAAGGATGAAAGGTTGGAACATGGGCAATCATTTCCTGGAGATGGTAATCGTAATTTTTCTATTGGTAGGCAGAATTGGAACATGAAATTTAAGGATGCTACCTCTGCTGCTCAAGTAGCGACTGAGTTTGCAGAACATGCAAGCCTAGCTGCCAGAGCTATTGTAGAACTTTCAAGGCAATATTGTGTTGATGATGGTGGTTCATGCCACTTAGGTTTCAAGGATGAAAGGTTGGAACATGGGCAATCATTTCCTTGAGATGGTAATGGTAATTGTTCTATTGGCATGCAGTATTGGAACATGAAATTTAAGGATGCTACCTCTGCTGCTCAAGCAGCGGATGAGTTTGGAGAACATGCAAGCCTAGCGGCCAGAGCTGTTTGAGAACTTTCAAGGCAATATTGTGTTGATGATGGTAGTTTATTCCACTTAGGTTTCAAGGATAAAAGGTTGGAACATGGGCAATAATTTCCTTGAGATGGTAATGGTAATTGTTCTGTTGGCATGCAGTATTGGAACATGAAATTTAAGGATGCTACCTCTACTGCTCAAGCAGCGGCTGAGTTTGGAGAACATGCAAGCCTAGCGGCCAGAGCCGTTGGAGACCTTTCAAGGCCATTTTGTGTTGATGATGGTGGTTCATGCCACTTAGGTTTCAAGGATGAAAGGTTGGAACATGGGCAATCATTTCCTGGAGATGGTAATCGTAATTTTTCTATTGGTAGGCAGAATTGGAACATGAAATTTAAGGATGCTACATCTGCTGCTCAAGTAGCGACTGAGTTTGCAGAACAACCAAGCCTAGCTGCCAGAGCTATTGTAGAACTTTCAAGGCAATATTGTGTTGATGATGGTGGTTCATACCACTTAGGTTTCAAGGATGAAAGGTTGGAACATGGGCAATCATTTCCTTGAGATGGTAATGGTAATTGTTCTGTTGGCATGCAGTATTGGAACATGAAATTTAAGGATGCTACCTCTGCTGCTCAAGCAGCGGCTGAGTTTGGAGAACATGCAACCCTAGCTGCCAGAGCTGTTGGAGAACTTTCAAGGCAATTTTGTGTTGATGATGGTGGTTCATGCCACTTAGGTTTCAAGGATGAAAGGTTGGAACATGGGCAATCATTTCCTTGAGATGGTAATGGTAATTGTTCTATTGGCATGCAGTATTGGAACATGAAATTTAAGGATGCTACCTCAGCTGCTCAAGCAGCGGATGAGTTTGGAGAACATGCAAGCCTAGCGGCCAGAGCCGTTGGAGAACTTTCAAGGCAATTTTGTGTTGATGATGGTGGTTCATGCCACTTAGGTTTAAAGGATGAAAGGTTGGAACATGGGCAATCATTTCCTGGAGATGGTAATCATAATTTTTCTATTGGTAGGCAGAATTGGAACATGAAATTTAAGGATGCTACCTCTGCTGCTCAAGTAGCGACTGAGTTTGCAGAACATGCAAGCCTAGCTGCCAGAGCTATTGTAGAACTTTCAAGGCAATATTGTGTTGATGATGGTGGTTCATGCCACTTAGGTTTCAAGGATGAAATGCTGGAACATGGGCAATCATTTCCTTGAGATGGTAATGGTAATTGTTCTGTTGGCATGCAGTATTGGAACATGAAATTTAAGGATGCTACCTCTGCTGCTCAAGCAGCGGCTGAGTTTGGAGAACATGCAACCCTAGCTGCCAGAGCTGTTGGAGAACTTTCAAGGCAATTTTGTGTTGATGATGGTGGTTCATGCCACTTAGGTTTCAAGGATGAAAGGTTGGAACATGGGCAATCATTTCCTTGAGATGGTAATGGTAATTGTTCTATTGGCATGCAGTATTGGAACATGAAATTTAAGGATGCTACCTCAGCTGCTCAAGCAGCGGATGAGTTTGGAGAACATGCAAGCCTAGCGGCCAGAGCTGTTTGAGAACTTTCAAGGCAATATTTTGTTGATGATGGTAGTTCATTCCACTTAGGTTTCAAGGATAAAAGGTTGGAACATGGGCAATCATTTCCTTGAGATGGTAATGGTAATTGTTCTGTTGGCATGCAGTATTGAAACATGAAATTTAAGGATGCTACCTCTGCTGCTCAAGCAGCGGCTGAGTTTGGAGAACATGCAAGCCTAGCGGCCAGAGCCGTTGGAGAACTTTCAAGGCAATTTTGTGTTGATGATGGTGGTTCATGCCACTTAGGTTTCAAGGATGAAAGGTTGGAACATGGGCAATCATTTCCTGGAGATGGTAATCGTAATTTTTCTATTGGTAGGCAGAATTGGAACATGAAATTTAAGGATGCTACCTCTGCTGCTCAAGTAGCGACTGAGTTTGCAGAACATGCAAGCCTAGCTGCCAGAGCTATTGTAGAACTTTCAAGGCAATATTGTGTTGATGATGGTGGTTCATGCCACTTAGGTTTCAAGGATGAAAGGTTGGAACATGGGCAATCATTTCCTTGAGATGGTAATGGTAATTGTTCTGTTGGCATGCAGTATTGGAACATGAAATTTAAGGATGCTACCTCTGCTGCTCAAGCAGCGGCTGAGTTTGGAGAACATGCAACCCTAGCTGCCAGAGCTGTTGGAGAACTTTCAAGGCAATTTTGTGTTGATGATGGTGGTTCATGCCACTTAGGTTTCAAGGATGAAAGGTTGGAACATGGGCAATCATTTCCTTGAGATGGTAATGGTAATTGTTCTATTGGCATGCAGTATTGGAACATGAAATTTAAGGATGCTACCTCAGCTGCTCAAGCAGCGGATGAGTTTGGAGAACATGCAAGCCTAGCGGCCAGAGCCGTTGGAGAACTTTCAAGGCAATTTTGTGTTGATGATGGTGGTTCATGCCACTTAGGTTTAAAGGATGAAAGGTTGGAACATGGGCAATCATTTCCTGGAGATGGTAATCATAATTTTTCTATTGGTAGGCCGAATTGGAACATGAAATTTAAGGATGCTACCTCTGCTGCTCAAGTAGCGACTGAGTTTGCAGAACATGCAAGCCTAGCTGCCAGAGCTATTGTAGAACTTTCAAGGCAATATTTTGTTGATGATGGTGGTTCATGCCACTTAGGTTTCAAGGATGAAATGCTGGAACATGGGCAATCATTTCCTTGAGATGGTAATGGTAATTGTTCTGTTGGCATGCAGTATTGGAACATGAAATTTAAGGATGCTACCTCTGCTGCTCAAGCAGCGGCTGAGTTTGGAGAACATGCAACCCTAGCTGCCAGAGCTGTTGGAGAACTTTCAAGGCAATTTTATGTTGATGATGGTGGTTCATGCCACTTAGGTTTCAAGGATGAAAGGTTGGAACATGGGCAATCATTTCCTTGAGATGGTAATGGTAATTGTTCTATTGGCATGCAGTATTGGAACATGAAATTTAAGGATGCTACCTCAGCTGCTCAAGCAGCGGATGAGTTTGGAGAACATGCAAGCCTAGCGGCCAGAGCTGTTTGAGAACTTTCAAGGCAATATTATGTTGATGATGGTAGTTCATTCCACTTAGGTTTCAAGGATAAAAGGTTGGAACATGGGCAATCATTTCCTTGAGATGGTAATGGTAATTGTTCTGTTGGCATGCAGTATTGAAACATGAAATTTAAGGATGCTACCTCTGCTGCTCAAGCAGCGGCTGAGTTTGGAGAACATGCAAGCCTAGCGGCCAGAGCCGTTGGAGAACTTTCAAGGCAATTTTGTGTTGATGATGGTGGTTCATGCCACTTAGGTTTCAAGGATGAAAGGTTGGAACATGGGCAATCATTTCCTGGAGATGGTAATCGTAATTTTTCTATTGGTAGGCAGAATTGGAACATGAAATTTAAGGATGCTACCTCTGCTGCTCAAGTAGCGACTGAGTTTGCAGAACATGCAAGCCTAGCTGCCAGAGCTATTGTAGAACTTTCAAGGCAATATTGTGTTGATGATGGTGGTTCATGCCACTTAGGTTTCAAGGATGAAATGCTGGAACATGGGCAATCATTTCCTTGAGATGGTAATGGTAATTGTTCTGTTGGCATGCAGTATTGGAACATGAAATTTAAGGATGCTACCTCTGCTGCTCAAGCAGCGGCTGAGTTTGGAGAACATGCAACCCTAGCTGCCAGAGCTGTTGGAGAACTTTCAAGGCAATTTTGTGTTGATGATGGTGGTTCATGCCACTTAGGTTTCAAGGATGAAAGGTTGGAACATGGGCAATCATTTCCTTGAGATGGTAATGGTAATTGTTCTATTGGCATGCAGTATTGGAACATGAAATTTAAGGATGCTACCTCAGCTGCTCAAGCAGCGGATGAGTTTGGAGAACATGCAAGCCTAGCGGCCAGAGCTGTTTGAGAACTTTCAAGGCAATATTGTGTTGATGATGGTAGTTCATTCCACTTAGGTTTCAAGGATAAAAGGTTGGAACATGGGCAATCATTTCCTTGAGATGGTAATGGTAATTGTTCTGTTGGCATGCAGTATTGAAACATGAAATTTAAGGATGCTACCTCTGCTGCTCAAGCAGCGGCTGAGTTTGGAGAACATGCAAGCCTAGCGGCCAGAGCCGTTGGAGAACTTTCAAGGCAATTTTGTGTTGATGATGGTGGTTCATGCCACTTAGGTTTCAAGGATGAAAGGTTGGAACATGGGCAATCATTTCCTGGAGATGGTAATCGTAATTTTTCTATTGGTAGCCAGAATTGGAACATGAAATTTAAGGATGCTACATCTGCTGCTCAAGTAGCGACTGAGTTTGCAGAACAAGCAAGCCTAGCTGCCAGAGCTATTGTAGAACTTTCAAGGCAATATTGTGTTGATGATGGTGGTTCATGCCACTTAGGTTTCAAGGATGAAAGGTTGGAACATGGGCAATCATTTCCTTGAGATGGTAATGGTAATTGTTCTGTTGGCATGCAGTATTGGAACATGAAATTTAAGGATGCTACCTCTGCTGCTCAAGCAGCGGCTGAGTTTGGAGAACATGCAACCCTAGCTGCCAGAGCTGTTGGAGAACTTTCAAGGCAATTTTGTGTTGATGATGGTGGTTCATGCCACTTAGGTTTCAAGGATGAAAGGTTGGAACATGGGCAATCATTTCCTTGAGATGGTAATGGTAATTGTTCTATTGGCATGCAGTATTGGAACATGAAATTTAAGGATGCTACCTCAGCTGCTCAAGCAGCGGATGAGTTTGGAGAACATGCAAGCCTAGCGGCCAGAGCCGTTGGAGAACTTTCAAGGCAATTTTGTGTTGATGATGGTGGTTCATGCCACTTAGGTTTAAAGGATGAAAGGTTGGAACATGGGCAATCATTTCCTGGAGATGGTAATCATAATTTTTCTATTGGTAGGCCGAATTGGAACATGAAATTTAAGGATGCTACCTCTGCTGCTCAAGTAGCGACTGAGTTTGCAGAACATGCAAGCCTAGCTGCCAGAGCTATTGTAGAACTTTCAAGGCAATATTTTGTTGATGATGGTGGTTCATGCCACTTAGGTTTCAAGGATGAAATGCTGGAACATGGGCAATCATTTCCTTGAGATGGTAATGGTAATTGTTCTGTTGGCATGCAGTATTGGAACATGAAATTTAAGGATGCTACCTCTGCTGCTCAAGCAGCGGCTGAGTTTGGAGAACATGCAACCCTAGCTGCCAGAGCTGTTGGAGAACTTTCAAGGCAATTTTATGTTGATGATGGTGGTTCATGCCACTTAGGTTTCAAGGATGAAAGGTTGGAACATGGGCAATCATTTCCTTGAGATGGTAATGGTAATTGTTCTATTGGCATGCAGTATTGGAACATGAAATTTAAGGATGCTACCTCAGCTGCTCAAGCAGCGGATGAGTTTGGAGAACATGCAAGCCTAGCGGCCAGAGCTGTTTGAGAACTTTCAAGGCAATATTATGTTGATGATGGTAGTTCATTCCACTTAGGTTTCAAGGATAAAAGGTTGGAACATGGGCAATCATTTCCTTGAGATGGTAATGGTAATTGTTCTGTTGGCATGCAGTATTGAAACATGAAATTTAAGGATGCTACCTCTGCTGCTCAAGCAGCGGCTGAGTTTGGAGAACATGCAAGCCTAGCGGCCAGAGCCGTTGGAGAACTTTCAAGGCAATTTTGTGTTGATGATGGTGGTTCATGCCACTTAGGTTTCAAGGATGAAAGGTTGGAACATGGGCAATCATTTCCTGGAGATGGTAATCGTAATTTTTCTATTGGTAGGCAGAATTGGAACATGAAATTTAAGGATGCTACCTCTGCTGCTCAAGTAGCGACTGAGTTTGCAGAACATGCAAGCCTAGCTGCCAGAGCTATTGTAGAACTTTCAAGGCAATATTGTGTTGATGATGGTGGTTCATGCCACTTAGGTTTCAAGGATGAAAGGTTGGAACATGGGCAATCATTTCCTTGAGATGGTAATGGTAATTGTTCTATTGGCATGCAGTATTGGAACATGAAATTTAAGGATGCTACCTCTGCTGCTCAAGCAGCGGATGAGTTTGGAGAACATGCAAGCCTAGCGGCCAGAGCTGTTTGAGAACTTTCAAGGCAATATTGTGTTGATGATGGTAGTTTATTCCACTTAGGTTTCAAGGATAAAAGGTTGGAACATGGGCAATAATTTCCTTGAGATGGTAATGGTAATTGTTCTGTTGGCATGCAGTATTGGAACATGAAATTTAAGGATGCTACCTCTACTGCTCAAGTAGCGGCTGAGTTTGGAGAACATGCAAGCCTAGCGGCCAGAGCCGTTGGAGACCTTTCAAGGCCATTTTGTGTTGATGATGGTGGTTCATGCCACTTAGGTTTCAAGGATGAAAGGTTGGAACATGGGCAATCATTTCCTGGAGATGGTAATCGTAATTTTTCTATTGGTAGGCAGAATTGGAACATGAAATTTAAGGATGCTACATCTGCTGCTCAAGTAGCGACTGAGTTTGCAGAACATGCAAGCCTAGCTGCCAGAGCTATTGTAGAACTTTCAAGGCAATATTGTGTTGATGATGGTGGTTCATGCCACTTAGGTTTCAAGGATGAAAGGTTGGAACATGGGCAATCATTTCCTTGAGATGGTAATGGTAATTGTTCTGTTGGCATGCAGTATTGGAACATGAAATTTAAGGATGCTACCTCTGCTGCTCAAGCAGCGGCTGAGTTTGGAGAACATGCAACCCTAGCTGCCAGAGCTGTTGGAGAACTTTCAAGGCAATTTTGTGTTGATGATGGTGGTTCATGCCACTTAGGTTTCAAGGATGAAAGGTTGGAACATGGGCAATCATTTCCTTGAGATGGTAATGGTAATTGTTCTATTGGCATGCAGTATTGGAACATGAAATTTAAGGATGCTACCTCAGCTGCTCAAGCAGCGGATGAGTTTGGAGAACATGCAAGCCTAGCGGCCAGAGCCGTTGGAGAACTTTCAAGGCAATTTTGTGTTGATGATGGTGGTTCATGCCACTTAGGTTTAAAGGATGAAAGGTTGGAACATGGGCAATCATTTCCTGGAGATGGTAATCATAATTTTTCTATTGGTAGGCAGAATTGGAACATGAAATTTAAGGATGCTACCTCTGCTGCTCAAGTAGCGACTGAGTTTGCAGAACATGCAAGCCTAGCTGCTAGAGCTATTGTAGAACTTTCAAGGCAATATTGTGTTGATGATGGTGGTTCATGCCACTTAGGTTTCAAGGATGAAATGCTGGAACATGGGCAATCATTTCCTTGAGATGGTAATGGTAATTGTTCTGTTGGCATGCAGTATTGGAACATGAAATTTAAGGATGCTACCTCTGCTGCTCAAGCAGCGGCTGAGTTTGGAGAACATGCAACCCTAGCTGCCAGAGCTGTTGGAGAACTTTCAAGGCAATTTTGTGTTGATGATGGTGGTTCATGCCACTTAGGTTTCAAGGATGAAAGGTTGGAACATGGGCAATCATTTCCTTGAGATGGTAATGGTAATTGTTCTATTGGCATGCAGTATTGGAACATGAAATTTAAGGATGCTACCTCAGCTGCTCAAGCAGCGGATGAGTTTGGAGAACGTGCAAGCCTAGCGGCCAGAGCTGTTTGAGAACTTTCAAGGCAATATTGTGTTGATGATGGTAGTTCATTCCACTTAGGTTTCAAGGATAAAAGGTTGGAACATGGGCAATCATTTCCTTGAGATGGTAATGGTAATTGTTCTGTTGGCATGCAGTATTGAAACATGAAATTTAAGGATGCTACCTCTGCTGCTCAAGCAGCGGCTGAGTTTGGAGAACATGCAAGCCTAGCGGCCAGAGCCGTTGGAGAACTTTCAAGGCAATTTTGTGTTGATGATGGTGGTTCATGCCACTTAGGTTTCAAGGATGAAAGGTTGGAACATGGGCAATCATTTCCTGGAGATGGTAATCGTAATTTTTCTATTGGTAGCCAGAATTGGAACATGAAATTTAAGGATGCTACCTCTGCTGCTCAAGTAGCGACTGAGTTTGCAGAACATGCAAGCCTAGCTGCCAGAGCTATTGTAGAACTTTCAAGGCAATATTGTGTTGATGATGGTGGTTCATGCCACTTAGGTTTCAAGGATGAAAGGTTGGAACATGGGCAATCATTTCCTTGAGATGGTAATGGTAATTGTTCTGTTGGCATGCAGTATTGGAACATGAAATATAAGGATGCTACCTCTGTTGCTCAAGTAGCGGCTGAGTTTGGATAAAATGCAACCCTAGCTGCCAGAGCTGTTTGAGAACTTTCAATGCAATTTTGTGTTGATGATGGTGGTTTATGCCACATAGGTTTCAAGGATGAAGTGTTGGAACATGGGCAATCATTTCCTTGAGATGGTAATGGTAATTGTTCTATTGGCATGCAGTATTGGAACATGAAATTTAAGGATGCTACCTCTGCTGCTCAAGCAGCGAATGAGTTTGGAGAACATGCAAGCCTAGCGGCCAGAGCTGTTTGAGAACTTTCAAGGCAATATTGTGTTGATGATGGTAGTTCATTCCACTTAGGTTTCAAGGATAAAAGGTTGGAACATGGGCAATCATTTCCTTGAGATGGTAATGGTAATTGTTCTGTTGGCATGCAGTATTGGAACATGAAATTTAAGGATGCTACCTCTACTGCTCAAGCAGCGGCTGAGTTTGGAGAACATGCAAGCCTAGCGGCCAGAGCCGTTGGAGAACTTTCAAGGCAATTTTGTGTTGATGATGGTGGTTCATGCCACTTAGGTTTCAAGGATGAAAGGTTGGAACATGGGCAATCATTTCCTGGAGATGGTAATAGTAATTTTTCTATTAGTAGGCAGAATTGGAACATGAAATTTAAGGATGCTACATCTGCTGCTCAAGTAGCGACTAAGTTTGCAGAACAAGCAAGCCTAGCTGCCAGAGCTATTGTAGAACTTTCAAGGCAAATATTGTGTTGATGATGGTGGTTCATGCCACTTAGGTTTCAAGGATGAAAGGTTGGAACATGGGCAATCATTTCCTTGAGATGGCAATGGTAATTGTTCTGTTGGCATGCAGTATTGGAACATGAAATTTAAGGATGCTACCTCATCTGCTCAAGCAGCGGCTGAGTTTGGAGAACATGCAACCCTAGATGCCAGAGCTGTTGGAGAACTTTCAAGGCAATTTTGTGTTGATGATGGTGGTTCATGCCACTTAGGTTTCAAGGATGAAAGGTTGGAACATGGGCAATCATTTCCTTGAGATGGTAATGGTAATCTTTCTATTGGCATGCAGTATTGGAACATGAAATTTAAGGATGCTACCTCTGCTGCTCAAGCAGCGGATGAGTTTGGAGAACATGCAAGCCTAGCGGCCAGAGCTGTTTGAGAACTTTCAAGGCAATTTTGTGTTGATGATGGTGGTTCATGCCACTTAGGTTTCAAGGATGAAAGGTTGGAACATGGGCAATCATTTCCTGGAGATGGTAATCGTAATTTTTCTATTGAAAGGCAGAATTGGAACATGAAATTTAAGGATTCTATCTCTGTTGCTCAAGCAGCGTCTGAGTTTGCAGAACATGCAAGCCTAGCTGCCAGAGCTGTGGTAGAACTTTCAAGGCAATATTATGTTGATGATGGTGGTTCATGCCACTTAGGTTTCAACGATGAAAGGTTGGAACATTGGCAATCATTTCCTTGAGATAGTAATGGTAATTGTTCTGTTAGCATGCAGTATTGGAACATGAAATTCAAGGATGCTACATCTGCTGCTCAAGCAGCGGCTGAGTTTGGAGAACATGCAATCCTAGCGGCCAGAGTTGTTGGAGAACTTTCAAGGCAATTTTGTGTTGATGATGGTGGTTCATGCCACTTAGGTTTCAAGGATGAAAGGTTGGAATATGGGTAAGCATTTCCTGGAGATGGTAATGGTAATGTTTCTATAGGAAGGCAGAATTGGAACATGAAATTTAAGGATGCGATCTCTGCTGCTCAAGCAGCGGTTGAGTTTGCACAACATGCAAGCCTAGCTGCCAAAGATGTTGTAGAACTTTCAAGGCAATATTGTGTTGATGATGGTGGTTCATGCCACTTAGGTTTTAAGGATAAAAGGTTGGAACATGGGCAATCATTTCCTTGAGATGGTAATGGTAATTGTTCTGTTGGCATGCAGTATTGGAACATGAAATTTAAGGATGCAACCTCTGCTGCTCAAGCAGCGGCTGAGTTTGGAGAACATGCAAGCCTAGCGGCCAGAGCTGTTGGGGAACTTTCAAGGCAATTTTGTGTTGATGATGGTGGTTCATGCCACTTTGGTTTCAAGGATGAAAGGTTGGAACATGGGCAATCATTTCCTGGAGATGGTAATCGTAATTTTTCTATTGGTAGTCAGAATTGGAACATGAAATTTAATGATGCTACCTCTGCAGCTCAAGTAGCGACTGAGCTTGCAGAACATGCAAGCCTAGCTGCCAGAGCTGTTGTAGAACTTTCAAGGAAATATTTTGTTGATGATGGTGGTTCATACCACTTAGGTTTCAAGGATGAAAGGTTGGAACATGGGCAATCATTTCCTTGAGATAGTAATGGTAATTGTTCTATTGGCATGCAGTATTGGAACATGAAATTTAAGGATGCTACCTCTGCTGCTCAAGCAGCGGATGAGTTTGGAGAACATGCAAGCCTAGCGGCCAGAGCTGTTTGAGAACTTTCAAGGCAATATTGTGTTAATGATGGTAGTTCATTCCACTCTGGTTTCAAGGATAAAAGGTTGGAACATGGGCAAGCATTTCCTGGAGATGGTAATGGTAATTTTTCTGTTGGCAGGTAGTATTGGAACAAGAAATTTAAGGATGCTACCTCTGCTGCTCAAGCAGCGGCTGAGTTTGCAGAACATGTAAGCCTAGCTGCCAGAGATGTTGGAGAACTTTCAAGGCAATATTGTGTTGATGATGGTGGTTCATGCCACTTAGGTTTCAAGGATAAAAGGTTGGAACATGGGCAATCAGTTCCTTGAGATGGTAATGGTAATTGTTCTGTTGGCATGCAGTATTGGCACATGAAATTTAAGGATGCTACCTCTGTTGCTCAAGCAGCGGCTGAGTTTGGAGAACATGCAAGCCTAGCGGCCAGAGCTGTTGGAGAACTTTCAAGGCAATTTTGTGTTGATGATGGTGGTTCATGCCACTTTGGTTTCAAGGATGAAAGGTTGGAATATGGGTAAGCATTTCCTGGAGATGGTAATGGTAATGTTTCTATAGGAAGGCAGAATTGGAACATGAAATATAAGGATGCTATCTCTGTTGCTCAAGCAGCGGCTGAGTTTGCAGAACATGCAAGCCTAGCTGCCAAAGCTGTTGTAGAACTTTCAAGGCAATATTGTGTTGATGATGGTGGTTCATACCACTTAGGTTTCAAGGATGAAAGGTTGGAACATGGGCAATCATTTCCTTGAGATGGTAATGGTAATTTTTCTATTGAAAGGCAGAATTGGAACATGAAATTTAAGGATGCTACCTCTGCTGCTCAAGCAGCGGCAGAGTTTGCCGAATATGCAAGCCTAGCGGCCAGAGCTGTTTGAGAACTTTCAAGGCAATATTGTGTTGATGATTGTAGTTCATGCCACTATGGTTTCAAGGATAAAAGGTTGGAACATGGGCATGCATTTCCTGGAGATCGTAATGGTAATTTTTCTGTTGGCAGGTAGTATTGGAACAAGAAATTTAAGGATGCTACCTCTGCTGCTCAAGCAGCGGCTGAGTTTGCAGAACATGTAAGCCTAGCTGCCAGAGATGTTGGAGAACTTTCAAGGCAATATTGTGTTGATGATGGTGGTTCATGCCACTTAGGTTTAAAGGATGAAAGGTTGGAACATGGGCAAGCATTTCCTGGAGATAGTAGTGGTAATTTTTCTTTTGGCAAGCAGAATTGATACATGAAATTTAAGGATGCTACCTCTGCTGCTCAAGCAGCGATTGAGTTTGGAGAACATGCAAGCCTAGCTGCCAGAGCTGTTGGAGAACTTTCAAGGCAATTTTGTGTTGATGATGGTGGTTCATGCCACTTAGGTTTCTAGGATAAAAGGTTGGAACATGGGTAAGCATTTCTTGGAGATGGTAATGGTAATTTTTCTAATGAAAGTCAGAATTGGAACATGAAATTTAAGGATGCTATCTCTGTTGCTCAAGCAGCGGCTGAGTATGCAAAACATGCAAGCCTAGCTGCCAGAGCTGTGGTAGAACTTTCAAGGCAATATTGTGTTGATAATGGTGGTTCATGCCACTTAGGTTTCAACGATGAAAGGTTGGAACATGGGCAATCATTTCCTAGAGATGGTAATGGTAATTGTTATGTTAGCATGCAGTATTGGAACATGAAATTTAAGGATGCCACATCTGCTGCTCAAGCAGCGGCTGAGCTTGGAGAACATGCAATCCTAGCGGCCAGAGCTGTTGGAGAACTTTCAAGGCAATTTTGTGTTGATGATGGTGGTTCATGCCAATTAGGTTTCAAGGATGAAAGGTTGGAATATGGGTAAGCATTTCCTGGAGATGGTAATGGTAATATTTCTATAGGAAGGCAGAATTGGAACATGAAATTTAAGGATGCTATCTCTGCTGCTCAAGCAGCGGCTGAGTTTGCACAACACGCAAGCCTAGCTGCCAGAGATGTTATAGAACTTTCAAGGCAATATTGTGTTGATGATGGTGGTTCATGCCACTTAGGTTTCAAGGATAAAAGGTTGGAACATGGGCAATTATTTCCTTGAGATGGTAATGGTAATTGTTCTGTTGGCATGCAGTATTGGAACATGAAATTTAAGGATGCTACCTCTCCTGCTCAAGCAGCGGCTGAGTTTGGAGAACATGCAAGCCTAGCTGCCAGAGCTGTTGGAGAACTTTCAAGGCAATGTTTTGTTGATGATGATGGTTCATGCCACTTAGGTTTCTAGGATGAAATGTTGGAACATGGGTAAGCATTTCCTGGAGATGGTAATGGTAATTTTTCTATTGGAAGGTAGAATTGGAACATGAAATTTAAGGATGCTATCTCTGTTGCTCAAGCAGCGGCTGAGTTTGCAGAACATGCAAGCCTAGCTGCCAGAACTGTTGTAGAGCTTTCAAGGCAATTTTGTGTTGATGATGGTGGTTCATGCCACTTAGGTTTCAAGGATGAAAGGTTGGAACAAGGGCAATCATTTCCTGGAGATGGTAATCGTTATTTTTCTATTAGTAGGCAGAATTGGAACATGAAATTTAAGGATGCTATCTCTGTTGCTCAAGCAGCAGCTGAGTTTGCAGAACATGCAAGCCTAGCTGCCAGATCTGTTTTAGAACTTTGAAGGTAATATTGTGTTGATGATGGTGGTTCATGCCACGTAGGTTTCAAGGATGAAAGGTTGGAACATGGGCAATAATTTCCTGGAGATGGTAATTGTAATTTTTCTATTGGTAGGCAGAATTGGAACATGATATTTAAGGATGCTACCTCTGCTGCTCAAGAAGCGACTGAGTTTGCAGAACATGCAAGCCTAGCTGCCAGAGCTATTGTAGAGCTTTCAAGGCAATATTGTGTTGATGATGGTGGTTCATGCCACTTAGGTTTCAACGATGAAAGGTTGGAACATGGGCAATCATTTCCTTGAGATGGTAATGGTAATTTTTCTATTGGAAGGCAGAATTGGAACATGAAATTTAAGGATGCTATCTCTGTTGCTCAAGCAGCGGCTGAGTTTGCAGAACATGCAAGCCTAGCTGCCAGAGCTGTTGTAGAGCTTTCAAGGCAATTTTGTGTTGATGATGGTGGTTCATGCCACTTAGGTTTCAAGGATGAAAGGTTGGAACAAAGGCAATCATTTCCTGGAGATGGTAATCGTAATTTTTCTATTAGTAGGCAGAATTGGAACATGAAATTTAAGGATGCTATCTCTGTTGCTCAAGCAGCAGCTGAGTTTGCAGAACATGCAAGCCTAGCTGCCAGATCTATTGTAGAACTTTGAAGGTAATATTGTGTTGATGATGGTGGTTCATGCCACTTAGGTTTCAAGGATGAAAAGCTGGAACATGGGCAATCATTTCCTTGCGATGGTAATGGTAATTGTTCTGTTGGCATGCGGTATTGGAGCATGAAATTTAAGGACGCTAACTCTGCTGCTCAAATAGCGGCTGAGTTTGGAGAACATGCAAGCCTAGCGGCCAGAGCTGTTGGAGAACTTTCAAGGCAATTTTGTGTTGATGATGGTGGTTCATGCCACTTAGGTTTCAAGGATGAAAGGTTGGAATATGGGTAAGCATTTCCTGGAGATGGTAATGGTAATTTTTCTATAGGAAGGCAGTATTGGAACTTGAAATTTAAGGATGCTATCTCTGTTGCTCAAGCAGCGGCTGAGTTGGCAGAACTTGCAAGCCTAGCTGCCAGAGCTGTTGTAAAGCTTTCAACGCAATATTGTGTTGATGATGGTGGTTCATGCCACTTAGGTTTCAAGGATGAAAGGTTGGAACATGGGCAATCATTTCCTTACGATGGTAATGGTAATTGTTCTGTTGGCATGCAGTATTGGAACATGAAATTTAAGGACGCTACCTCTGCTGCTCAAGCAGCGGCTGAGTTTGGAGAACATGCAAGCCTAGCTGCCAGAGCTGTTGGAGAACTTTGAAGGCAATATTGTGTTGATGATGAAGCTTCATGCCACTTAGGTTTCAAGGATGAAAGGTTGGAACATGGGCAATCATTTGCTTGAGATGCTATTGGTAATTGTTCTGTTGGCACGCAGAATTGGAACATGAAATTTAAGGATGCTACCTCTGCTGCTCAAGCAGCGGCTGAGTTTGGAGAACATGCAAGCCTAGCTGCCAGAGGTGTTGTAGAGCTTTCAAGGCAATATTGTGTTGATGATGGTGGTTCATGCCACTTAGGTTTCAATGATGAAAGGCTGGAACATGGGCAATCATTTCCTTGAGATGGTAATGGTAATTGTTCTGTTAGCATGCAGTATTGGAACATGAAATTTAAGGATGCTACCTCTGCTGCTCAAGCAGCGGCTGAGTTTGGAGAACATGCAATCCTAGCGGCCAGAGCTGTTGGAGAACTTTCAAGGCAATTTTGTGTTGATGATGGTGGTTCATGCCACTTAGGTTTCAAGGGTAAAAGGTTGGAATATGGGTAAGCATTTCCTGGAGATGGTAATGGTAATTTTTCTATAGGAAGGCAGAATTGGAACATGAAATTTAAGGATGCTATCTCAATTGCTCAAGCAGCGGCTGAGTTTGCAGAACATGCAAGCCTAGCTGCCAGAGCTGTTGTAGAACTTTGAAGGTAATATTGTGTTGATGATGGTGGTTCATGCCACTTAGGTTTCAAGGATGAAAAGTTGGAACATGGGCAATCATTTCATTGAGATGGTAAAGGTAATTGTTCTGTTGGCATGCAGTATTGGAACATGAAATTTAAGGATGCTACCTCTGTTGCTCAAGCAGCGACTGAGTTTGGAGAACATGCAAGCCTAGCGGCCAGAGCTATTGGAGAACTTTCAAGGCAATTTTGTGTTGATGATGGTGGTTCATGCCACTTAGGTTTCAAGGATGAAAGGTTGGAACATGGGCAATCATTTCCTGGAGATTGTAATCGTAATTTTTCTATTGGTAGGCAGAATTGGAACATGAAATTTAAGGATGCTATCTCTGTTGCTCAAGCAGCGGCTGAGTTTGCAGAACATGCAAGCCTAGCTGCCAGAGCTGTTGTAGAACTTTGAAGGTAATATTGTGTTGATGATGGTGGTTCATGCCACTTAGGTTTCAAGGATGAAAAGTTGGAACATGGGCAATCATTTCCTTGAGATGGTAATGGTAATTGTTCTATTGGCATGCAGTATTGGAACATGAAATTTAAGGATGCTACCTCTGCTGCTCAAATAGCGGCTGAGTTTGGAGAACATGCAAGCCTAGCGGCCAGAGCTGTTGGAGAACTTTCAAGGCAATTTTGTGTTGATGATGGTGGTTCATGCCACTTGGGTTTCAAGGATGAAAGGTTGGAATATGGGTAAGCATTTCCTGGAGATGGTAAAGGTAATTGTTCTGTTGGCATGCAGTATTTGAACATGAAATTTAAGGATGCTACCTCTGCTGCTCAAGCAGCGGCTGAGTTTGGAGAACATGCAAGCCTAGCTGCCAGAGCTGTTGGAGAACTTTCAAGGCAATTTTGTGTTGATGATGGTGGTTCATGCCACTTAGGTTTCTAGGATGAAAGGTTGGAACATGGGTAAGCATTTCCTGGAGATGGTAATGGTAATTCTTCTATTGAAAGGCAGAATTGGAACATGAAATTTAAGGATGCTATCTCTGCTGCTCAATTAGCGATTGAGTTTGCAGAACATACAAGCCTAGCTGCTAGAGCTGTTGTAGAACTTTCAAGGCAATTTTGTGTTGATGATGGTGGTTTATGCCACTTAGGTTTCAATGATGAAAGGCTGGAACATGGGCAATCATTTCCTTGAGATGGTAATGGTAATTGTTCTGTAGGCATGCAGTATTGGAACATGAAATTTAAGGATGCTACCTCTGCTGCTCAAGCAGCAGCTGAGTTTGGAGAACATGCAAGCCTAGCGGCCAGAGCTATTGGAGTACATTCAAGGCAATTTTGTGTTGATGATGGTGGTTCGTGCCACTTAGGTTTCTAGGATGAATGGTTGGAACATGGGTAAGCATTTCCTGGAGATGATAATGGTAATTTTTCTATTGAAAGGCAGAATTGGAACATGAAATTTAAGGATGCTATCTCCACTGCTCAATTAGCGACTGAGTTTGCAGAACATACAAGCCTAGCTGCTAGAGCTGTTGTAGAACTTTCAAGGCAATTTTGTGTTGATGATGGTGGTTCATGCCACTTAAGTTTCAAGGATGAAAGGTTGGAACATGGGCAAGCATTTCCTAGAGATGGTAATGGTAATTTTTCTATAGGAAGGCAGAATTGGAACATGAAATTTAAGGATGCTATCTCTGTTGCTCAAGCAGCGGCTGAGCTTGCAGAACATGCAAGCCTAGCTGCCAGAGATGTTGTAGAACTTTCAAGACAATATTGTGTTGATGATGGTGGTTCATGCCACTTAGGTTTCAAGGATGAAAGGTTGGAACATGGGCAATCATTTCCTTGAGATGGTAATGGTAATTGTTCTGTTGGCATGCAGTATGGAACATGAAATTTAAGGATGCTACCTCTGTTGCTCAAGCAGCGACTGAGTTTGGAGAACATGCAAGCCTAGCGGCCAGAGCTATTGGAGAACTTTCAAGGCAATTTTGTGTTGATGATGGTGGTTCATGCCACTTAGGTTTCAAGGATGAAAGGTTGGAACATGGGCAATCATTTCCTGGAGATTGTAATCGTAATTTTTCTATTGGTAGGCAGAATTGGAACATGAAATTTAAGGATGCTATCTCTGTTGCTCAAGCAGCGGCTGAGTTTGCAGAACATGCAAGCCTAGCTGCCAGAGCTGTTGGAGAACTTTCAAGGCAATTTTGTGTTGATGATGGTGGTTCATGCCAATTAGGTTTCAAGGATGAAAGGTTGGAATATGGGTAAGCATTTCCTGAAGATGGTAATGGTAATATTTCTATAGGAAGGCAGAATTGGAACATGAAATTTAAGGATGCTATCTCTGCTGCTCAAGCAGCGGCTGAGTTTGCACAACACGCAAGCCTAGCTGCCAGAGATGTTATAGAACTTTCAAGGCAATATTGTGTTGATGATGGTGGTTCATGCCACTTAGGTTTCAAGGATAAAAGGTTGGAACATGGGCAATTATTTCCTTGAGATGGTAATGGTTATCGTTCTGTTGGCATGCAGTATTGGAACATGAAATTTAAGGATGCTACCTCTCCTGCTCAAGCAGTGGCTGAGTTTTGAGAACATGCAAGCCTAGCGGCCAGAGCTATTGGAGAACTTTCAAGGCAATTTTGTGTTGATGATGGTGGTTCATGCCACTTTGGTTTCATGGATGAAAGGTTGGAACATGGGAAATCATTTCCTGGGATGGTAATTGTAATTTTTCTATTGGTAGGCAGAATTGGAACATGAAATTTAAGGATAACTACCTCTGCTGCTCAAGTAGCGACTGAGTTTGCAGAACATGCAAGCCTAGCTGCCAGAGCTGTTGTAGAACTTTCAAGGCAATATTGTGTTGATGATAGTGGTTCATGCCACTTAGGTTTGAAGGATGAAAGGTTGGAACATGGGCAATCATTTCCTTGCGATGGTAACGGTAATTGTTCTGTTGGCATGCAGTATTAGACCATGAAATTTAAGGATGCTACCTCTGCTGCTCAAGCAGCGGCTGAGTTTGGAGAACATGCAAGCCTAGCTGCCAGAGCTGTTGGAGAACTTTCAAGGCAATATTTTGTTGATGATGGTGGTTCATGCCACTTAGGTTTCTAGGATGAAATGTTGGAACATGGGTAAGCATTTCCTGGAGATGGTAATGGTAATTTTTCTATTGGAAGGTAGAATTGGAACATGAAATTTAAGGATGCTATCTCTGTTGCTCAAGCAGCGGCTTAGTTTGCAGAACATGCAAGCCTAGCTGCCAGAACTGTTGTAGAGCTTTCAAGGCAATTTTGTGTTGATGATGGTGGTTCATGCCACTTAGGTTTCAAGGATGAAAGGTTGGAACAAGGGCAATCATTTCCTGGAGATGGTAATCGTTATTTTTCTATTAGTAGGCAGAATTGGAACATGAAATTTAAGGATGCTATCTCTGTTGCTCAAGCAGCAGCTGAGTTTGCAGAATATTCAAGCCTAGCTGCCAGATCTGTTGTAGAACTTTGAAGGTAATATTGTGTTGATGATGGTGGTTCATGCCACGTAGGTTTCAAGGATGAAAGGTTGGAACATGGGCAATAATTTCCTGGAGATGGTAATTGTAATTTTTCTATTGGTAGGCAGAATTGGAACATGATATTTAAGGATGCTACCTCTGCTGCTCAAGAAGCGACTGAGTTTGCAGAACATGCAAGCCTAGCTGCCAGAGCTGTTGTAGAGCTTTCAAGGCAATATTGTGTTGATGATGGTGGTTCATGCCACTTAGGTTTCAACGATGAAAGGTTGGAACATGGGCAATCATTTCCTTGAGATGGTAATGGTAATTTTTCTATTGGAAGGCAGAATTGGAACATGAAATTTAAGGATGCTATCTCTGTTGCTCAAGCAGCGGCTGAGTTTGCAGAACATGCAAGCCTAGCTGCCAGAGCTGTTGTAGAGCTTTCAAGGCAATTTTGTGTTGATGATGGTGGTTCATGCCACATAGGTTTCAAGGATGAAAGGTTGGAACAAAGGCAATCATTTCCTGGAGATGGTAATCGTAATTTTTCTATTAGTAGGCAGAATTGGAACATGAAATTTAAGGATGCTATCTCTGTTGCTCAAGCAGCAGCTGAGTTTGCAGAACATGCAAGCCTAGCTGCCAGATCTGTTGTAGAACTTTGAAGGTAATATTGTGTTGATGATGGTGGTTCATGCCACTTAGGTTTCAAGGATGAAAAGTTGGAACATGGGCAATCATTTCCTTGCGATGGTAATGGTAATTGTTCTGTTGGCATGCGGTATTGGAGCATGAAATTTAAGGACGCTAACTCTGCTGCTCAAATAGCGGCTGAGTTTGGAGAACATGCAAGCCTAGCGGCCAGAGCTGTCTGAGAACTTTCAAGGCAATTTTGTGTTGATGATGGTGGTTCATGCCACTTAGGTTTCAAGGATGAAAGGTTGGAATATGGGTAAGCATTTCCTGGAGATGGTAATGGTAATTTTTCTATAGGAAGGCAGTATGGGAACTTGAAATTTAAGGATGCTATCTCTGTTGCTCAAGCAGCGGCTGAGTTGGCAGAACATGCAAGCCTAGCTGCCAGAGCTGTTGTAAAGCTTTCAACGCAATATTGTGTTGATGATGGTGGTTCATGCCACTTAGGTTTCAAGGATGAAAGGTTGGAACATGGGCAATCATTTCCTTGCGATGGTAATGGTAATTGTTCTGTTGGCATGCAGTATTGGAACATGAAATTTAAGGATGCTACCTCTGCTGCTCAAGCAGCGGCTGAGTTTGGAGAACATGCAAGCCTAGCTGCCAGAGCTGTTGGAGAACTTTCAAGGCAATATTGTGTTGATGATGAAGCTTCTTGCCACATAGGTTTCAAGGATGAAAGGTTGGAACATGGGCAATCATTTGCTTGAGATGCTATTGGTAATTGTTCTGTTGGCACGCAGAATTGGAACATGAAATTTAAGGATGCTACCTCTGCTGCTCAAGCAGCGGCTGAGTTTGGAGAACATGCAAGCCTAGCTGCCAGAGGTGTTGTAGAGCTTTCAAGGCAATATTGTGTTGATGATGGTGGTTCATGCCACTTAGGTTTCAATGATGAAAGGCTGGAACATGGGCAATCATTTCTTTGAGATGGTAATGGTAATTGTTCTGTTAGCATGCAGTATTGGAACATGAAATTTAAGGATGCTACCTCTGCTGCTCAAGCAGCGGCTGAGTTTGGAGAACATGCAATCCTAGCGGCCAGAGCTGTTGGAGAACTTTCAAGGCAATTTTGTGTTGATGATGGTGGTTCATGCCACTTAGGTTTCAAGGGTAAAAGGTTGGAATATGGGTAAGCATTTCCTGGAGATGGTAATGGTAATTTTTCTATAGGAAGGCAGAATTGGAACATGAAATTTAAGGATGCTATCTCAATTGCTCAAGCAGCGGCTGAGTTTGCAGAACATGCAAGCCTAGCTGCCAGAGCTGTTGTAGAACTTTGAAGGTAATATTGTGTTGATGATGGTGGTTCATGCCACTTAGGTTTCAAGGATGAAAAGTTGGAACATGGGCAATCATTTCCTTGAGATGGTAAAGGTAATTGTTCTGTTGGCATGCAGTATTGGAACATGAAATTTAAGGATGCTACCTCTGTTGCTCAAGCAGCGACTGAGTTTGGAGAACATGCAAGCCTAGCGGCCAGAGCTATTGGAGAACTTTCAAGGCAATTTTGTGTTGATGATGGTGGTTCATGCCACTTAGGTTTCAAGGATGAAAGGTTGGAACATGGGCAATCATTTCCTGGAGATTGTAATCGTAATTTTTCTATTTGTAGGCAGAATTGGAACATGAAATTTAAGGATGCTATCTCTGTTGCTCAAGCAGCGGCTGAGTTTGCAGAACATGCAAGCCTAGCTGCCAGAGCTGTTGTAGAACTTTGAAGGTAATATTGTGTTGATGATGGTGGTTCATGCCACTTAGGTTTCAAGGATGAAAAGTTGGAACATGGGCAATCATTTCCTTGAGATGGTAATGGTAATTGTTCTATTGGCATGCAGTATTGGAACATGAAATTTAAGGATGCTACCTCTGCTGCTCAAGTAGCGGCTGAGTTTGGAGAACATGCAAGCCTAGCGGCCAGAGCTGTTGGAGAACTTTCAAGGCAATTTTGTGTTGATGATGGTGGTTCATGCCACTTGGGTTTCAAGGATGAAAGGTTGGAATATGGGTAAGCATTTCCTGGAGATGGTAAAGGTAATTGTTCTGTTGGCAAGCAGTATTTGAACATGAAATTTAAGGATGCTACCTCTGCTGCTCAAGCAGCGGCTGAGTTTGGAGAACATGCAAGCCTAGCTGCCAGAGCTGTTGGAGAACTTTCAAGGCAATTTTGTGTTGATGATGGTGGTTCATGCCACATAGGTTTCTAGGATGAAAGGTTGGAACATGGGTAAGCATTTCCTGGAGATGGTAATGGTAATTTTTCTATTGAAAGGCAGAATTGGAACATGAAATTTAAGGATGCTATCTCTGCTGCTCAATTAGCGATTGAGTTTGCAGAACATACAAGCCTAGCTGCTAGAGCTGTTGTAGAACTTTCAAGGCAATTTTGTGTTGATGATGGTGGTTCATGCCACTTAGGTTTCAATAATGAAAGGCTGGAACATGGGCAATCATTTCCTTGAGATGGTAATGGTAATTGTTCTATAGGCATGCAGTATTGGAACATGAAATTTAAGGATGCTACCTCTGCTGCTCAAGTAGCGGCTGAGTTTGGAGAACATGCAAGCCTAGCGGCCAGAGCTGTTGGAGAACTTTCAAGGCAATTTTGTGTTGATGATGGTGGTTCATGCCACTTGGGTTTCAAGGATGAAAGGTTGGAATATGGGTAAGCATTTCCTAGAGATGGTAATGGTAATGTTTCTATAGGAAGGCAGAATTGGAACATGAAATTTAAGGATGCTATCTCTGTTGCTCAAGCAGCGACTGAGTTTGCACAACATGCAAGCCTAGCTGCCAGAGCTGTTGTAGAACTTTCAAAGAAATATTGTGTTGATGATGGTGGTTCATACCACTTAGGTTTCAAGGATGAAAGGTTGGAACATGGGCAATCATTACCTTGAGATGGTAAAGGTAATTGTTCTGTTGGCATGCAGTATTGGAACATGAAATTTAAGGATGCTACCTCTGCTGCTCAAGCAGCAGCTGAGTTTGGAGAACATGCAAGCCTAGCGGCCAGAGCTATTGGAGAACATTCAAGGCAATTTTGTGTTGATGATGGTGGTTCGTGCCACTTAGGTTTCTAGGATGAATGGTTGGAACATGGGTAAGCATTTCCTGGAGATGGTAATGGTAATTTTTCTATTGAAAGGCAGAATTGGAACATGAAATTTAAGGATGCTATCTCCACTGCTCAATTAGCGACTGAGTTTGCAGAACATACAAGCCTAGCTGCTAGAGCTGTTGTAGAACTTTCAAGGCAATTTTGTGTTGATGATGGTGGTTCATGCCACTTAAGTTTCAAGGATGAAAGGTTGGAACATGGGCAAGCATTTCCTAGAGATGGTAATGGTAATTTTTCTATAGGAAGGCAGAATTGGAACATGAAATTTAAGGATGCTATCTCTGTTGCTCAAGCAGCGGCTGAGCTTGCAGAACATGCAAGCCTAGCTGCCAGAGATGTTGTAGAACTTTCAAGACAATATTGTGTTGATGATGGTGGTTCATGCCACTTAGGTTTCAAGGATAAAAGGTTGGAACATGGGCAATCATTTCCTTGAGATGGTAATGGTAATTGTTCTGTTGGCATGCAGTATGGAACATGAAATTTAAGGATGCTACCTCTGTTGCTCAAGCAGCGACTGAGTTTGGAGAACATGCAAGCCTAGCGGCCAGAGCTATTGGAGAACTTTCAAGGCAATTTTGTGTTGATGATGGTGGTTCATGCCACTTAGGTTTCAAGGATGAAAGGTTGGAACATGGGCAATCATTTCCTGGAGATTGTAATCGTAATTTTTCTATTGGTAGGCAGAATTGGAACATGAAATTTAAGGATGCTATCTCTGTTGCTCAAGCAGCGGCTGAGTTTGCAGAACATGCAAGCCTAGCTGCCAGAGCTGTTGTAGAACTTTGAAGGTAATATTGTGTTGATGATGGTGGTTCATGCCACTTAGGTTTCAAGGATGAAAAGTTGGAACATGGGCAATCATTTCCTTGAGATGGTAATGGTAATTGTTCTATTGGCATGCAGTATTGGAACATGAAATTTAAGGATGCTACCTCTGCTGCTCAAGTAGCGGCTGAGTTTGGAGAACATGCAAGCCTAGCGGCCAGAGCTGTGGGAGAACTTTCAATGCAATTTTATGTTGATGATGGTGGTTCATGCCACTTCGGTTTCAAGGATGAAAGGTTGGACTATAGGTAAGCATTTCCTGGAGATGGTAATGGTAATGTTTCTATAGGAAAGCAGAATTGGAAAATGAAATTTAAGGATGCAATCTCTGTTGCTCAAGCAGCGGCTGAGTTTGCAGAACATGCAAGCCTAGCTGCCAGAGCTTTTGTAGAGCTTTCAAGGCAATATTGTGTTGATGATGGTGGTTCATGCCACTTAGGTTTCAACGATGAAAGGTTGGAATATGGGCAATCATTTCCTTGAGATGGTAATGGTAATTTTTCTATTGGAAGGAAGCATTGGAACATGAAATTTAAGGATGTTATCTCTGCTGCTCAAGCAGCGGCTGAGTTTGGAGAACATGCAAGCCTAGCTGCCAGAGCTGTTGGAGAACATTCAAGGCAATTTTGTGTTGATGATGGTGGTTCATGCCACTTAGGTTTCTAGGATGAAAGGTTGGAACATGGGTAAGCATTTCCTGGAGATGGTAATGGTAATTTTTCTATTGAAAGGCAGAATTGGAACATGAAATTTAAGGATGCTATCTCTGCTGCTCAATTAGCGATTGAGTTTGCAGAACATACAAGCCTAGCTGCTAGAGCTGTTGTAGAACTTTCAAGGCAATTTTGTGTAGATGATGGTGGTTAATGCCACTTAGGTTTCAATGATGAAAGGCTGGAACATGGGCAATCATTTCCTTGAGATGGTAATGGTAATTGTTCTGTTGGCATGCATTATTGGAACATGAAATTTAAGGATGCTACCTCTGCTGCTCAAGTAGCGGCTGAGTTTGGAGAACATGCAAGCCTAGCGGCCAAAGCTGTTGGAGAACTTTCAAAGCAATTTTGTGTTGATGATGGTGGTTCATGCCACTTGGGTTTCAAGGATGAAAGGTTGGAATATGGGTAAGCATTTCCTGGAGATGGTAATGGTAATGTTTCTATAGGAAGGCAGAATTGGAACATGAAATTTAAGGATGCTATCTCTGTTGCTCAAGCAGCGACTGAGTTTGCACAACATGCAAGCCTAGCTGCCAGAGCTGTTGTAGAACTTTCAAGGAAATATTGTGTTGATGATGGTGGTTCATACCACTTAGGTTTCAAGGATGAAAGGTTGGAACATGGGCAATCATTACCTTGAGATGGTAAAGGTAATTGTTCTGTTGGCATGCAGTATTGGAACATGAAATTTAAGGATGCTACCTCTGCTGCTCAAGCAGCAGCTGAGTTTGGAGAACATGCAAGCCTAGCGGCCAGAGCTATTGGAGAACATTCAAGGCAATTTTGTGTTGATGATGGTGGTTCGTGCCACTTAGGTTTCTAGGATGAATGGTTGGAACATGGGTAAGCATTTCCTGGAGATGGTAATGGTAATTTTTCTATTGAAAGGCAGAATTGGAACATGAAATTTAAGGATGCTATCTCCACTGCTCAATTAGCGACTGAGTTTGCAAAACATACAAGCCTAGCTGCTAGAGCTGTTGTAGAACTTTCAAGGCAATTTTGTGTTGATGATGGTGGTTCATGCCACTTATGTTTCAAGGATGAAAGGTTGGAACATGGGCAAGCATTTCCTAGAGATGGTAATGGTAATTTTTCTATAGGAAGGCAGAATTGGAACATGAAATTTAAGGATGCTATCTCTGTTGCTCAAGCAACGGCTGAGCTTGCAGAACATGCAAGCCTAGCTGCCAGAGATGTTGTAGAACTTTCAAGACAATATTGTGTTGATGATGGTGGTTCATGCCACTTAGGTTTCAAGGATGAAAGGTTGGAACATGGGCAATCATTTCCTTGAGATGGTAATGGTAATTGTTCTGTTGGCATGCAGTATGGAACATGAAATTTAAGGATGCTACCTCTGTTGCTCAAGCAGCGACTGAGTTTGGAGAACATGCAAGCCTAGCGGCCAGAGCTATTGGAGAACTTTCAAGGCAATTTTGTGTTGATGATGGTGGTTCATGCCACTTAGGTTTCAAGGATGAAAGGTTGGAACATGGGCAATCATTTCCTGGAGATTGTAATCGTAATTTTTCTATTGGTAGGCAGAATTGGAACATGAAATTTAAGGATGCTATCTCTGTTGCTCAAGCAGCGGCTGAGTTTGCAGAACATGCAAGCCTAGCTGCCAGAGCTGTTGTAGAACTTTGAAGGTAATATTGTGTTGATGATGGTGGTTCATGCCACTTAGGTTTCAAGGATGAAAAGTTGGAACATGGGCAATCATTTCCTTGAGATGGTAATGGTAATTGTTCTATTGGCATGCAGTATTGGAACATGAAATTTAAGGATGCTACCTCTGCTGCTCAAGTAGCGGCTGAGTTTGGAGAACATGCAAGCCTAGCGGCCAGAGCTGTGGGAGAACTTTCAATGCAATTTTATGTTGATGATGGTGGTTCATGCCACTTCGGTTTCAAGGATGAAAGGTTGGACTATAGGTAAGCATTTCCTGGAGATGGTAATGGTAATGTTTCTATAGGAAAGCAGAATTGGAAAATGAAATTTAAGGATGCAATCTCTGTTGCTCAAGCAGCGGCTGAGTTTACAGAACATGCAAGCCTAGCTGCCAGAGCTTTTGTAGAGCTTTCAAGGCAATATTGTGTTGATGATGGTGGTTCATGCCACTTAGGTTTCAACGATGAAAGGTTCGAATATGGGCAATCATTTCCTTGAGATGGTAATGGTAATTTTTCTATTGGAAGGAAGCATTGGAACATGAAATTTAAGGATGTTATCTCTGTTGCTCAAGCAGCGGCTGAGTTTGCAGAACATGCAAGCCTAGCTGCCAGAGCTGTTGGAGAGCTTTCAAGGAAATTTTGTATTGATGATGGTGGTTCATGCCACTTAGGTTTCAAGGATGAAAGGTTGGAACATGGGCAGTCATTTCCTGGAGATGGTAATCATAATTTTTCTATTGGTAGGCAGAATTGGAACATGAAATTTAAGGATGCTATCTCTGTTGCTCAAGCAGCGGCTGAGTTTGCAGAACATGCAAGCCTAGCTGCCAGAGCTGTTGTAGAGCTTTCAAGGCAATATTGTGTTGATGATGGTGGTTCATGCCACTTAGGTTTCAACGATGAAAGGCTGGAACATGGGCAATCATTTCCTTGAGATGGTAATGGTAATTGTTCTGTTAGCATGCAATATTAGAACATGAAATTTAAGGATGCTACCTCTGCTGCTCAAGCAGCGGCTGAGTTTGGAGAACATGCAATCCTAGCGGCCAGAGCTGTTGGAGAACTTTCAAGGCAATTTTTTGTTGATGATGGTGGTTCATGCCACTTAGGTTTCAAGGGTAAAAGGTTGGAATATGGGTAAGCATTTTCTGGAGATGGTAATGGTAATGTTTCTATAGGAAAGCAGAATTGGAAAATGAAATTTAATGGATGCAATCTCTGTTGCTCAAGCAGCGGCTGAGTTTGCAGAACATGCAAGCCTAGCTGCCAGAGCTGTTGTAGAGCTTTCAAGGCAATATTGTGTTGATGATGGTGGTTCATGCCACTTAGGTTTCAACGATGAAAGGCTGGAACATGGGCAATCATTTCCTTGAGATGGTAATGGTAATTGTTCTGTTAGCATGCAATATTAGAACATGAAATTTAAGGATGCTACCTCTGCTGCTCAAGCAGCGGCTGAGTTTGGAGAACATGCAATCCTAGCGGCCAGAGCTGTTGGAGAACTTTCAAGGCAATTTTGTGTTGATGATGGTGGTTCATGCCACTTAGGTTTCAAGGGTAAAAGGTTGGAATATGGGTAAGCATTTTCTGGAGATGGTAATGGTAATTTTTCTATAGGAAGGCAGAATTGGAACATGAAATTTAAGGATGCTATCTCTGTTGCTCAAGCAGCGGCTGAGCTTGCAGAACATGCAAGCCTAGCTGCCAGAGCTGTTGTAGAACTTTGAAGGTAATATTGTGTTGATGATGGTGGTTCATGCCACTTAGGTTTCAAGGATGAAAGGTTGGAACATGGGCAATCATTTCCTTGAGATGGTAAAGGTAATTGTTCTGTTGGCATGCAGTATTGGAACATGAAATTTAAGGATGCTACCTCTGCTGCTCAAGCAGCGGCTGAGTTTGGAGAACATACAAGCCTAGCTGCCAGAGCTGTTGGAGAACATTCAAGGCAATTTTGTGTTGATGATGGTGGTTCATGCCACTTAGGTTTCTAGGATGAAAGGTTGGAACATGGGTAAGCATTTCCTGGAGATGGTAATGGTAATTTTTCTATTGAAAGGCAGAATTGGAACATGAAATTAAAGGATGCTATCTCTGCTGCTCAATTAGCGATTGAGTTTGCAGAACATACAAGCCTAGCTGCTAGAGCTGTTGTAGAACTTTCAAGGCAATTTTGTGTAGATGATGGTGGTTAATGCCACTTAGGTTTCAATGATGAAAGGCTGGAACATGGGCAATCATTTCCTTGAGATGGTAATGGTAATTGTTCTGTTGGCATGCATTATTGGAACATGAAATTTAAGGATGCTACCTCTGCTGCTCAAGTAGCGGCTGAGTTTGGAGAACATGCAAGCCTAGCGGCCAAAGCTGTTGGAGAACTTTCAAAGCAATTTTGTGTTGATGATGGTGGTTCATGCCACTTGGGTTTCAAGGATGAAAGGTTGGAATATGGGTAAGCATTTCCTGGAGATGGTAATGGTAATGTTTCTATAGGAAGGCAGAATTGGAACATGAAATTTAAGGATGCTATCTCTGTTGCTCAAGCAGCGACTAAGTTTGCACAACATGCAAGCCTAGCTGCCAGAGCTGTTGTAGAACTTTCAAGGAAATATTGTGTTGATGATGATGGTTCATACCACTTAGGTTTCAAGGATGAAAGGTTGGAACATGGGCAATTATTTCCTTGAGATGGTAAAGGTAATTGTTCTGTTGGCATGCAGTATTGGAACATGAAATTTAAGGATGCTACCTCTGCTGCTCAAGCAGCAGCTGAGTTTGGAGAACATGCAAGCCTAGCGGCCAGAGCTATTGGAGAACTTTCAAGGCAATTTTGTGTTGATGATGGTGGTTCGTGCCACTTAGGTTTCTAGGATGAAAGGTTGGAACATGGGTAAGCATTTCCTGGAGATGGTAATGGTAATTTTTCTATTGAAAGGCAGAATTGGAACATGAAATTTAAGGATGCTATCTTTACTGCTCAATTAGCGAATGAGTTTGCAGAACATACAAGCCTAGCTGCTAGAGTTGTTGTAGAACTTTCAAGGCAATTTTGTGTTGATGATGGTGGTTCATGCCACTTAAGTTTTAAGGATGAAAGGTTGGAACATGGGCAAGCATTTCCTGGAGATGGTAATGGTAATTTTTCTATAGGAAGGCAGAATTGGAACATGAAATTTAAGGATGCTATCTCTGTTGCTCAAGCAGCGGCTGAGCTTGCAGAACATGCAAGCCTAGCTGCCAGAGATGTTGTAGAACTTTCAAGACAATATTGTGTTGATGATGGTGGTTCATGCCACTTAGGTTTCAAGGATGAAAGGTTGGAACATGGGCAATCATTTCCTTGAGATGGTAATGGTAATTGTTCTGTTGGCATGCAGTATTGAACATGAAATTTAAGGATGCTACCTCTGCTGCTCAAGCAGCGACTGAGTTTGGAGAACATGCAAGCCTAGCTGCCAGAGCTATTGGAGAACTTTCAAGGCAATTTTGTGTTGATGATGGTGGTTCATGCCACTTAGGTTTCAAGGATGAAAGGTTGGAACATGGGCAATCATTTCCTGGAGATTGTAATCGTAATTTTTCTATTGGTAGGCAGAATTGGAACATGAAATTTAAGGATGCTATCTCTGTTGCTCAAGCAGCGGCTGAGTTTGCAGAACATGCAAGCCTAGCTGCCAGAGCTGTTGTAGAACTTTGAAGGTAATATTGTGTTGATGATGGTGGTTCATGCCACTTAGGTTTCAAGGATGAAAAGTTGGAACATGGGCAATCATTTCCTTGAGATGGTAATGGTAATTGTTCTATTGGCATGCAGTATTGGAACATGAAATTTAAGGATGCTACCTCTGCTGCTCAAGTAGCGGCTGAGTTTGGAGAACATGCAAGCCTAGCGGCCAGAGCAGTGGGAGAACTTTGAAGGCAATTTTATGTTGATGATGGTGGTTCATGCCACTTCGGTTTCAAGGATGAAAGGTTGGACTATGGGTAAGCATTTCCTAGAGATGGTAATGGTAATGTTTCTATAGGAAAGCAGAATTGGAACATGAAATTTAAGGATGCTATCTCTGTTGCTCAAGCAGCGGCTGAGTTTGCAGAACATGCAAGCCTAGCTGCCAGAGCTGTTGTAGAGCTTTCAAGGCAATTTTGTATTGATGATGGTGGTTCATGCCACTTAGGTTTCAAGGATGAAAGGTTGGAACATGGGCAATCATTTCCTGGAGATGGTAATCATAATTTTTCTATTGGTAGGCAGAATTGGAACATGAAATTTAAGGATGCTATCTCTGTTGTTCAAGCAGCAGCTGAGTTTGCAGAACATGCAAGCCTAGCTGCCAGAGCTGTTGTAGAGCTTTCAAGGCAATATTGTGTTGATGATGGTGGTTCATGCCACTTAGGTTTCAACGATGAAAGGCTGGAACATGGGCAATCATTTCCTTGAGATGGTAATGGTAATTGTTGTGTTAGCATGCAGTATTGGAACATGAAATTTAAGGATGCTACCTCTACTGCTCAAGCAGCGGCTGAGTTTGGAGAACATGCAATCCTAGCGGCCAGAGCTGTTGGAGAACTTTCAAGGAAATTTTGTGTTGATAATGGTGGTTCATGCCACTTAGGTTTCAAGGATGAAAGGTTGGAATATGGGTAAGCATTTCCTGGAGATGGTAATGGTAATTTTTCTATAGGAAGGCAGAATTGGAACATGAAATTTAAGGATGCTATCTCAATTGCTCAAGCAGCGGCTGAGTTTGCAGAACATGCAAGCCTAGCTGCTAGAGCTGTTGGAGAACTTTCAAGGAAATTTTGTGTTGATGATGGTGGTTCATGCCACTTAGGTTTCAAGGATGAAAGGTTGGAATATGGGTAAGCATTTCCTGGAGATGGTAATGGTAATTTTTCTATAGGAAGGCAGAATTGGAACATGAAATTTAAGGATGCTATCTCAATTGCTCAAGAAGCGGCTGAGTTTGCAGAACATGCAAGCCTAGCTGCCAGAGCTGTTGTAGAACTTTGAAGGTAATATTGTGTTGATGATGGTGGTTCATGCCACTTAGGTTTCAAGGATGAAAAGTTGGAACATGGGCAATCATTTCCTTGAGATGGTAATGGTAATTGTTCTGTTGGCATGCAGTATTAGAACAAGAAATTTAAGGATGCTACCTCTGCTGCTCAAGTAGCGGCTGAGTTTGGAGAACATGCAAGCCTAGCGGCCAGAGCTGTTGGAGAACTTTCAAGGGAATTTTGTGTTGATGATGGTGGTTCATGCCACTTGGCTTTCAAGGATGAAAGGTTAGAATATGGGTAAGCATTTCCTAGAGATGGTAATGGTAATGTTTCTATAGGAAGGCAGAATTGGAACATGAAATTTAAGGATGCTATCTCTGTTGCTCAAGCAGCGACTGAGTTTGCACAACATGCAAGCCTAGCTGCCAGAGCTGTTGTAGAACTTTCAAGGAAATATTGTGTTGATGGAGGTGGTTCATACCCCTTAGGTTTCAAGGATGAAAGGTTGGAACATGGGCAATCATTTCCTTGAGATGGTAATGGTAATTGTTCTGTTGGCATGCAGTATTGGAACATGAAATTTAAGGATGCTACCTCTGCTGCTCAAGCAGCGGCTGAGTTTGGAGAACATACAAGCCTAGCTGCCAGAGCTGTTGGAGAACTTTCAAGGCAATTTTGTGTTGATGATGGTGGTTCATACCACTTAGGTTTCTAGGATGAAAGGTTGGAACATGGGTAAGCATTTCCTGGAGATGGTAATGGTAATTTTTCTATTGAAAGGCAGAATTGGAACATGAAATTTAAGGATGCTATCTCTGCTGCTTAATTAGCGACTGAGTTTGCAGAACATGCAAGCCTAGCTGCTAGAGCTGTTGTAGAACTTTCAAGGCAATTTTATGTTGATGATGGTGGTTCACGCCACTTAAGTTTCAAGGATGAAAGGTTGGAACATGGGCAAGCATTTCCTGGAGATGGTAATGGTAATTTTTCTATAGGAAGGCAAAATTGGAACATGAAATTTAAGGATGCTATCTCTGTTGCTCAAGCAGCGGCTGAGCTTGCAGAACATGCAAGCCTAGCAGCCAGAGATGTTGTAGAGCTTTCAAGGCAATTTTGTATTGATGATGGTGGTTCATGCCACTTAGGTTTCAAGGATGAAAGGTTGGAACATGGGCAATCATTTCCTGGAGATGGTAATCATAATTTTTCTATTGGTAGGCAGAATTGGAACATGAAATTTAAGGATGCTATCTCTGTTGTTCAAGCAGCGGCTGAGTTTGCAGAACATGCAAGCCTAGCTGCCAGAGCTGTTGTAGAGCTTTCAAGGCAATATTGTGTTGATGATGGTGGTTCATGCCACTTAGGTTTCAGCGATGAAAGGCTGGAACATGGGCAATCATTTCCTTGAGATGGTAATGGTAATTGTTCTGTTAGCATACAGTATTGGAACATGAAATTTAAGGATGCTACCTCTACTGCTCAAGCAGCGGCTGAGTTTGGAGAACATGCAATCCTAGCGGCCAGAGCTGTTGGAGAACTTTCAAGGAAGTTTTGTGTTGATGATGGTGGTTCATGCCACTTAGGTTTCAAGGATGAAAGGTTGGAATATGGGTAAGCATTTCCTGGAGATGGTAATGGTAATTTTTCTATAGGAAGGCAGAATTGGAACATGAAATTTAAGGATGCTATCTCAATTGCTCAAGCAGCGGCTGAGTTTGCAGAACATGCAAGCCTAGCTGCTAGAGCTGTTGGAGAACTTTCAAGGAAATTTTGTGTTGATGATGGTAGTTCATGCCACTTAGGTTTCAAGGATGAAAGGTTGGAATATGGGTAAGCATTTCCTGGAGATGGTAATGGTAATTTTTCTATAGGAAGGCAGAATTGGAACATGAAATTTAAGGATGCTATCTCAATTGCTCAAGAAGCGGCTGAGTTTGCAGAACATGCAAGCCTAGCTGCCAGAGTTGTTGTAGAACTTTGAAGGTAATATTGTGTTGATGATGGTGGTTCATGCCACTTAGGTTTCAAGGATGAAAAGTTGGAACATGGGCCATCATTTCCTTGAGATGGTAATGGTAATTGTTCTGTTGGCATGCAGTATTAGAACATGAAATTTAAGGATGCTACCTCTGCTGCTCAAGTAGCGGCTCAGTTTGGAGAACATGCAAGCCTAGCGGCCAGAGCTGTTGGAGAACTTTCAAGGGAATTTTGTGTTGATGATGGTGGTTCATGCCACTTGGGTTTCAAGGATGAAAGGTTAGAATATGGGTAAGCATTTCCTGGAGATGGTAATGGTAATGTTTCTATAGGAAGGCAGAATTGGAACATGAAATTTAAGGATGCTATCTCTGTTGCTCAAGCAGCGACTGAGTTTGCACAACATGCAAGCCTAGCTGCCAGAGCTGTTGTAGAACTTTCAAGGAAATATTGTGTTGATGGTGGTGGTTCATACCCCTTAGGTTTCAAGGATGAAAGGTTGGAACATGGGCAATCATTTCCTTGAGATGGTAATGGTAATTATTCTATTGGCATGCAGTATTGGAACATGAAATTTAAGGATGCTACCTCTGCTGCTCAAGCAGCGGCTGAGTTTTGAGAACATACAAGCCTAGCTGCAAGAGCTGTTGGAGAACTTTCAAGGCAATTTTGTGTTGATGATGGTGGTTCAAACCACTTAGGTTTCTAGGATGAAAGGTTGGAACATGGGTAAGCATTTCCTGGAGATGGTAATGGTAATTTTTCTATTGAAAGGTAGAATTGGAACATGAAATTTAAGGATGCTATCTCTGCTGCTTAATTAGCGACTGAGTTTGCAGAACATGCAAGCCTAGCTGCTAGAGCTGTTGTAGCACTTTCAAGGCAATTTTATGTTGATGATGGTGGTTCACGCCACTTAAGTTTCAAGGATGAAAGGTTGGAACATGGGCAAGCATTTCCTGGAGATGGTAATGGTAAATTTTCTATTGGCAGGCAGAATTGAAAAATGAAATTTAAGGATGCTACCTCTGCTGCTCAAGCAGCGGCTGAGTTTGCAGAACATCTAATCCCAGCTGTCAGAGTTGTTGTAGAACTTTCAAGGCAATATTGTGTTGATGATGGTGGTTCATGCCACTTAGGTTTCAAGGATGAAAGGTTGGAACATGGGCAATCATTTCCTGGAGATGGTAATCATAATTTTTCTATTGGTAGGCAGAATTGGAACATGAAATTTAAGGATGTTATCTCTGTTGTTCAAGCAGCGGCTGAGTTTGCAGAACATGCAAGCCTAGCTGCCAGAGCTGTTGTAGAGCTTTCAAGGCAATATTGTGTTGATGATGGTGGTTCATGCCACTTAGGTTTCAACGATGAAAGGCTGGAACATGGGCAATCATTTCCTTGAGATGGCAATGGTAATTGTTCTGTTAGCATACAGTATTGGAACATGAAATTTAAGGATGCTACCTCTACTGCTCAAGCAGCGGCTGAGTTTGGAGAACATGCAATCCTAGCGGCCAGAGCTGTTGGAGAACTTTCAAGGAAATTTTGTGTTGATGATGGTGGTTCATGCCACTTAGGTTTCAAGGATGAAAGGTTGGAATATGGGTAAGCATTTCCTGGAGATGGTAATGGTAATTTTTCTATAGGAAGGCAGAATTGGAACATGAAATTTAAGGATGCTATCTCAATTGCTCAAGCAGCGGCTGAGTTTGCAGAACATGCAAGCCTAGCTGCTAGAGCTGTTGGAGAACTTTCAAGGAAATTTTGTGTTGATGATGGTGGTTCATGCCACTTAGGTTTCAAGGATGAAAGGTTGGAATATGGGTAAGCATTTCCTGGAGATGGTAATGGTAATTTTTCTATAGGAAGGCAGAATTGGAACATGAAATTTAAGGATGCTATCTCAATTGCTCAAGCAGCGGCTGAGTTTGCAGAACATGCAAGCCTAGCTGCCAGAGCTGTTGTAGAACTTTGAAGATAATATTGTGTTGATGATGGTGGTTCATGCCACTTAGGTTTCCAGGATGAAAAGTTGGAACATGGGCAATCATTTCCTTGAGATGGTAATGGTAATTGTTTTGTTGGCATGCAGTATTGGAACATGAAATTTAAGGATGCTACCTCTGCTGTTCAAGTAGCGGCTGAGTTTGGAGAACATGCAAGCCTAGCGGCCAGAGCTGTTGGAGAACTTTCAAGGGAATTTTGTGTTGATGATGGTGGTTCATGCCACTTGGGTTTCAAGGATGAAAGGTTAGAATATGGGTAAGCATTTCCTGGAGATGGTAATGGTAATGTTTCTATAGGAAGGCAGAATTGGAACATGAAATTTAAGGATGCTATCTCTGTTGCTCAAGCAGCGACTGAGTTTGCACAACATGCAAGCCTAGCTGCCAGAGCTGTTGTAGAACTTTCAAGGAAATATTGTGTTGATGATGGTGGTTCATACCACTTAGGTTTCAAGGATGAAAGGTTGGAACATGGGCAATCATTTCCTTGAGATGGTAATGGTAATTGTTCTGTTGGCATGCAGTATTGGAACATGAAATTTAAGGATGCTACCTCTGCTGCTCAAGCAGCGGCTGAGTTTGGAGAACATACAAGCCTAGCTGCCAGAGCTGTTGGAGAACTTTCAAGGCAATTTTGTGTTGATGATGGTGGTTCATGCCACTTAGGTTTCTAGGATGAAAGGTTGGAACATGGGTAAGCATTTCCTGGAGATGGTAATGGTAATTTTTCTATTGAAAGGCAGAATTGGAACATGAAATTTAAGGATGCTATCTCTGCTGCTTAATTAGCGACTGAGTTTGCAGAACATGCAAGCCTAGCTGCTAGAGCTGTTGTAGAACTTTCAAGGCAATTTTATGTTGATGATGGTGGTTCACGCCACTTAAGTTTCAAGGATGAAAGGTTGGAACATGGGCAAGCATTTCCTGGAGATGGTAATGGTAATTTTTCTATAGGAAGGCAAAATTGGAACATGAAATTTAAGGATGCTATCTCTGTTGCTCAAGCAGCGGCTAAGCTTGCAGAACATGCAAGCCTAGCTGCCAGAGATGTTGTAGAACTTTCAAGGCAATATTGTGTTGATGATGGTGGTTCATGCCACTTAGGTTTCAAGGATAAAAGGTTGGAACATGGGCAATCATTTCCTTGAGATGGTAATGGTAATTGTTCTGTTGGCATGCAGTATGGAACATGAAATTTAAGGATGCTACCTCTGCTGCTCAAGCAGCGACTGAGTTTGGAGAACATTGTTACACCCTATATTTTTGTACGTAAAAATGCGTCGTAAGCAAACTAATGTAGGACCAAAAATGAGATAATATTTAAAAGTATATAAAGTAAGTTAATCATATTACCTATGAGGTTACAAATATTGAAGATCATGAACAACAAGTACAAAGAGGGTTGGACAGTTCAGAAGCTAAAGCAATTGAATAAAACAATGTTTCGTCGAAAGTCGACAAGTTGGGAATGTTATAACATGTACCTTTGGGGTGAGACTAGGGTGATTAACATGATAAAGAGATTATGTTATGATTTATATTAGTCGTATGACATCCGTGTGTTATGTTTTTAAGTCAAGCGAGTTGTGGAACAAAAGTCGATGAAAGTCATCACAAGTTACATTCATAAGTTTTACTGAAACTTTGGGTCAAATGTAACTACAATTTTCTCCCAATATACTTAGAGTTATGGGGTGTTCCACCCATCAAATTAAAGATCTATGAGTCTATTTTCCAACGCATTAGACCGTTTGTCAATACGACATCGGAGTAGAGAGATATGGGCATTTTTGTGATACTGCGCAAGCTGATAGGTGACAAGTAGGTGTGTCACCTACTTGCTTAAATGAAAGCCCAAAAATGGACCATTTCGGGTCGTCCAAAGAGGCCTTTTAAAGGCCCATTTTCTTGATATATTAGACTTAAAATAGAGCATAATAACCAGACATAAGCTCTGCAAAGAATCCTCCCAAAAATTTTCCACAAACCCTAATTGATTTTCTCTCCCTTTCAAGTTCTAATTAGAGGTAAAACCTAAAGTTTGAAGGACCAAGATAGGAGCTGAGTTATCCAACAAATAAGTTGCTTTTACTGCTCTCTTTCATCCATTTTTTCTTCTATAAATTCATGGCAAGTCGTTCTATACTTGTAAGAACTCACGGGACGGTGATCGGAAGCCGTGAATTCGAGTTATTCACTTGTAGCGGACTGTTTTGTGGACTGTTTTGTGTTGCTGTTGGGCTGCGTGTTTTACTACTGTTTTGTGGATTTTTGTAGGAGGAAGGGGGTGTAGAAACACCATATAAATGTAGGGTGGTTGGCTGGTCGTTCGTCATAACATTTCCGGGTCGTTTGACACTACTACGGTGGTCGTTTTGAGTATGAAGAGATTGGGGTGTGTTGGACTGTTTTGTAGTGTTTGATGGCGTATATAGGGCTGGAAATGGATGTATTTATGTTGTTATTATTCTGTTCTTGTATTGTTGGTGTTATCTTGAATTTGGAGGAATAAGGATTATAGGGGAGATGCTGCCCGTTTTAATACAAAATAAGTTTGTCGTTCGTTGTGCGATAGTTGTACCTCTCGTAACTTAACGATAGTATTATTATCATTCTTGTAGATTAAGGTGCAAAGAGGTGAGTTCAACTTGGTGATTGGGAAGATTGTGATAAGGTATGTTAAGGCTAATCCCTTCCTTCATTTTGGCATGATCTCGTAGCTACATGTGTTAATAATGAGACATAAAGAGAAGTTCGTATTCATGAATTTATTCACATTATTCTAGTCTCATAAGTTACAATATTATTCCTTATCGAGACTTCGTATTCAGTTTAGATTTGTCTTTATTCAGTCAAGAGAGCAGAGGGTCTATATATATATATATATATACACAATATTATAGTATTTGCACCACCATCGAGCTATAATCGGTGGGCAGGCCCCTATTGGGCAACCTCTGATCAGATGGTAAGTTATATATATCGAGCCTACTGTGGCCGAGAGCCTATGAGCGAGCCCAGGATGGCCGAGGTACAGATGCCCAGTATGGCCGAGCTCTTATGAGCGAGCCTACTACGGCCGAGCAGTTACACGTACAGAACCTTATAGGGCCGGACATTTATTTTACTTAATATATTGAGAGAGTTGAGTCAGTATCAGCACGTAAGTATATCTCCAGACCATCTTTGACTCCCAGTTAATTTCAGTTATCATATTATCAGTTCAGTTTCAGCTTTCAGTTATTTTATTGCCTTACATACTCGGTACATTATTTCGTACTGACGTCCCTTTTCTGGGGGCGCTGCATTTCATGCGTGCAGGTTCAGATAGACAGACGGGTAGACCTCCTCAGTAGGTGTTTCCCGAGTTCCGCCTGATCGGTAAGCTCCACGTCTTTCGGAGTTACCAGGTCTAGAGTTTTGTGTACATCTTATGTATATCTGTATATATGTTATGGGTAGGTCAGGGCCCTGTTCCGATCACAGTACATCTATCAGTAGAGGCTTGTAGACATATCCTGTTGGTTAGTGTTGTATGTTGGGTTTGTATAAATTGGTGGTTGTCAGCTGTAGTAGCTATGACGGCCTTGTCGGCCTAGCTTTATATTGATGTTTAGTTAGCGCTAGTTTCCATTCATTTTTATATTTTGCTTCACAAATTGTCTTGCAAGGTGGCCCCATGGCCAAAGTATGACATTATATGTTCAGAGTCCCTTAGTCGCAATATGGTACGCCAGATTAGGTGAGGCACCGAGTGCTGGTTTCGCTCCTAGGTTTGGGGCGTGACAAACTTGGTATCAGAGCAGTTCTATCCTAGGGAGTCTACAAGCCGTGTCTAGTAGGGTCTTGTTTATAGATGTGTTGTGCACCACATTATATAAGCAGGGAACTACAGGGCATTTAGGAGTTGGTTACCCTTCTTTGAAATCTAAATCGTGCTATAGAACTGAGTTATAGGAAATTTGAATTAAACTTATGTGTTGGTGTTTGCATGCACAGATGACGGTGACTAGGAAGACTACGGCTAGCCAGAGGAGAGATACAGCAGTAGGTGAGGGGACCAGCAGGGTACCCCCAGTAGATGGGGCCCAGTCTGAGGCTCAAGGTGAGACCCCTACTCAGCCATTACCGGCTCCTCCACCAACTACGGAGATTCCTAGGGAAACCGCACATCCAGTTCCCCCTCCACTTCCATCAGATCAGGACTTGAGGAGTGCGGTGCATTTGTTGACACAGTTGGTAGCTACCCAGCAACAGGCTAGGGCATCAGCTAGTGCAGGAACTTCTGAGGGGTCTGGGAGTTCAAGGGTCCGAGAGTTTATTGCTTTGAGTCCCCCAGAGTTCACGGGGACAGATCAGAGGGAGGACCCGCAGGATTTCATAGATCAGCTTCACAGGATCTTTCGTGTTATGCATGCCACGGAGAAAGAGGCAGTTGAGCTAGCAGCTTTTCGACTCCGAGATATAGCCATCCTTTGGTACGAGGGATGGGAGAGGTCCAGGGGACGTGATGCACCTCCAGCTATTTGGGAGAATTTTTCAGATGCCTTCCTTGACCAGTACTTACCGCGGGAGATCCGACAGGCTCGAGTCGATCAGTTTCTATCCCTCAAGCAGGGTAATATGAGTGTTCGAGAGTATAGTCTCCATTTTGACTCATTGGCCAGATATGCACCATCCATTGTTGCTACTATGCGGGACAGGATTCACAGGTTTATAGCAGGGTTAGCCCCAGAGTTAACCGAGGCATGTGCCACCGCTGCATTGCAGGATAGTATGGATATCTCCCGGATTCAGGCATTCGCCCAGAATATAGAAAGGGGTAGGCGTCGGCAGCAGGGTACAGAGAGGGCTGAGCAAGGGCAACGTAAGAGGATGAGATTTCCCAGGTCTCAGGAGCAATCTCAGGGTAGTTATAGGACCCAGTACTTCGGACGGCCACCTAGGCCTCCGCCACCTCAGTTACAGGGTTACAGGTATGACCGCTATACTCAGTCAGGACCAGGTGAGAGCTCACGGGTGTCGGGTTTGCAGCGACAACGAGGTTCTGCGCAGACATGGTCATTTCCTCCGCGGTGTGACATCTGTGGTAGAGGACACTTGGGTCAATGCCGAGCAGGTTCTGATGCTTGTTATACATGTGGGCGTCCGGGGCATATGATGCGAGATTGCCCAAATAGAGATTCTGGGGGAATGGCACAACCAGCGAGTTCAGCAACAGGATCGTCTATGTCCGTGCATCCTTCAAGGCGTGAGTCTCAGTCTTCGGCTGGTAGAGGTCGAGGCAGAGGTAGAGGTTCCAGTTCAAGTGGTAATCAGAACCGTATCTATGCTTTAGCGGGTCGACAGGACCAGGAGTCTTCACCAGACGTTGTGACAGGTATATTAACCATTTGCTCTCACGATGCTTATGCTTTGATAGACCCAGGATCTACTTTATCATATATTACCCCATTTGTCGCGAGGAAGTTTGGTATAGTGCCTGAAATACTAAGTGATCCTTTTGCGGTATCTACACCGGTCGGAGAATCGATTATTGCTAGACGGGTTTACCGAGGTTGTACGGTGACAATTTGTAGTCGTCAGACCTCAGCTGACCTAGTTGAGCTAGAGATGATGGATTTTAATGCTATCATGGGCATGGACTGGTTGGCAGCTTGCTATGCCACAGTTGATTGCCGAGCAAAGGCAGTCAGATTTCATTTTTCGGGTGAGCCAGTCCTTGAATGGGTAGGTAATACAGCAACACCCAGAGGTAGGTTTATTTCCTATCTGAAGGCGAGGAAAATGATCGCAAAAGGGTGCATTTATCATATTGTGCGAGTTAGAGATGCAGATGCTGAGATACCTATACTTCAGTCTATTCCCGTAGTCAAAGAGTATGCAGATGTGTTTCCAGATGAGCTTCCAGGTATTCCTCCAGAGCGAGAGATTGATTTTAGCATCGATTTGCTTCCAGGAACTCAACCAATATCCATCCCTCCGTATAGAATGGCACCTGCCGAATTGAAGGAGTTGAAGGAGCAGTTAAAAGATTTGCTGGAGAAAGGTTACATTAGGCCCAGTACCTCACCTTGGGGTGCACCGGTACTATTTGTGCGGAAGAAAGACGGCTCGCTGAGGATGTGTATCGATTATAGGCAGCTGAACAAGGTAACTATTAAGAATAAGTATCCACTTCCAAGGATCGATGACTTGTTTGATCAGTTGCAGGGAGCTAGATGCTTTTCAAAGATAGATTTGAGGTCGGGGTACCACCAGGTCAGAGTTCGGGAAAAAGATATTCCGAAGACAGCCTTCAGGACCCGATATGGCCACTTCGAGTTCCTTGTCATGTCCTTCGGGTTGACTAATGCACCCGCCATATTTATGGACTTGATGAATAGCCTATTCCGGCCATTTTTAGATCTGTTCGTGATAGTATTTATTGATGATATTCTGGTTTATTCCCGTTCAGAGGATGAGCATGCGGACCACCTGCGAGCGGTACTCCAAACCCTCCGTGATCGTAAGTTGTATGCTATGTTTTCTAAATGTGAGTTCTGGTTGAAGTCTGTAGCATTCTTGGAGCATATTGTATCAGATGAAGGGATAAAGGTAGACATTCAGAAGATTGAGGCCGTGAAATCTTGGCCTAGACCTACCACTCCGACAGAGGTTCGTAGCTTTCTAGGCTTAGCAGGATACTATCAGAGGTTCGTAGAGGGTTTTTCTTCCCTTTCGGCACCATTGACGAAGTTGACACAGAAAGAAACTAAGTTTCAATGGACAGAGGCTTGCGAGCGGAGTTTCCAAGAGCTTAAGAACAGGTTGACCTCAGCTCCAGTTCTAACACTTCCAGAGGGTCTAGAGGGTTATGCCGTGTATTGTGATGCATCAGGTGTCGGGTTAGGATGTGTCCTGATGCAACATGGGAAGGTAATTGCGTATGCTTCAAGGCAGTTGAGGAAGCACGAGAGGAATTATCCGACCCACGACCTCGAGTTAGCTGCAGTTGTCCATGCACTTAAGATATGGCGGCATTATTTATATGGTGTTCATGTTGATGTATTTACTGATCATAAAAGCCTACAATATATTTTCAAGCAAAAAGAGTTGAATTTGCGACAGAGGCGATGGCTTGAGTTATTGAAAGATTACGATGTTAACATTCTCTACCATCCAGGGAAAGCTAATGTTGTAGCAGATGCCTTAAGTCGCCTATCTATGGGTAGCTTAGCACATGTAGAGCCTGAGAAAAGACAATTAGCTAGAGAGATTCATCAATTGGCTTCGTTGGGGATTCGGTTAGTAGATTCTGAGGATGGTGGAGTTGTACTCCAAAACACTGCAAAATCATCCCTCATAGCTGAAGTCAAGGAAAGGCAGTACGAGGACCCAGAGTTGGTCGAGTTGAGAGAGCGAGTTCCGCAGCAAAAGAAGCCATTGTTAGAGCTCAAGGGAGATGGGGTTCTCAGATACAAGGGTCGTTTGTGTGTTCCAGATGTAGCAGGGCTACGAGACAGGATTATGTCAGAGGCACATTATTCATGGTATTCCATCCATCCTGGATCGACGAAGATGTATCATGACATTAAGGATATGTACTGGTGGAATGATATGAAGAAGAACATTGCTGAGTTTGTCGCCCAATGTACTAGTTGCCAGCAAGTGAAGGTAGAACACCAGAAGCCCGGAGGGCTAATGCAGACTATAGAGATCCCAACATGGAAATGGGAGGCGATAAACATGGACTTTATCATGGGTTTACCTCGTTCTAATCGTAAGTTCGATTCCATATGGGTGATAGTCGATAGGCTCACGAAATTAGCTCACTTCCTACCGGTCAGATCTACATATACAGCAGAAGATTATGCAAAGTTATATATTAAGGAGATAGTGCGGCTACACGGAGTACCAGTTTCTATTATATCTGACCGTGGGGCTCAGTTTACAGCACATTTTTGGAGGTCATTTCAGAGAGGTCTAGGGACTCAGGTGAATCTCAGCACAGCTTTTCATCCACAGACTGATGGACAAGCCGAGCGCACAATTCAGACGCTCGAGGATATGTTACGAGTATGTGTGTTGGATTTTAAAAGAAGTTGGGATGAACATCTACCTCTTATCGAGTTTGCATATAATAACAGTTACCACTCCAGTATCCAGATGGCTCCGTACGAGGCTTTGTATGGGCGTAAGTGCAGATCTCCTATAGGGTGGTTTGATGTTGGAGAATCTGGGTTACATGGGCCAGACCTGGTTCAGCAGGCCATAGAGAAAGTAAAGCTTATCCGGGAGCGACTGTTGACAGCTCAGAGTCGTCAGAAGTCATATTCTGACGTGCGGCGACGAGACTTAGAGTTCAGGATTAATGACTGGGTATTCTTAAAGGTATCACCTATGAAGGGCGTGATGAGGTTTGGCAAGAAAGGCAAGCTTAGCCCACGGTATATTGGGCCTTATAGGATCATTCGGAGAGTGGGCCAAGTAGCTTATGAGTTAGAGTTGCCCTCAGAATTGGAGTCTGTCCATCCGGTTTTTCACGTATCTATGCTACGGAAGTGCATTGGCGATCCTACCCGAGTGGTGCCCACAGATGATGTACAGATTACAGAGGACTTGTCATACGAGGAAATTCCAGTTGCCATCCTAGACCGACAAATCCACAAGCTACAAAATAAGGAGGTAGCTTCTGTGAAGGTTTTATGGAGGAGCAAGAATGTAGAAGAGATGACGTGGGAATCGGAGAAAGAAATGAAGTCTAAATACCCCCACCTATTTCAAACTGAAGATATGGTTCGAGATGGGATGCTACAACATAGCTCTATGTAGGCTAGCAGGTCATCAGGTAAGCTTTTATTTTTCACTTTCAATATTTATGATTTACGGTCGGTGAGGCAAATTGCTGCTATTTATAAGGATTGGCCATGTGTGGCATGCATAGTATGTTTTCTGGCTGCGTGCAGGTTGGTTTTAACCTAGTGTACGAAGGATACTCTGGCAAAATTTTCCAAAGCCTCTAAGAGTAAACATTCGAGGACGAATGTTCCCAAGGGGGGAGTGATGTTACACCCTATATTTTTGTACGTAAAAATGCGTCGTAAGCAAACTAATGTAGGACCAAAAATGAGATAATATTTAAAAGTATATAAAGTAAGTTAATCATGTTACCTATGAGGTTACAAATATTGAAGATCATGAACAACAAGTACAAAGAGGGTTGGACAGTTCAGAAGCTAAAGCAATTGAATAAAATAATGTTTCGTCGAAAGTTCGACAAGTTGGGAATGTTATAACATGTACCTTTGGGGTGAGACTAGGGTGATTAACATGATAAAGAGATTATGTTATGATTTATATTAGTCGTATGACATCCGTGTGTTATGTTTTTAAGTCAAGCGAGTTGTGGAACAAAAGTCGATGAAAGTCATCACAAGTTACATTCATAAGTTTTACTGAAACTTTGGGTCAAATGTAACTGCAATTTTCTCCCAATATACTTAGAGTTATGGGGTGTTCCACCCATCAAATTAAAGATCTATGAGTCTATTTTCCAACGCATTAAACCATTTGTCAATACGACATCGGAGTAGAGAGATATGTGCATTTTTGCGATACTGCGCAAGCTGCTAGGTGACAAGTAGGTGTGTCACCTACTTGCTTAAATGAAAGCCCAAAAATGGACCATTTCGGGTAGTCCAAAGAGGCCTTTTAAAGGCCCATTTTTTTCATATATTAGACTTAAAATAGAGCATAATAACCAGACATAAGCTCTGCAAAGAATCCTCCCAAAAATTTTCCACAATCCCTAATTGATTTTCTCTCCCTTTCAAGTTCTAATTAGAGGTAAAACCTAAAGTTTGAAGGACCAAGATAGGAGCTGAGTTATCCAACAAATAAGGTGAGTTTACTGCTCTCTTTCATCCATTTGTTCTTCTATAAATTCATGGCAAGTCGTTCTATACTTGTAAGAACTCACGGGACGGTGATCGGAAGACCGTGAGTTCGAGTTATTCACTTGTAGCGGACTGTTTTGTGGACTGTTTTGTGTTGCTGTTGGGCTGCGTGTTTTACTACTGTTTTGTGGAGTTTTGGAGGAGGAAGGGGGTGTAGAAACACCATATAAATGTAGGGTGGTTGGCTGGTCGTTCGTCATAACATTTCCGGGTCGTTTGACACTACTACGGTGGTCGTTTTGAGTATGAAGAGATTGGGGTGTGTTGGGCTGTTTTGTAGTGTTTGATGGCGTATATAGGGCTGGAAAATGATGTATTTATGTTGTTATTGTTCTGTTCTTGTATTGTTGGTGTTATCTTGAATTTGGAGGAATAAGGATTATAGGGGAGATGCTGCCCGTTTTAATACAAAATAAGTTTGTCGTTCGTTGTGCGATAGTTGTACCTCTCGTAACTTAACGATAGTATTATTATCATTCTTGTAGATTAAGGTGCAAAGAGGTGAGTTCAACTTGGTGATTGGGAAGATTGTGATAAGGTATGTTAAGGCTAATCCCTTCCTTCATTTTGGCATGATCTCGTAGCTACATGTGTTAATAATGAGACATAAAGAGAAGTTCGTATTCATGAATTTATTCACATTATTCTAGTCTCATAAGTTACAATATTATTCCTTATCGAGACTTCATATTCAGTTTAGTTTTGTCTTTATTCAGTCAAGAGAGCAGAGGGTCTATATATATATACACACAATATTATAGTATTTGCACCACCATCGAGCTATAATCGGTGGGCAGGCCCCTATTGGGCAACCTCTGATCAGATGGTAAGTTATATATACCGAGCCTACTGTGGCCGAGCGCCTATGAGCGAGCCCAGGATGGCCGAGGTACAGATGCCCAGTATGGCCGAGCGCTTATGAGCGAGCCTACTACGGCCGAGCAGTTACACGTACCGAACCTTATAGGGCCGGACATTTATTTTACTTAATATATTGAGAGAGTTGAGTCAGTATCAGCACGTAAGTATATCTCCAGACCATCTTTGACTCCCAGTTAATTTCAGTTATCATATTATCAGTTCAGTTTCAGCTTTCAGTTATTTTATTGCCTTACATACTCGGTACATTATTTCGTACTGACGTCCCTTTTCTGGGGGCGCTGCATTTCATGCGTGCAGGTTCATACAGACAGACGGGTAGACCTCCTCAGTAGGTGTTTCCCGAGTTCCGCCTGATCGGTAAGCTCCACGTCTTTCGGAGTTGCCAGGTCTAGAGTTTTGTGTACATCTTATGTATATCTTTATATATGTTATGGGTAGGTCGGGGACCTGTTCCGATCACAGTACATCTATCAATAGAGGCTTGTAGACATATCCTGTTGGTTAGTGTTGTATGTTGGGTTTGTATAAATTGGTGGTTGTCAGCTGTAGTAGCTATGACGGCCTTGTCGGCCTAGCTTTATATTGATGTTTAGTTAGCGCTAGTTTCCATTCATTTTTATATTTTGCTTCGCAAATTGTCTTGCAAGGTGGCCCCATGGCCAAAGTATGACATTATATGTTCAGAGTCCCTTAGTCGCAATATGGTACACCAGATTAGGTGAGGCACCGAGTGCTGGTTTCGCTCCTAGGTTTGGGACGTGACAAACATGCAAGCCTAGCGGCCAGAGCTATTGGAGAACTTTCAAGGCAATTTTGCGTTGATGATGGTGGTTCATGCCACTTAGGTTTCAAGGATGAAAGGTTGGAACATGGGCAATCATTTCCTGGAGATGGTAAGCGTAATTTTTCTATTGGTAGGCAGAATTGGAACATGAAATTTAAGGATGCTATCTCTGTTGCTCAAGCAGCGGCTGAGTTTGCAGAACATGCAAGCCTAGCTGCCAGAGCTGTTGTAGAACTTTGAAGGTAATATTGTGTGGATGATGGTGGTTCATGCCACTTAGGTTTCAAGGATGAAAAGTTGGAACATGGGCAATCATTTCCTTGAGATGGTAATGGTAATTGTTCTATTGGCATGCAGTATTGGAACATGAAATTTAAGGATGCTACCTCTACTGCTCAAGTAGCGGCTGAGTTTGGAGAACATGCAAGCCTAGCGGCCAGAGCTGTTGGAGAACTTTCAAGGCAATTTTGTGTTGATGATGGTGGTTCATGCCACTTAGGTTTCAAGGATGAAAGGTTGGAACATGGGCAATCATTTCCTTGAGATGTAATGGTAATTGTTCTGTTGGCATGCAGAATTGGAACATGAAATTTAAGGATGCTATCTCTGTTGCTCAAGCAGCGGCTGAGTTTGCAGAACATGCAAGCCTAGCTGCCAGAGCTGTTGTAGAGCTTTCAAGGCAATATTGTGTTGATGATGGTGGTTCATGCCACTTAGGGTTCAACGATGAAAGGTTGGAACATGGGCAATCATTTCCTTGAGATGGTAATGGTAATTTTTCTATTGGAAGGAAGAATTGGAACATGAAATCTAAGGATGCTATCTCTGTTGCTCAAGCGGCGGCTGAGTTTGCAGAACATGCAAACCTAACTGCCAGAGCTGTTGTAGAGCTTTCAAGGCAATTTTGTGTTGATGATGGTGGTTCATGCCACTTAGGTTTCAAGGATGAAAGGTTGGAACATGGGCAATCATTTCCTGGAGATGGTAATAGTAATTTTTCTATTGGTAGGCAGAATTGGAACATGAAATTTAAGGATGCTATCTCTGTTGCTCAAGCAGGGGCTGAATCTGCAGAACATGCAAGCCTAGCTGCCAGATCTGTTGTAGAACTTTGAATGTAATATTGTGTTGATGATGGTGGTTCATGCCACTTAGGTTTCAAGGATGAAAAGTTGGAACATGGGCAATCATTTCCTTGCGATGGTAATGGTAATTTTTCTATAGGAAGGCAGAATTGGAACATGAAATTTAAGGATGCTATCTCTATTGCTCAAGTAGCGGCTGAGTTTGCAGAACATGCTAGCCTAGCTGCCAGAGATGTTGTAGAACTTTCAAGGCAATATTGTCTTGATGATGGTGGTTCATGCCACTTAGGCTTCAAGGATAAAAGGTTGGAACATGGGCAATCATTTCCTTGAGATGGTAATGGTAATTGTTCTGTTGGCATGCAGTATTGGAACTTGAAATTTAAGGATGCTACCTCTGTTGCTCAAGCTGCGGCCGAGTTTGGAGAACATGCAAGCCTAGCGGCCAGAGCTGTTGGAGAACATTAAAGGCAATTTTGTGTTGATGATGGTGGTTCATGCCACTTAGGTTTCAAGGATGAAAGGTTGGAACATGGGCAATAATTTCTTGGAGATGGTAATGGTAATTTTTATATTGAAAGGAAGAAGTGGAACATGAAATTTAAGGATGCTATCTCTATTGCTCAAGCAGCGGTTGAGTTTGCCGAACATGCAAGCCTAGCTGCCAGAGCTGTGGTAGAACTTTCAAGGCAATATTGTGTTGATGATGGTGGTTCATGCCACTTAGGTTTAAACGATGAAAGGTTGGAACATGGGCAATTATTTCCTTGAGATGGTAATCGTAATTGTTCTGTTAGCATGCAGTATTGGAACATGAAATTTAAGGATGCTACATCTGCTGCTCAAGCAGTGGCTGAGTTTGGAGAACATGCAAGCCTAGCTGCTAGAGCTGTTGGAGAACTTTCAAGGCAATTTTGTGTTGATGATGGTGGTTCATGCCATTTAGGTTTCAAGGAAGAAAGGTTGGACTATGGGTAAGCATTTCCTGGAGATGGTAATGGTAATGTTTCTATAGGAAAGTAGAATTGGAACATGAAATTTAAGGATGCTATCTCTGTTGCTCAAGCAGCGACTGAATTTGCAGAACATGCAAGCCTAGCTGCTAGAGCTATTGTAGAACTTTCAAGGAAATATTATGTTGATGATGGTGGTTCATACCATTTATGTTTCAAGGATGAATGGTTGGAACATGGGACATCATTTCCTTGAGATGGTAATGGTAATTGTTGTGTTGGCATGCAGTATTGGAACAAGAAATTTAAGTGTGCTACCTCTGCAGCTCAAGTAGCGGCTGAGTTTGGAGAACATGCAAGCCTAGCTGCCAGAGTTGTTGGAGAACTTTCAAGGCAATTTTGTGCTGATGATGGTGGTTCATGCCACTTAGGTTTCTAGGATGAAAGGTTGGAACATGGGCAAGCATTTCCTGGAGATGGTAATGGTAATTTTTCTATAGAAATGCAGAATTGGAACATGAAATTTAAGGATGCTATCTCTGTTGCTCAAGCAGCGGCTGAGCTTGCAGAACATGCAAGCCTAGCTGCCAGAGATGTTGTAGAACTTTCAAGGCAATATTGTGGTGATGATGGTGGTTCATACCACTTAGGTTTCAAGGATGAAAGGTTGGAACATGGGCCATCATTTCTTTGAGATGGTAATGGTAATTGTTCTGTTGGCATGCAGTATTGGAACTTGAAATTTAAGGATGCTACCTCTGTTGCTCAAGCTGCGGCCGAGTTTGGAGAACATGCAAGCCTAGCAGCCAGAGCTGTTGGAGAACTTTAAAGGCAATTTTGTGTTGATGATGGTGGTTCATGCCACTTAGGTTTCAAGGATGAAAGGTTGGAACATGGGCAATCATTTCTTGGAGATGGTAATGGTAATTTTTCTATTGAAAGGCAGAATTGGAACATGAAATTTAAGGATGCTATCTCTGTTGCTCAAGCAGCGGTTGAGTTTGCAGAACATGCAAGCCTAGCTGCCAGAGCTGTGGTAGAACTTTCAAGGCAATATTGTGTTGATGATGGTGGTTCATGCCACTTAGGTTTCAACGATGAAAGGTTGGAACATGGGCAATTATTTCCTTGAGATGGTAATCGTAATTGTTCTGTTAGCATGCAGTATTGGAACATGAAATTTAAGGATGCTAAATCTACTGCTCAAGCAGCGGCTGAGTTTGGAGAACATGCAAGCCTAGCTGCCAGAGCTGTTGGAGAACTTTCAAGGCAATTTTGTGTTGATGATGGTGGTTCATGCCACTTAGGTTTCAAGGATGAAAGGTTGGACTATGGGTAAGCATTTCCTGGAGATGGTAATGGTAATGTTTCTATAGGAAAGCAGAATTGGAACATGAAATTTAAGGATGCTATCTCTGTTGCTCAAGCAGCGACTGTGTTTGCAGAACATGCAAGCCTAGCTGCTAGAGCTGTTGTAGAACTTTCAAGGAAATATTGTGTTGATGATGGTGGTTCATTCCACTTAGGTTTCAAGGATGAAAGGTTGGAACATGGGACATCATTTCCTTGAGATGGTAATGGTAATTGTTCTGTTGGCATGCAGTATTGGAACAAGAAATTTAAGGATGCTACCTCTGCAGCTCAAGCAGCGGCTGAGTTTGGAGAACATGCAAGCCTAGCTGCCAGAGCTGTTGGAGAACTTTCAAGGCAATTTTGTGCTGATGATGGTGGTTCATGCCACTTAGGTTTCTAGGATGAAAGGTTGGAACATGGGTAAGCATTTCCTGGAGATGGTAATGGTAATTTTTCTATTGAAAGGCAGAATTGGAACATGAAATTTAAGGATGCTATCTCTGCTGCTCAATTAGCGACTGAGTTTGCAGAACATGCAAGCCTAGCTGCCAGAGCTGTTGGAGAACTTTGAAGGCAATATTGTGTTGATGATGAAGGTTCATGCCACTTAGGTTTCTAGGATGAAAGGATGGAACATGGTCAAGCATTTCCTGGAGATGGTAATGGTAATTTTTCTATAGGAAGGCAGAATTGGAACATGAAATTTAAGGATGCTATCTCTGTTGCTCAAGCAGCGGCTGAGTTTGCAGAACATGCAAGCCTAGCTGCCAGAGGTGTTGTAGAACTTTCAAGGAAATATTGTGTTGATGCTGGTAGTTCATGCCACTTAGGTTTCAAGGATAAAAGGTTGGAACATGGGCAATCATTTCCTTGAGATGGTAATGGTAATTGTTCTGTTGGCATGCAGTATTGGAACATGAAATTTAAGGATGCTACCTCTGCTGCTCAAGCAGCGGCCGAGTTTGGAGAACATGCAAGCCTAGCGGCCAGAGCTGTTGGAGAACTTTCAAGGCAATTTTGTATTGATGATGGTGGTTCATGCCACTTAGGTTTCAAGGATGAAAGGTTGGAACATGGGCAATCATTTCTTGGAGATGGTAATGGTAATTTTTCTATTGAATGGAAGAATTGGAACATGAAATTTAAGGATGCTATCTCTGTTGCTCAAGCAGCAGTTGAGTTTGCAAAACATGCAAGCCTAGCTGCCAGAGCTGTGGTAGAACTTTTAAGGCAATATTGTGTTGATGATGGTTGTTCATGCCACTTAGGTTTCAACGATGAAAGGTTGGAACAAGGGCAATCATTTCCTTGAGATGGTAATCGTAATTGTTCTGTTAGCATGCAGTATTAGAACATGAAATTTAAGGATGCTACATCCTGCTCAAGCAGCGGCTGAGTTTGGAGAACATGCAAGCCTAGCTGCCAGAGCTATTGGAGAACTTTCAAGGCAATTTTGTGTTAATGATGGTGGTTCATGCCACTTAGGTTTCAAGGATGAAAGGTTGGACTATGGGTAAGCATTTCCTGGAGATGGTAATGGTAATGTTTCTATAGGAAAGCAGAATTGGAACATGAAATTTAAGGATGCTATCTCTGTTGCTCAAGCAGCGACTGAGTTTGCAGAACATGCAAGCCTAGCTGCCAGAGCTGTTGTAGAACTTTCAAGGAAATATTGTGTTGATGATGGTGGTTCATACCAATTAGGTTTCAAGGATGAAAGGTTGGAACATGGGCAATCATTTCCTTGAGATGGTAATGGTAATTGTTCTGTTGGCATGCAGTATTGGAACATGAAATTTAAGGATGCTACCTCTGCTGCTCAAGCAGCGGCTGAATTTGGAGAACATGCAAGCCTAGCTTCCAGAGCTGTTGGAGAACTTTCAAGGCAATTTTGTGTTGATGATGGTGGTTCATGCGACTTAGGTTTCTAGGATGAAAGGTTAGAACATGGGTAAGCATTTCCTGGAGATGGTAACGGTAATTTTTCTATTGAAAGGCATAATTGGAACATGAAATTTAAGGATGCTATCTCTGCTGCTCAATTAGCGACTGAGTTTGCAGAACATGCAAGCCTAGCTGCTAGAGCTGGTGTAGAACTTTCAACGCAATTTTGTGTTGATGATGGTGGTTCATGCCACTTAAGTTTCAAGGATGAAAGGTTGGAACATGGGCAAGCATTTCCTGGAGATGGTAATGGTAATTTTTCTATAGGAAGGCACAATTGGAACATGAAATTTAAGGATGCTATCTCTGTTGCTCAAGCAGCGGCTGAGCTTGCAGAACATGCAAGCCTAGCTGCCAGAGATGTTGTAGAACTTTCAAGGCAATATTGTGTTGATGATGGTGGTTCATGCCACTTAGGTTTCAAGGATAAAAGGTTGGAACATGGCCAATCATTTCCTTGAGATGGTAATGGTAATTGTTCTGTTGGCATGCAGTATTGAAACATGAAATTTAAGGATGCTACCTCTGCTGCTCAAGCAGCGACTGAGTTTGGAGAACATGCAAGCCTAGCGGCCAGAGCTATTGGAGATCTTTCAAGGCAATTTTGTGTTGATGATGGTGGTTCATGCCACTTAGGTTTCAAGGATGAAAGGTTGGAACATGGGCAATCATTTCCTGGAGATGGTAGTCGTAATTTTTTTATTGGTAGGCAGAATTGGAACATGAAATTTAAGGATGCTATCTCTGTTGCTCAAGCAGCAGTTGAGTTTGCAGAACATGCAAGCCTAGCTGCCAGAGCTGTGGTAGAACTTTCAAGGCAATATTGTGTTGATGATGGTGGTTCATGCCACTTAGGTTTCAACGATGAAAGGTTGGAACAAGGGCAATCATTTCCTTAAGATGGTAATCGTAATTGTTCTGTTAGCATGCAGTATTAGAACATGAAATTTAAGGATGCTACATCCTGCTCAAGCAGCGGCTGAGTTTGGAGAACATGCAAGCCTAGCTGCCAGAGCTATTGGAGAACTTTCAAGGCAATTTTGTGTTGATGATGGTGGTTCATGCCACTTAGGTTTCAAGGATGAAAGGTTGGACTATGGGTAAGCATTTCCTGGAGATGTTAATGGTAATGTTTCTATAGGAAAGCAGAATTGGAACATGAAATTTAAGGATGCTATCTCTGTTGCTCAAGCAGCGACTGAGTTTGTAGAACATGCAAGCCTAGCTGCCAGAGATATTGTAGAACTTTCAAGGCAATATTGTGTTGATGATGGTTGTTCATGCCACTTAGGTTTCAAGGATAAAAGGTTGGAACATGGCCAATCATTTCCTTGAGATGGTAATGGTAATTGTTCTGTTGGCATGCAGTATTGGAACATGAAATTTAAGGATGCTACCTCTGCTGCTCAAGCAGCTGAGTTTGGAGAACATGCAGGCCTAGCTGCCAGAGCTGTTGGAGAACTTTCAAGGCAATTTTGTGTTGATGATGGTGGTTCATGCCACTTAGGTTTCTAGGATGAAAGGTTGGAACATGGGTAAGCATTTCCTGGAGATGGTAATGGTAATTTTTCTATTAAAAGGCAGAATTGGAACATGAAATTTAAGGATGCTATCTCTGCTGCTCAATTAGCGATTGAGTTTGCAGAACAAGCAAGCCTAGCCGCTAGAGTTGTGGTAGAACTCTCAAGGCAATTTTGTGTTGATGATGGTGGTACATGCCACTTAGGTTTCAAGGATGAAAGGTCGGAACATGGGCAAGCATTTCCCGGAGATGGTAATGGTAATTTTTCAATAGGAAGGCAGAATTGGAACATGAAATTTAAGGATGCTATCTCTGTTGCTCAAGCAGCGGCAGAATTTGCAGAACATGCAAACCTAGGTGCCAGAGATGTTGTAGAACTTTCAAGGCAATATTGTGTTGATGATGGTGGTTCATGCCACTTAGGTTTCAAGGATAAAAGGTTGGAACATGGGCAATCATTTCCATGAGATGGTAATGGTAATTGTTCTATTGGAATGCAGTATTGGAACATGAAATTTAAGGATGCTACCTCTGCTGCTCAAGCAGCGGCCGAGTTTGGAGAACATGCAAGCCTAGCAGCCAGAGCTGTTGGAGAACTTTCAAGGCAATTTTATGTTGATGATGGTGGTTCACGCCACTTAGGTTTCAAGGATGAAAGGTTGGAACGTGGGCAATCATTTCTTGGAGATGGTAATGGTAATTTTTCTATTGAAAGGCAGAATTGGAACATGAAATTTAAGGATGCTATCTCTGTTGCTCAAGCAGCGGTTGAGTTTGCAGAACATGCAAGCCTAGCTGCCAGAGCTGTGGTAGAACTTTCAAGGCAATATTGTGTTGATGATGGTGGTTCATGCCACTTAGGTTTCAACGATGAAAGGTTGGAACATGCACAATCATTTTCTTTAGATGGTAATCGTAATTATTCTATTAGCATGCAGTATTGGAACATGAAATTTAAGGATGCTACATCTGCTGGTCAAGCAGCGACTGAGTTTGGAGAATATTTAATCCTAGCGGCCAGATCTGTTGGAGAACTTTCAAGGCAATTTTGTGTTGATGATGGTGGTTCATGCCACTTAGGTTTCAAGGATGAAAGGTTGGAACATGAGCAAGAATTTCCTGAAGATGGTAATGGTAATTTTTCTATAGGAAGGCAGAATTGGAACGTGAAATTTAAGGATGCTACCTCTGCTGCTCAAGTAGCGACTGAGTTTGCAGAACATGCAAGCCTAGCTGCTAGAGCTGTTGTAGAACTTTCAAGGAAATATTGTGTTGATGATGGTGGTTCATACCACTTAGGTTTCAAGTATGAAAGGTTGGAACATGGGCCATCATTTCCTTGAGATGGTAATGGTAATTGTTCTGTTGGCATGCAGTATTGGAACAAGAAATTTAAGGATGCTACCTCTGCTGCTCAAGCAGCGGCTGAGTTTGGAGACCATGCAAGCCTAGCTGCCAGAGCTGTTGGAGAACTTTCAAGGCAATTTTGTGTTGATGATGGTGGTTCATGCCACTTAGGTTTCTAGGATGAAAGTTGGAACATGGGTAAGCATTTCCTGGAGATGGTAATGGTAATTTTTCTATTAAAAGGCAGAATTGGAACATGAAATTTAAGGATGCTATCTCTGCTGCTCAATTAGCGATTGAGTTTGCAGAACATGCCAGCCTTGCTACTAGAGTTGTGGTAGAACTCTCAAGGCAATTTTGTGTTGATGATGGTGGTTCATGCCACTTAGGTTTCAAGGATGAAAGGTCGGAACATGGGCAAGCATTTCACGGAGATGGTAATGGTAATTTTTCAATAGGAAGGCAGAATTGGAACATGAAATTTAAGGATGCTATCTCTGTTGCTCAAGCAGCGGCAGAATTTGCAGAACATGCAAACCTAGGTGCCAGAGATGTTGTAGAACTTTCAAGGCAATATTGTGTTGATGATGGTGGTTCATGCCACTTAGGTTTCAAGGATAAAAGGTTGGAACATGGGCAATCATTTCCATGAGATGGTAATGGTAATTGTTCTATTGGAATGCAGTATTGGAACATGAAATTTAAGGATGCTACCTCTGCTGCTCAAGCAGCGGCCGAGTTTGGAGAACATGCAAGCCTAGCAGCCAGAGCTGTTGGAGAACTTTCAAGGCAATTTTATGTTGATGATGGTGGTTCACGCCACTTAGGTTTCAAGGATGAAAGGTTGGAACGTGGGCAATCATTTCTTGGAGATGGTAATGGTAATTTTTCTATTGAAAGGCAGAATTGGAACATGAAATTTAAGGATGCTATCTCTGTTGCTCAAGCAGCGGCAGAATTTGCAGAACATGCAAACCTAGCTGCCAAAGATGTTGTAAAACTTTCAAGGCAATATTGTGTTGATGATGGTGGTTCATGCCACTTAGGTTTCAAGGATAAAAGGTTGGAACATGGGAAATCATTTCCTTGAGATGGTAATAGTAATTGTTCTATTGGCATGCAGTATTGGAAAATGAAATTTAAGGATGCTACCTCTGCTGCTCAAGCAGCGGCCGAGTTTGGAGAACATGCAAGCCTAGCGGCCAGAGCTGTTGGAGAACTTTCAAGGCAATTTTGTGTTGATGATGGTGGTTCATGCCACTTACGTTTCAAGGATGAAAGGTTGGACTATGGGTAAGCATTACCTGGAGATGGTAATGGTAATGTTTCTATAGGAAAGCAAAATTGGAATATGAAATTTAAGGATGCTATCTCTGTTGCTCAAGCAGCGGCTGAGCTTGCAAAACATGCAAGCCTAGCTGCCAGAGATATTGTAGAACTTTCAAGGCAATATTGTGTTGATGATGGTTGTTCATGCCACTTAGGTTTCAAGGATAAAAGGTTGGAACATGGCCAATCATTTCCTTGAGATGGTAATGGTAATTGTTCTGTTGGCATGCAGTATTGGAACATGAAATTTAAGGATGCTACCTCTGCTGCTCAAGCAGCGGCTGAATTTGCAGAACATGCAAGCCTAGCTGCCAGAGCTGTTGGAGAACTTTCATGGCAATTTTGTGTTGATGATGGTGGTTCATGCCACTTAGGTTTCTAGGATGAAAGGTTGGAACATGGGTAAGCATTTCCTGGAGATGGTAACGGTAATTTTTCTATTGAAAGGCAGAATTGGAACATGAAATTTAAGGATGCTATCTCTGCTGCTCAATTAGCGACTGAGTTTGCAGAACATGCAAGCCTAGCTGCTAGAGCTGTTGTAGAACTTTCAAGGCAATTTTGTGTTGATGATGGTGGTTCATGCCACTTAAGTTTCAAGGATGAAAGGTTGGAACATGGGCAAGCATTTCCTGGAGATGGTAATGGTAATTTTTCTATAGGAAGGCACAATTGGAACATGAAATTTAAGGATGCTATCTTTGTTGCTCAAGCAGCGGCTGAGCTTGCAGAACATGCAAGCCTAGCTGCCAGAGATATTGTAGAACTTTCAAGGCAATATTGTGTTGATGATGGTGGTTCATGCCACTTAGGTTTCAACGATGAAAGGTTGGAACAAGGGCAATCATTTCCTTGAGATGGTAATCGTAATTGTTCTGTTAGCATGCAGTATTAGAACATGAAATTTAAGGATGCTACATCTGCTGCTCAAGCAGCGGCTGAGTTTGGAGAACATGCAAGCCTAGCTGCCAGAGCTATTGGAGAACTTTCAAGGCAATTTTGTGTTGATGATGGTGGTTCATGCCACTTAGGTTTCAAGGATGAAAGGTTGGACTATGGGTAAGCATTTCCTGGAGATGTTAATGGTAATGTTTCTATAGGAAAGCAGAATTGGAACATGAAATTTAAGGATGCTATCTCTGTTGCTCAAGCAGCGACTGAGTTTGCAGAACATGCAAGCCTAGCTGCCAGAGATATTGTAGAACTTTCAAGGCAATATTGTGTTGATGATGGTTGTTCATGCCACTTAGGTTTCAAGGATAAAAGGTTGGAACATGGCCAATCATTTCCTTGAGATGGTAATGGTAATTGTTCTGTTGGCATGCAGTATTGGAACATGAAATTTAAGGATGCTACCTCTGCTGCTCAAGCAGCGGCTGAGTTTGGAGAACATGCAAGCCTAGCTGCCAGAGCTGTTGGAGAACTTTCAAGGCAATTTTGTGTTGATGATGGTGGTTCATGCCACTTAGGTTTCTAGGATGAAAGGTTGGAACATGGGTAAGCATTTCCTGGAGATGGTAATGGTAATTTTTCTATTAAAAGGCAGAATTGGAACATGAAATTTAAGGATGCTATCTCTGCTGCTCAATTAGCGATTGAGTTTGCAGAACAAGCAAGCCTAGCCGCTAGAGTTGTGGTAGAACTCTCAAGGCAATTTTGTGTTGATGATGGTGGTACATGCCACTTAGGTTTCAAGGATGAAAGGTCGGAACATGGGCAAGCATTTCCCGGAGATGGTAATGGTAATTTTTCAATAGGAAGGCAGAATTGGAACATGAAATTTAAGGATGCTATCTCTGTTGCTCAAGCAGCGGCAGAATTTGCAGAACATGCAAACCTAGGTGCCAGAGATGTTGTAGAACTTTCAAGGCAATATTGTGTTGATGATGGTGGTTCATGCCACTTAGGTTTCAAGGATAAAAGGTTGGAACATGGGCAATCATTTCCATGAGATGGTAATGGTAATTGTTCTATTGGAATGCAGTATTGGAACATGAAATTTAAGGATGCTACCTCTGCTGCTCAAGCAGCGGCCGAGTTTGGAGAACATGCAAGCCTAGCAGCCAGAGCTGTTGGAGAACTTTCAAGGCAATTTTATGTTGATGATGGTGGTTCACGCCACTTAGGTTTCAAGGATGAAAGGTTGGAACGTGGGCAATCATTTCTTGGAGATGGTAATGGTAATTTTTCTATTGAAAGGCAGAATTGGAACTTGAAATTTAAGGATGCTATCTCTGTTGCTCAAGCAGCGGTTGAGTTTGCAGAACATACAAGCCTAGCTGCCAGAGCTGTGGTAGAACTTTCAAGGCAATATTGTGTTGATGATGGTGGTTCATGCCACTTAGGTTTCAACGATGAAAGGTTGGAACATGCACAATCATTTTCTTTAGATGGTAATCGTAATTATTCTATTAGCATGCAGTATTGGAACATGAAATTTAAGGATGCTACATCTGCTGGTCAAGCAGCGACTGAGTTTGGAGAATATTTAATCCTAGCGGCCAGATCTGTTGGAGAACTTTCAAGGCAATTTTGTGTTGATGATGGTGGTTCATGCCACTTAGGTTTCAAGGATGAAAGGTTGGAACATGAGCAAGAATTTCCTGAAGATGGTAATGGTAATTTTTCTATAGGAAGGCAGAATTGGAACATGAAATTTAAGGATGCTACCTCTGCTGCTCAAGTAGCGACTGAGTTTGCAGAACATGCAAGCCTAGCTGCTAGAGCTGTTGTAGAACTTTCAAGGAAATATTGTGTTGATGATGGTGGTTCATACCACTTAGGTTTCAAGTATGAAAGGTTGGAACATGGGCCATCATTTCCTTGAGATGGTAATGGTAATTGTTCTGTTGGCATGCAGTATTGGAACAAGAAATTTAAGGATGCTACCTCTGCTGCTCAAGCAGCGGCTGAGTTTGGAGAACATGCAAGCCTAGCTGCCAGAGCTGTTGGAGAACTTTCAAGGCAATTTTGTGTTGATGATGGTGGTTCATGCCACTTAGGTTTCTAGGATGAAAGTTGGAACATGGGTAAGCATTTCCTGGAGATGGTAATGGTAATTTTTCTATTAAAAGGCAGAATTGGAACATGAAATTTAAGGATGCTATCTCTGCTGCTCAATTAGCGATTGAGTTTGCAGAACATGCCAGCCTAGCTACTAGAGTTGTGGTAGAACTCTCAAGGCAATTTTGTGTTGATGATGGTGGTTCATGCCACTTAGGTTTCAAGCATGAAAGGTCGGAACATGGGCAAGCATTTCACGGAGATGGTAATGGTAATTTTTCAATAGGAAGGCAGAATTGGAACATGAAATTTAAGGATGCTATCTCTGTTGCTCAAGCAGCGGCAGAATTTGCAGAACATGCAAACCTAGCTGCCAGAGATGTTGTAGAACTTTCAAGGCAATATTGTGTTGATGATGGTGGTTCATGCCACTTAGGTTTCAAGGATAAAAGGTTGGAACATGGGAAATCATTTCCTTGAGATGGTAATAGTAATTGTTCTATTGGCATGCAGTATTGGAAAATGAAATTTAAGGATGCTACCTCTGCTGCTCAAGCAGCGGCCGAGTTTGGAGAACATGCAAGCCTAGCGGCCAGAGCTGTTGGAGAACTTTCAAGGCAATTTTGTGTTGATGATGGTGGTTCATGCCACTTACGTTTCAAGGATGAAAGGTTGGACTATGGGTAAGCATTACCTGGAGATGGTAATGGTAATGTTTCTATAGGAAAGCAAAATTGGAATATGAAATTTAAGGATGCTATCTCTGTTGCTCAAGCAGCGGCTGAGCTTGCAAAACATGCAAGCCTAGCTGCCAGAGATATTGTAGAACTTTCAAGGCAATATTGTGTTGATGATGGTTGTTCATGCCACTTAGGTTTCAAGGATAAAAGGTTGGAACATGGCCAATCATTTCCTTGAGATGGTAATGGTAATTGTTCTATTGGCATGCAGTATTGGAACATGAAATTTAAGGATGCTACCTCTGCTGCTCAAGCAGCGGCTGAATTTGCAGAACATGCAAGCCTAGCTGCCAGAGCTGTTGGAGAACTTTCATGGCAATTTTGTGTTGATGATGGTGGTTCATGCCACTTAGGTTTCTAGGATGAAAGGTTGGAACATGGGTAAGCATTTCCTGGAGATGGTAACGGTAATTTTTCTATTGAAAGGCAGAATTGGAACATGAAATTTAAGGATGCTATCTCTGCTGCTCAATTAGCGACTGAGTTTGCAGAACATGCAAGCCTAGCTGCTAGAGCTGTTGTAGAACTTTCAAGGCAATTTTGTGTTGATGATGGTGGTTCATGCCACTTAAGTTTCAAGGATGAAAGGTTGGAACATGGGCAAGCATTTCCTGGAGATGGTAATGGTAATTTTTCTATAGGAAGGCACAATTGGAACATGAAATTTAAGGATGCTATCTTTGTTGCTCAAGCAGCGGCTGAGCTTGCAGAACATGCAAGCCTAGCTGCCAGAGATATTGTAGAACTTTCAAGGCAATATTGTGTTGATGATGGTGGTTCATGCCACTTAGGTTTCAAGGATAAAAGGTTGGAACATGGCCAATCATTTCCTTGAGATGGTAATGGTAATTGTTCTGTTGGCATGCAGTATTGGAACATGAAATTTAAGGATGCTACCTTTGCTGCTCAAGCAGCGACAGAGTTTGGAGAACATGCAAGCCTAGCGGCCATAGCTATTGGAGAACTTTCAAGGCAATTTTGTGTTGATGATGGTGGTTCATGCCACTTAGGTTTCATGGATGAAAGGTTGGAACATGGGCAATCATTTCCTGGAGATGGTAATCGTAATTTTTTTATTGGTAGGCAGAATTGGAACATGAAATTTAAGGATGCTATCTCTGTTGCTCAAGCAGCGGCTGAGTTTGCAGAACATGCAAGCCTAGCTGCCAGAGCTGTTGTAGAACTTTGAAGGTAATATTGTGTTGATGATGGTGGTTCATGCCACTTAGGTTTCAAGGATGAAAAGTTGGAACATGGGCAATCATTTCCTTGAGATGGTAATGGAAATTGTTCTATTGGCATGCAGTATTGGAACATGAAATTTAAGGATGCTACCTCTGCTGCTCAAGCAGCGGCTGAGTTTGGAGAACATGCAAGCCTAGCGGCCAGAGCTGTTGGAGAACTTTCAAGGCAATTTTGTGTTGATGATGGTGGTTCATGCCACTTAGGTTTCAAGGATGAAAGGTTGGACTATGGGTAAGCATTTCCTGGAGATGGTAATGGTAATGTTTCTATAGGAAAGCAGAATTGGAACATGAAATTTAAGGATGCTATCTCTGTTGCTCAAGCAGCGACTGAGTTTGCAGAACATGCAAGCCTAGCTGCCAGAGCTGTTGTAGAACTTTCAAGGAAATATTGTGTTGATGATGGTGGTTCATACCACTTAGGTTTCAAGGATGAAAGGTTGGAACATGGGCCACCATTTCCTTGAGATGGTAATGGTAATTGTTCTGTTGGCATGCAGTATTGGAACAAGAAATTTAAGGATGCTACCTCTGCTGCTCAAGCAGCGGCTGAGTTTGGAGAACATGCATGCCAAGCTGCCAGAGATGTTGGAGAACTTTCAAGGCAATTTTGTGCTGATGATGGTGGTTCATGCCACTTAGGTTTCTAGGATGAAAGGTTGGAACATGGGTAAGCATTTCCTGGAGATGGTAATGGTAATTTTTCTATTAAAAGGCAGAATTGGAACATGAAATTTAAGGATGCTATCTCTGCTGCTCAATTAGCGACTGAGTTTGCAGAACATGCAAGCCTAGCAGCTAGAGCTGTGGTAGAACTCTCAAGGCAATTTTGTGTTTATGATGGTGGTTCATGCCACTTAGGTTTCAAGGATGAAAGGTTGGAACATGGGCAAGCATTTCCTGGAGATGGTAATGGTAATTGTTTTTTTGGCAGGTAGTATTGGAACATGAAATTTAAGGATGCTACCTCTGCTGCTCAAGCAGCAGCTGAGTTTGCAGAACATGTAAGCCTAGTTGCCAGAGATGTTGGAGAACTTTCAAGGCAATATTTTGTTGATGATGGTGGTTCATGCCACTTAAGTTTAAAGGATGAAAGGTTGGAACATGGGCAAGCATTTCCTGGGGATAGTAGTGGTAATTTTTCTGTTGGAAAGCACAATTGGAACATGAAATTTAAGGATGCTATCTCTGTTGCTCAAGCAGCGGCTGAGTTTGCAGAACATTCAAGCCTAGCTGCCAGAGATGTTGTAGAACTTTCAAGGCAATATTGTGTTGATGATGGTAGTTCATGCCACTTAGGTTTCAAGGATAAAAGGTTGGAACATAGGCAATCATTTCCTTGAGATGGTAATGGTAATTGTTCTATTGGCATGCAATATTGGAACATGAAATTTAAGGATGCTACCTCTGCTGCTCAAGCAGCGGCTGAGTTTGGTGAACATGCAAGCCTAGCGGCCAGAACTGTTGGAGAACTTTCAAGGCAATTTTGTGTTGATGATGGTGGTTCATGCCACTTAGGTTTCACGGATGAAAGGTTGGAATATGGGTAAGCATTTCCTGGAGATGGTAATGGTAATTGTTCTTTTGGCAGGTAGTATTGGAACATGAAATTTAAGGATGCTACCTCTGCTACTCAAGCAGCGGCTGAGTTTGCAGAACATGTAAGCCTAGCTGCCACAGATGTTGGAGAACTTTCAAGGCAATATTGTGTTGATGATGGTGGTTCATGCCACTTAGGTTTAAAGGATTAAAGGTTGGAACATGGGCAAGCATTTCCTGTAGATAGTAGTGGTAATTTTTCTGTTGGAAAGCACAATTGGAACATGAAATTTAAGGATGCTATCTCTGTTGCTCAAGCAACGGCTGAGTTTGCAGAACATGCAAGCCTAGCTGCCAGAGATGTTGTAGAACTTTCAAGGCAATATTGTGTTGATGATGGTAGTTCATGCCACTTAGGTTTCAAGGATAAAAGGTTAGAACATAGGCAATCATTTCCTTGAGATGGTAATGGTAATTGTTCTGTTGGCATGCAGTATTGGAACATGAAATTTAATGATGCTACCTCTGCTGCTCAAGCAGCGGCTGAGTTTGGAGAACATGCAAGCCTAGTGGCCAGAGTTGTTGGAGAACTTTCAAGGCAATATTGTGTTGATGATAGTGGTTCATGCCACTTAGGTTTCAACGATGAAAGGTTGGAACATGGGTGTTACACCCTATATTTTCGTATGTAAAAATGCGTCGTAAGCAAACTAATGTAGGACAAAAAATGAGATAATATTTAAAAGTATATAAAGTAAGTTAATCATGTTACCTCTGAGGTTACAAATATTGAAGATCATGAACAACAAGTACAAAGAGGGTTGGACAGTTCAGAAGCTAAAGCAATTAAATAAAACAATGTTTCATCGAAAGTCGACAAGTTGGGAATGTTATAACATGTACCTTTGGGGTGAGACTAGGGTGATTAACATGATAAAGAGATTATGTTATGATTTATATTAGTCGTATTACATCCGTGTGTTATGTTTTTAAGTCAAGCGAGTTGTGGAACAAAAGTCGATGAAAGTCATCACAAGTTACATTCATAAGTTTTACTGAAACTTTGGGTCAAATGTAACTGCAATTTTCTCCCAATATACTTAGAGTTATGGTGTGTTCCACACATCAAATTAAAGATCTATGAGTCTATTTTCCAACGCATTAAACCATTTGTCAATACGACATCGGAGTAGAGAGATATGTGCATTTTTGCGATACTGCGCAAGTTGCTAGGTGACAAGTAGGTGTGTCACCTACTTGCTTAAATGAAAGCCCAAAAATGGGCCATTTCGGGTCGTCCAAAGAGGCCTTTTAAGGGCCTATTTTCTTCATATATTAGACTTAAAATAGAGCATAATAACCAGACATAAGCTCTGCAAAGAATCCTCCCAAAAATTTCCCACAAACCCTAATTGATTTTCTCTCCCTTTCAAGTTCCAATTGGAGGTAAAACTTAGAGTTTGAAGAACCAAGATAGGAGCTGAGTTATCCAACAAATAAGGTGAGTTTACTGCTCTCTTTCATCCATTTTTTCTTCTGTAAATTCATGGTAAGTCGTTCTATACTTGTAAGAACTCACGGGATGGTGATCGGAAGCCGTGAGTTCGAGTTATTCACTTGTAGCGGACTGTTTTGTGGACTGTTTTGTGTTGCTGTTGGGCTGCGTGTTTTATTACTATTTTGTGGAGTTTTGGAGGAGGAAGGGGGTTTATAAACACCATATAAATGTAGGGTGGTTGGCTGGTCGTTCGTCATAACATTTTCGGGTCGTTTGACACTACTACAGTGGTCGTTTTGTGTACGAAGAGATTGGGGTGTGTTGGGCTGTTTTGTAGTATTTGATGGTGTATATAGGGCTGGAAAATGATGTATATATGTTGTTATTGTTCTGTCCTTGTATTGTTGGTGTTATCTTGAAGTTGGAGGAAGGGCATATTATAGGGGAGATGCTGCCCGTTTTAATACAAAATAGGTTTGTCGTTCGTTGTGCGATAGTTGTACCTTTCGTAACTTAACGATAGTATTATTATCATTCTTGTAGATTAAGGTGCGAAGAGGTGAGTTCAACTTGGTGATTGAAAAGATTGTGATAAGGTATGTTAAGGCTAAGCCTTCCTTCATTTTGGCATGATCTCGTAGCTACATGTGTTAGTAATGAGACAAAAAGAGAAGTTCATATTCATGAATTTATTCACACTATTCTAGTCTCATAAGTTACAATATTATTCCTTATCGAGACTCTATATTCAATTTTAGTATTGTCTTCTTTCAGTCAAGAGAGCAGCAAGCCTATATATACAGTATTACAGTATTTTCATTACCATCGAGCTATAATCGATGGGCAGGCCCCTATTGGGCAACCTCTGATCAGATGGAAAGTTATATACCGAGCCTACTGTGGCCGAGCGCCTATGAGCGAGCCCAGCATGGTCGAGATACATAGCCTAGTATGGCCGAGCGCCTATAAGCGAGCCTACTATGGCAGAGCAGTTATATATACCGAGCCTTATAAGGCCGTACAATTATTTTACTTACTATATTGAAGGAGTTGAGTCAGTATCAGCAGGTAAGTATATCTCCAGATCATCTTTGACTCCCAGTTAATTTCAGTTATCATATTATCAGTTCAGTTTCAGATTTCAGTTATTTTATTGCCTTACATACTCGGTACATTATTTCGTACTGACGTCCCTTTTTTGGGGGCGCTGCATTTCATGCGTGCAGGTTCAGACAGACAGACGGGTAGACCTCCTCAGTAGGTGTTTCCCGAGTTCCGCCTGATCGGTAAGCTCCACGTCTTTCGGAGTTGCCAGGACTAGAGTTTTGTGTACATCTTATGTATATCTGTATATATGTTATGGGTAGGTCGGGGCCCTGTTCCGATCACAGTACATCTATCAGTAGAGGCTTGTAGGCATATCCTGTTGGTTAGTGCAGTATGTTGGGTTTGTATAAATTGGTGGTTTGTCAGCTGTAGTAGCTATGACGGCCTTGTCGGCCTAGCTTTATATTGATATTTAGTTAGTGCTAGTTTCCATTCAGTTTTATATTTTGCTTCGCAAATTGTCTTGCAAGGTGGCCCCATGGCCAAAGTATGACATTATGTGTTCAGAGTCCCTTAGTCGCAATTTGGTACGCCAGGTTAGGTGAGGCACGGGGTGCTTGTCTCGCTCCTAGGTTCGGGGCGTGACAAACTTGGTATCAGAGCAGTTCTGTCCTAGGGAGTCTACAAGCCGTGTCTAGTAGGGTCTTGTTTATAGATGTGTTGTGCACCACATTATATAAGCAAGGAACTACAGGGCATTTAGGAGTTGGTTACACTTCTTTGAAATCTAAATCGTGCTATAGAACTGAGTTATAGGAAATTTGAATTAAACTTATGTGTTGGTGTTTGCATGCACAGATGACGGTGACTAGGAAGACTACGGCTAGCCAGAGGAGAGATACAGTAGTAGGTGAGGGGACCAACAGGGTACCCCCAGTAGATGGGGCCCAGTCTGAGGCTCAAGGGGAGACCCCTACTCAGCCATTACCGGCTCCTCCACCAACTACGGAGATTCCTAGGGAAACCGCACATCCAGTTCCCCCTCCACTTCCATCAGATCAGGACTTAAGGAGTGCGGTGCATTTGTTGACACAGTTGGTAGCTACCCAGCAACATGCTAGGGCATCAACTAGTGCAGGAACTTCTGAGGGGTCTGGGAGTTCAAGGGTCCGAGAGTTTATTGCTTTGAGTCCCCCAGAGTTCACGGGGACAGATCAGAGGGAGGACCCGCAGGATTTCATAGATCAGCTTCACAGGATCTTTCGTGTTATGCATGCCACGGAGAAAGAGGCAGTTGAGCTAGCAGCTTTTCGACTCCGAGATATAGCCATCCTTTGGTATGAGGGATGGGAGAGGTCCAGGGGACGTGATACACCTCCAGCTATTTGGGAGAATTTTTCAGATGCTTTCCTTGACCAGTACTTACCGCGGGAGATCCGACAGGCTTGAGTCGATCAGTTTCTAGCCCTCAAGCAGGGTAATATGAGTGTTCGAGAGTATAGTCTCCGTTTTGACTCATTGGCCAGATATGCACCATCCATAGTTTCTACTATGCGGGACAGGATTCACAGGTTTATAGCAGGGTTAGCCCCAGAGTTAACCGAGGCATGTGCCACCGCTGCATTGCAGGATAGTATGGATATCTCCCGGATTCAGGCATTCGCCCAGAATATAGAAAGGGGTAGGCGTCGGCAGCAGGGTACAGAGAGGGCTGAGCAAGGGCAACGTAAGAGGATGAGATTTCCCAGGTCTCAGGAGCAATCTCAGGGTAGTTATAGGACCCAGTACTTCGGACGGCCACCTAGGCCTCCGCCACCTCAGTTACAGGGTTACGGGTATGACCGCTATACTCAGTCAGGACCAGGTGAGAGCTCACGGGCGTCGGGTTTGCAGCGACAACGAGGTTCTGCGCAGACATGGTCATTTCCTCCGCGGTGTGACATCTGTGGTAGAGGACACTTGGGTCAATGCCGAGCAGGTTCTGATGCTTGTTATACATGTGGGCGTCCGGGGCATATGATGCGAGATTGCCCAAATAGAGATTCTGGGGGAATGGCACAACCAGCGAGTTCAGCAACAGGATCGTCTATGTCCGTGCATCCTTCAAGGCGCGAGTCTCAGTCTTCGGCTGGTAGAGGTCGAGGCAGAGGTAGAGGTTCCAGTTCAAGTGGTAATCAGAACCGTATCTATGCTTTAGCGGGTCGACAGGACCAGGAGTCTTCACCAGACGTTGTGACAGGTATATTAACCATTTTCTCTCACGATGCTTATGCTTTGATAGACCCAGGATCTACTTTATCGTATATTACCCCATTTGTCGCGAGGAAGTTTGGTATAGTGCCTGAAATACTAAGTGATCCTTTTGCGGTATCTACACCGGTCGGAGAATCGATTATTGCTAGACGGGTTTACCGAGGTTGTACGGTGACAATTTGTAGTCGTCAGACCTCAGCTGACCTAGTTGAGCTAGAGATGATGGACTTTGATGCTATCATGGGCATGGACTGGTTGGCAGCTTGCTATGCCACAGTTGATTGCCGAGCAAAGGTAGCCAAATTTCATTTTCCGGGTGAGCCAGTCCTTGAATGGGTAGGTAATACACCAACACCCAGAGGTAGGTTTATTTCCTATCTGAAGGCGAGGAAAATGATCGCAAAAGGGTGCATTTATCATATTGTGCGAGTTAGAGATGCAGATGCTGAGATACCTACACTTCAGTCTATTCCCATAGTCAAAGAGTATGCAGATGTGTTTCCAGATGAGCTTCCAGGTATTCCTCCAGAGCGAGAGATTGATTTTAGCATCGATTTGCATCCAGGAACTCAACCAATATCCGTCCCTCCGTATAGAATGGCACCTGCCGAATTGAAGGAGTTGAAGGAGCAGTTAAAAGATTTGCTGGAGAAAGGTTACATTAGGCCCAGTACCTCACCTTGGGGTGCACCGGTACTATTTGTGCGGAAGAAAGACGGCTCGCTGAGGATGTGTATCGATTATAGGCAGTTGAACAAGGTAACTATTAAGAATAAGTATCCACTTCCAAGGATCGATGACTTGTTTGATCAGTTGCAGGGAGCTAGATGCTTTTCCAAGATTGATTTGAGGTCGGGGTACCACCAGGTCAGAGTTCGGGAAAAAGATATTCCGAAGACAGCCTTCAGGACCCGATATGGCCACTTCGAGTTCCTTGTCATGTCCTTCGGGTTGACTAATGCACCCGCTGTATTTATGGACTTGATGAATAGCCTATTCCGGCCATTTTTAGATCTGTTCGTGATAGTATTTATTGATGATATTCTGGTTTATTCCCGTTCAGAGGATGAGCATGCGGACCACCTGCGAGCGGTACTCCAAACCCTCCGTGATCGTAAGTTGTATGCTAAGTTTTCTAAATGTGAGTTCTGGTTGAAGTCTGTAGCATTCTTGGGGCATATTGTATCAGATGAAGGGATAAAGGTGGACACTCAGAAGATTGAGGCCGTGAAATCTTGGCCTAGACCTACCACTCCGACAGAGGTTCGTAGCTTTCTAGGCTTAGCAGGATACTATCGGAGGTTCGTAGAGGGTTTTTCTTCCCTTTCGGCACCATTGACGAAGTTGACACAGAAAGAAACTAAGTTTCAATGGACAGAGGCTTGTGAGCGGAGTTTCCAAGAGCTTAAGAACAAGTTGACCTCAGCTCCAGTTCTAACACTTCCAGAGGGTCTAGAGGGTTATGCCGTGTATTGTGATGCATCAGGTGTCGGGTTAGGATGTGTCCTGATGCAACATGGGAAGGTAATTGCATATGCTTCAAGGCAGTTGAGGAAGCACGAGAGGAATTATCCGACCCACGACCTCGAGTTAGCTGCGGTTGTCCATGCACTTAAGATATGGCGGCATTATTTATATGGTGTTCATGTTGATATATTTACTGATCATAAAAGCCTACAATATATTTTCAAGCAGAAAGAGTTGAATTTGCGACAGAGGCGATGGCTTGAGTTATTGAAAGATTACGATGTTAACATTCTCTACCATCCAGGGAAAGCTAATGTTGTAGCAGATGCCTTAAGTCGCCGATCTATGGGTAGCTTAGCACATGTAGAGCCCGAGAAAAGACAATTAGCTAGAGATATTCATCAATTGGCTTCGTTGGGGGTTCGGTTAGTAGATTCTGAGGATGGTGGAGTTGTAATCCAAAACACTGCAAAATCATCCCTCATAGCTGAAGTCAAGGAAAGGCAGTACGAGGACCCAGAGTTGGTCGAGTTGAGAGAGCGAGTTCCGCAGCAGAAGAAGCCATTGTTAGAGCTCAAGGGAGATGGGGTTCTCAGATACAAGGGTCGTTTGTGTGTTCCAGATGTAGCAGGGCTACGAGACAGGATTATGTCAGAGGCACATTATTCATGGTATTCCATCCACCCTGGATCGACGAAGATGTATCATGACATTAAGGATATGTACTGGTGGAATGATATGAAGAAGAACATTGCTGAGTTTGTCGCCCAATGTACTAGTTGCCAGCAAGTGAAGGTAGAACACCAGAAGCCCGGAGGGCTAATGCAGACTATAGAGATCCCGACATGGAAATGGGAGGCGATAAACATGGACTTTATCATGGGTTTACCTCGTTCTAATCGTAAGTTCGATTCCATATGGGTGATAGTCGATAGGCTCACGAAATCAGCTCACTTCCTACCGGTCAGATCTACATATACAGCAGAAGATTATGCAAAGTTATATATTAAGGAGATAGTGCGGCTACACGGAGTACCAGTTTCTATTATATCTGACCGTGGGGCTCAGTTTACAGCACATTTTTGGAGGTCATTTCAGAGAGGTCTAGGGACTCAGGTGAATCTCAGCACAGCTTTTCATCCACAGACTGATGGACAAGCCGAGCGCACAATTCAGACGCTCGAGGATATGTTACGAGTATGTGTGTTGGATTTTAAAAGAAGTTGGGATGAACATCTACCTCTTATCGAGTTTGCATATAATAACAGTTACCACTCCAGTATCCAGATGGCTCCGTACGAGGCTTTGTATGGGCGTAAGTGCAGATCTCCTATAGGGTGGTTTGATGTTGGAGAATCTGGGTTACATGGGCCAGACCTGGTTCAGCAGGCCGTAGAGAAAGTAAAGGTTATCCGGGAGCGACTGTTGACAGCTCAGAGTCGTCAGAAGTCATATTTTGACGTGCGGCGACGAGACTTAGAGTTCAGGATTAATGACTGGGTATTCTTAAAGGTATCACCTATGAAGGGCGTGATGAGGTTTGGCAAGAAAGGAAAGCTTAGCCCACGGTATATTGGGCCTTATAGGATCATTCGGAGAGTGGGCCAACTAGCTTATGAGTTAGAGTTGCCCTCAGAATTGGAGTCTGTCCATCCGGTTTTTCACGTATCTATGCTACGGAAGTGCATTGGCGATCCTACCCGAGTGGTGCCCACGGATGATGTACAGATTACAGAGGACTTGTCATACGAGGAAATTCCAGTTGCCATCCTAGACCGACAAATCCGCAATCTACGAAATAAGGAGGTAGCTTCCGTAAAGGTTTTATGGAGGAGCAAGAATGTAGAAGAGATGACGTGGGAATCGGAGGAAGAAATGAAGTCTAAATACCCCCACCTATTTCAAAATGAAGATATGGTTCGAGATGGGACGCTACAACATAGCTCTATGTAGGCTAGCAGGTCATCAGGTAAGCTTTTATTTTTCACTTTCAATATTTATGATTTACGGTCGGTGAGGCAAATTGCTGCTATTTATAAAGATTGGCCATGTGTGGCATGCATAGTATGTTTCTGGCTACGTGCAGGTTGGTTTTAACCTAGTGTACGAAGGATACTCTGGAAAAAGTTTCCAAAGTCTCCAAGAGTAAACATTCGAGGACGAATGTTCCCAAGGGGGAGTGATGTTACACCCTATATTTTCGTATGTAAAAATGCGTCGTAAGCAAACTAATGTAGGACAAAAAAATGAGATAATATTTAAAAGTATATAAAGTAAGTTAATCATGTTACCTCTGAGGTTACAAATATTGAAGATCATGAACAACAAGTACAAAGAGGGTTGGACAGTTCAGAAGCTAAAGCAATTAAATAAAACAATGTTTCATCGAAAGTCGACAAGTTGGGAATGTTATAACATGTACCTTTGGGGTGAGACTAGGGTGATTAACATGATAAAGAGATTATGTTATGATTTATATTAGTCGTATTACATCCGTGTGTTATGTTTTTAAGTCAAGCGAGTTGTGGAACAAAAGTCGATGAAAGTCATCACAAGTTACATTCATAAGTTTTACTGAAACTTTGGGTCAAATGTAACTGCAATTTTCTCCCAATATACTTAGAGTTATGGTGTGTTCCACACATCAAATTAAAGATCTATGAGTCTATTTTCCAACGCATTAAACCATTTGTCAATACGACATCGGAGTAGAGAGATATGTGCATTTTTGCGATACTGCGCAAGTTGCTAGGTGACAAGTAGGTGTGTCACCTACTTGCTTAAATGAAAGCCCAAAAATGGGCCATTTCGGGTCGTCCAAAGAGGCCTTTTAAGGGCCTATTTTCTTCATATATTAGACTTAAAATAGAGCATAATAACCAGACATAAGCTCTGCAAAGAATCCTCCCAAAAATTTCCCACAAACCCTAATTGATTTTCTCTCCCTTTCAAGTTCCAATTGGAGGTAAAACTTAGAGTTTGAAGAACCAAGATAGGAGCTGAGTTATCCAACAAATAAGGTGAGTTTACTGCTCTCTTTCATCCATTTTTTCTTCTGTAAATTCATGGTAAGTCGTTCTATACTTGTAAGAACTCACGGGATGGTGATCGGAAGCCGTGAGTTCGAGTTATTCACTTGTAGCGGACTGTTTTGTGGACTGTTTTGTGTTGCTGTTGGGCTGCGTGTTTTATTACTATTTTGTGGAGTTTTGGAGGAGGAAGGGGGTTTATAAACACCATATAAATGTAGGGTGGTTGGCTGGTCGTTCGTCATAACATTTTCGGGTCGTTTGACACTACTACGGTGGTCGTTTTGTGTACGAAGAGATTGGGGTGTGTTGGGCTGTTTTGTAGTATTTGATGGTGTATATAGGGCTGGAAAATGATGTATATATGTTGTTATTGTTCTGTCCTTGTATTGTTGGTGTTATCTTGAAGTTGGAGGAAGGGCATATTATAGGGGAGATGCTGCCCGTTTTAATACAAAATAGGTTTGTCGTTCGTTGTGCGATAGTTGTACCTTTCGTAACTTAACGATAGTATTATTATCATTCTTGTAGATTAAGGTGCGAAGAGGTGAGTTCAACTTGGTGATTGAAAAGATTGTGATAAGGTATGTTAAGGCTAAGCCTTCCTTCATTTTGGCATGATCTCGTAGCTACATGTGTTAGTAATGAGACAAAAAGAGAAGTTCATATTCATGAATTTATTCACACTATTCTAGTCTCATAAGTTACAATATTATTCCTTATCGAGACTCTATATTCAATTTTAGTATTGTCTTCTTTCAGTCAAGAGAGCAGCAAGCCTATATATACAGTATTACAGTATTTTCATTACCATCGAGCTATAATCGATGGGCAGGCCCCTATTGGGCAACCTCTGATCAGATGGAAAGTTATATACCGAGCCTACTGTGGCCGAGCGCCTATGAGCGAGCCCAGCATGGTCGAGATACATAGCCTAGTATGGCCGAGCGCCTATAAGCGAGCCTACTATGGCAGAGCAGTTATATATACCGAGCCTTATAAGGCCGTACAATTATTTTACTTACTATATTGAAGGAGTTGAGTCAGTATCAGCAGGTAAGTATATCTCCAGATCATCTTTGACTCCCAGTTAATTTCAGTTATCATATTATCAGTTCAGTTTCAGATTTCAGTTATTTTATTGCCTTACATACTCGGTACATTATTTCGTACTGACGTCCCTTTTTTGGGGGCGCTGCATTTCATGCGTGCAGGTTCAGACAGACAGACGGGTAGACCTCCTCAGTAGGTGTTTCCCGAGTTCCGCCTGATCGGTAAGCTCCACGTCTTTCGGAGTTGCCAGGACTAGAGTTTTGTGTACATCTTATGTATATCTGTATATATGTTATGGGTAGGTCGGGGCCCTGTTCCGATCACAGTACATCTATCAGTAGAGGCTTGTAGGCATATCCTGTTGGTTAGTGCAGTATGTTGGGTTTGTATAAATTGGTGGTTTGTCAGCTGTAGTAGCTATGACGGCCTTGTCGGCCTAGCTTTATATTGATATTTAGTTAGTGCTAGTTTCCATTCAGTTTTATATTTTGCTTCGCAAATTGTCTTGCAAGGTGGCCCCATGGCCAAAGTATGACATTATGTGTTCAGAGTCCCTTAGTCGCAATTTGGTACGCCAGGTTAGGTGAGGCACGGGGTGCTTGTCTCGCTCCTAGGTTCGGGGCGTGACATTAATAATCATATTCCTTGAGATGGTAATGGTAATTATTTTGTTAGCATGTAGTATTGGAACATGAAATTTAAGGATGCTACCTCTGCTGCTCAAGCAGCGGCTGAGTTTGCAGAACATGCAAAACTAGCTGCCAGAGCTGTTGTAGAACTTTGAAGGCAATATTGTGTTGATGATGGTGGTTCATGCCACTTAGGTTTCAAGGATGAAAAGTTGGAACATGGGCAATCATTTCCTTGAGATGGTAATGGTAATTGTTCTGTTGGCATGCAGTATTGGAACATGAAATTTAAGGATGCTACCTCTGCTGCTCAAGCAGCGGCTGAGTTTGGCGAACTTGCAAGCCTAGCGGCCAGAGCTGTTGGAGAACTTCAAGGCAATTTTGTGTTGATGATGGTGGTTCATGCCACTTAGGTTTCATGGATGAAAGGTTGGAATATGGGTAAGCATTTCCTGGAGATGGTAATGGTAATGTTTCTATAGGAAGGCGGAATTGGAACATGAAATTTAAGGATGCTATCTCTGTTGCTCAAGCAGCGGCTAAGTTTGCAAAACATGCAAGCCTAGCTGCCAGAGCTATTGTAAAACTTTCAAAGCAATACTGTGTTGATGATGGTGGTTCTTACCACTTAGGTTTCAAGGATGAAAGGTTGGAACATGGGCAATCATTTCCTTGATATGGTAATGGTAATTGTTCTATTGGCATGCAGTATTGGAACATGAAATTTAAGGATGCTACCTCTACTGCTCAAGCAGCGGCTGAGTTTGGAGAACATGCAAGCCTAGCGGCCAGAGCTGTTTGAGAACTTTCAAGGAAATATTGTGTTGATGATGGTAGTTCATTCCACTTAGGTTTCAAGGATGAAAGGTTGGAACATGGGCAAGCATTTCCTGGAGATGGTAATGGTATTTTATCTGTTGGCAGGCAGAATTGGAGCATGAAATTTAAGGATGCTACCTCTGCTGCTCAAGCAGCGTCTGAGTGTACAGAACATGTAAGCCTTGCTGCCAGAGATGTTGGAGAACATTCAAGGCAATATTGTGTTGATAATGGTGGTTCATGCCACTTAGATTTCAAGGATGAAAGGTTGGAACATGGGCAAGCATTTCCTGGAGATGGTAATGGTAATTTTTCTATTGGCAAGCAGAATTGGAACATGAAATTTAAGGATGCTACCTCTGCTGCTCAAGCAGCGGCTGAGTTTGCAGAACATGCAAGCCCAGCTGCCAGAGCTGCTAGAGACGTTTCAAGGCAAAATTGTGTTGATGATGGTGGTTCATTCCACTTAGGTTTCAAGGATGAAAGGTTTGAACATGGGCAATCATTTCCTTGAGATGGTAATGGTAATTTTTCTGTTGGAAGGCAGTATTGGAACATGAAATTTAAGGATGCTACCTCTGCTGCTCAAGCAGCGGCTGAGTTTGCCGAACATGCAAGCCTAGCTGCCAGAGCATTTGTAGAACTTTCAAGGCAATATTGTGTTGATGATGGTGGTTCATGCCACTTAGGTTTCAAGGTTGAAAGGTTGGAACATGGGCAATCATTTCCTGGAGATGGTAATGGTAATTTTTCTATTGGCAGGAAGAATTCGAACATGAAATTTAAGGATGCTACCTCTGCTGCTCAAGCAGCGGCTGAGTTTGCAGAACATGCAAGCCTAGCTGCCAGAGCTATTATAGAACTTTCAAGCCAATATTGTGTTGATGATGGTGGTTCATGCTACTTAGGTTTCAAGGATAAAAGATTGGAACATGGTCAAGCATTTCCTAGAGATGGTAATGGTAATTTTTCTATTGGCAAGCAGAATTGGAACATGAAATTTAATGATGCTACCTCTGTTGCTCAAGCAGCGGCTGAGTTTACAGAACATGAAAGCCTAGCTGCCAGAGCTGTTGTAGAACTTTCAAGGCAATATTGTGTTGATGATGGTGGTTCATGCCACTTAGGTTTCAAGGATGAAGGGTTGGAACATGGGCAATCATTTCCTTGAGATGGTAATGGTAATTTTTCTGTTGGCAGGCAGAATTGGAACATGAAATTTAAGGATGCTACCTCTATTGCTCAAGCAGCGGCTGAGTTTGCAGACAATGCAAGCCGAGCTGCCAGAGATATTGGAGAACTTTCAAGGCAATATTGTGTTGATGATGGTAGTTCATGCCACTTAGGTTTCAAGGTTGAAAGGTTGGAACATGGGCAATCATTTCCTGGAGATGGTAATGGTAATTTTTCTATTGGCAGGAAGAATTGGAACATGAAATTTAAGGATGCTACCTCTGCTGCTCAAGTAGACACTGAGTTTGCAGAACATGCAAGCCTAGCGGCCAGAGCTGTTGTAGAACTTTCAAGGCAATATTATGTTGATGATGGTGGTTCATGCCACTTAAGTTTCAAGGATGAAAGGTTGGAACATGGGCAATCATTTCCTTGAGATGGTAATGGTAATTGTTCTGTTGGCACGCAGTATTGGAACATAAAATTTATGGATGCTACCTTTGCCGCTGATTTTGGAGAACATGCAAGCCTAGCTACCAGAGTTGTTGGAAAACTTTCAAGGTAATATTGTGTTGATGCTGGTTTCAAGGATGAATGGTTGGAACGTGGGCAAGAATTTCCTGGAGATGGTAATGGTAATTTTTCTTTTGGCAAGCAGAATTGGAACATGAAATTTATGGATGCTAACTCTGCTGCTCAAGCAGCAGCTGAGTTTGAAGAACATGCAAGCCTAGCTGCCAGAGCTGTTGTAGAACTTTCAAGGCAATATTGTGTAGATGATAGTGGTTCATGCCACTTAGGTTCCAAGGATGAAAGGTTGGAACATGGGCAATCATTTCGTTGAGATGGTAATGGTAATTTTTCTGTTGGCAGGCAGTATTTATAACATGAAATTTAAGGATGCTACCTCTGCTGCTCAAGAAGCGGCTGAGTTTGGAGAACATGCAAGCCTAGCTGCCAGAGATGTTGGAGAACTTTCAAGGCAATATTGTGTTGATGATAGTGGTTCATGCCACTTAGGTTTTAAGAATGAAAGGTCGGAACATGGGCAATCATTTCCTGGAGATGGTAATGGTAATTGTTCAATTGGCAGGCAGAATTGGAACATGAAATTTAAGGATGCTACCTCTACTGCTCAAGCAGCGGCTGAGTTTGCAGAATATGCAAGCATAACTTCCAGAGCTGTTGTAGAACTTTCAAGGCAATATTGTATTGATAATGGTGGTTCATGCCGCTTAGGTTTCAAGGATGAAAGGTTGGAACATGGGCAATCATTTCCTTAAGATGGTAATTGTAATTGTTCTGTTGGCATGCAGTATTGGAACATGAAATTTAAGGATGCTACCTCTGCTGCTCAAGCAGCGGCTGAGTTTGGAGAACATGCAAGCCTAGCTGCCAGAGCTGTTGGAGAACTTTCAAGGAAATATTGTGTTGATGATGGTGGTTCATACCACTTAGGTTTCAAGGATGAAAGGTTGGAACATGGGCAATCATTTCCCGGAGATGGTAATGGTAATTTTTCTGTTGGCAAGCAGAATTGGAACATGAAATTTAAGGATGCTACCTCTGCTGCTCAAGCAGCGGCCAAGTTTGCAGAACATGCAAGCCTAGCTGTTGTAGAACTTTCAAGGCAATATTGTGTTGATGATGGTGGTTCATGCCACTTAGGTATCAAGGATGAAAGATTGGAACATGGGCAATCATTTCCCTGAGATGGTAATGGTAATTGTTCAGTTGGAAGGAAGTATTGGAACATGAAATTTAAGGATGCTACCTCTGCTGCTCAAGCAGCGGCTGCGTTTGGAGAACATGCAAGCCTAGCTGCCAGAGCTGTTGGAGAACTTTCAAGGCAATATTGTGTTGATGATGGAGGTTCATGCTACTTAGGTTTCAAGGATGAAAGGTTGGAACATGGTCAATCATTTCCTTGAGATGCTAATGGTAATTGTTCTGTATGCAGGCAATATTGGAACATGAAATTTAAAGATGCAACCTCTGCTGCTCAAGTAGCGGCTGAGTTTGGAGAACATGCAAGCCTAGCTGCCAGAGCTGTTGGAAAACTTTCAAGGTAATATTGTGTTGATGATGATTGTTCATGCCACTTAGGTTTCAAGGATGAATGGTTGGAACATGAGCAAGCATTTCCTGGAGATGGTAATAGTAATTTTTCTTTTGGCAAGCAGAATTGGAACATGAAATTTAAGGATGCTACCTTTGCTGCTCAAGCAGCTACTGAGTTTGCAAAACATGCAAGCCTAGCTACCAGAGCTGTTGTAGAACTTTCAAGGCAATATTGTGTTGATGATGGTGGTTCATGCCACTTAGGTTCCAAGGATGAAAGGTTGGAACATGGGCAATCATTTCGTTGAGATGGTAAAGGTAATTTTTCTGTTGGCAGGCAGTATTTATAACATGAAATTTAAGGATGCTACCTCTACTGCTCAAGCAACGGTTGAGTTTACAGAACATGCAAGCCTAGATGTTGTAGAACTTTCAAGGCAATATTGTGTTGATGATGGTGGTTCATGCCACTTAGGTTTCAAGGATGAAAGATTGGAACATGGGCAATCATTTCCTTGAGATGGTAATGGTAATTGTTCAGTTGGTAGGCAGTATTGGAACATGAAATTTAAGGATGCTACCTGTGCTGCTCAAGCAGCGGCTGAGTTTGGAGAACATGCAAGCCTAGCTGCCAGAGCTATTGGAGAACTTTGAAGGCAATATTGTGTTGATGATGGAGGTTCATGCCACTTAGGTTTCAAGGGTGAAAGGTTGGAACATGGTCAATCATTTCCTTGAGATGCTAATGGTAATTGTTCTATTTGCACGCAGTATTGGAACATGAAATTTAAGGATGCTACCTCTGCTGCTCAAGCAGCGGCTGAGTTTGGAGAACATGCAAGCCTAGCGGCCAGAGCTGTTAGAAAACTTTCAAGGTAATATTGTGTTGATGATGATTGTTCATGCCACTTAGGTTTCAAGGATGAATGGTTGGAATATGGGCAAGCATTTCCTGGAGATGGTAATGGTAATTTTTCTTTTGGCAAGCAGAATTGGAACATGAAATTTAAGGATGCTACCTCTACTGCTCAAGCAGCTGCTTAGTTTGCAGAACATGCAAGCCTAGCTGCCAGAGCTGTTGTAGAACTTTCAAGGAAATATTGTGTTGATAATGGTTGTTCATGCTACTTAGGTTTCAAGGATGAAAGGTTGGAACATGGGCAATCATTTCCTTGAGATGGTAATGGTAATTGTTCAGTTGGTAGGCAGTATTGGAACATGAAATTTATGGATGCTACCTCCGCTGCTCAAGCAGCGGTTGAGTTTGGAGAACATGCAAGCCTAGCTGCCAGAGCTGTTGGAGAACTTTCAAGGCAATATTGTGTTGATGATGGAGGTTCATGCCACCTAGGTTTCAAGGATGAAAGGTTGGAACATGGGCAATCATTTCCTTGAGATGCTAATGGTAATTGTTCTGTTGGCAGGCTGTATTGGAACATGAAATTTAAGGATGCTACCTCTACTGCTCAAGCAGCGGTTGAGTTTGAAGAACATGCAAGCCTAGCTACCAGAGCTGTTGGAGAACTTTCAAGGCAATATTGTGTTGATGATGGAGGTTCATGCCACTTAGGTTTCAAGGATGAATGGTTGGAACATGGGCAAGCATTTCCTGGAGATGGTAATGGTAATTTTTCTGTTGGCAAGAAGAATTGGAACATGAAATTTAAGGATGGTACCTCTGCTGCTCAAGCAGAGGCTGAGTTTGGAGAACATGCAAGCCTATCTGCCAGAGCAGTTGGAGAACTTTGAAGGCAATATTATGTTGATGATGGTGGTTCATACCACTTAGGTTTCAAGGATGAAAGGTTGGAACATGGGCATTCATTTTCTGGAGATGGTAATGGTAATTTTTCTGTTGGCAAGCAGAATTGGAACATGAAATTTAAGGATGCTACATCTGCTGCTCAAGCAGCGGCTGAGTTTGGCGAACATGCAAGCCTAGCTGCCAGAGCAGTTGGAGAACTTTCAAGGCAATATTATGTTGATGATGGTGGTTCATACCACTTAGGTTTCAAGGATGAAAGGTTGGAACATGGGCAATCATTTTCTTAAGATAGTAATGGTAATTGTTCTGTTGGCATGCAGTATTGGAACATGAAATTTAAGGATGCTACCTCTGCTGCTCAAGCAGCGGCTGGGTTTGGAGAACATGCAAGCCTAGCTGCCAGAGCTGTTGGAGAACTTTCAAGGCAATATTATGTTGATGATGGTGGTTCATACCACTTAGGTTTCAAGGATGAAAGATTGGAACATGGGCAATCATTTCCGGAGATGGTAATGGTAATTTTTCTATTGGCAAGCAGAATTGGAACATGAAATTTAAGGATGCTACCTCTGCTGCTCAAGCAGCGGCTAAGTTTGCAGAACATGCAAGCCTAGCTGTTGTAGAACTTTCAAGGCAATATTGTATTGATGATGGTGGTTCATGCCACTTAGGTTTCAAGGATGAAAGATTGGAACTTGGGCAATCATTTCCTTGAGATGGTAATGGTAATTGTTCAGTTGGCAGGAAGTATTGGAACATGAAATTTAAGGATGCTACCTCTGCTGCTCAAGCAGCGGCTGCGTTTGGAGAACATGCAAGCCTAGCTGCCAGAGCTGTTGGAGAACTTTCAAGGCAATATTGTGTTGATGATGGAGGTTCATGCTACTTAGGTTTCAAGGATGAAAGGTTGGAACATGGGCAATCATTTCCTGGAGATGGTAATGGTAATTTTTCTGTTGGCAAGCAGAATTGGAACATGCAATTTAAGGATGCTACATCTGCTGCTCAAGTAGCGGCTGAGTTTGGAGAATATGCAAGCCTAGCTGCCAGAGTTGCTGGAGAACTTTCAAGGCAATATTGTGTTGATGATGGAGGTTCATGCCACTTAGGTTTCAAGTATGAAATTTTGGAACATGGTCAATCATTTCCTTGAGATTCTAATGGTAATTGTTCTGTTTGCACGCAGTATTCGAACATGAAATTTAAGGATGCTACCTCTGCTGCTCAAGCAGCGGCTGAGTTTAGAGAACATGCAAGCCTAGCTGCCAGAGCTGTTGGAAAAATTTCAAGGTAATATTGTGTTGATGATGATTGTTCATGCCACTTAGGTTTCAAGGATGAATGGTTGGAATATGGGCAAGCATTTCCTGGAGATGGTAATGGTAATTTTTCTTTTGGCAAGCAGAATTGGAACATGAAATTTAAGGATGCTACCTCTGCTGCTCAAGCAGCGGCTGAGTTTGGAGAACATGCAAGCCTAGCTGCCAGAGCTGTTGCAGAACTTTCAAGGCAATATTGTGTTGATGATGGAGGTTCATGCCTCTTAGGTTTCAAGGATGAAAGGTTGGAACATGGGCAATCATTTCCTTGAGATGCTAATGGTAATTGTTCTGTTGGCAGGCAGTATTGGAACATGAAATTTAAGGATGCTACCTCTGCTGCTCAAGCAGCGGTTGAGTTTGAGGAACATGCAAGCCTAGCTGCCAGAGCTGTTGGAGAACTTTCAAGGTAATATTGTGTTGATGATGGTGATTCATGCCACTTAGGTTTCAAGAATGAAAGGTTTGAACTTGGACAATCATTTACTTGAGAAGGTAATGGTAATTGTTCTGTTGGCATGCAGTATTGGAACATGAAATTTAAGGATGCTACCTCTGCTGCTCAAGCAGCGGCTGAGTTTAGAGAACATGCAAGCTTAGATGCCAGAGCTGTTGGAGAACTTTCAAGCCAATATTGTGTTGATGATGGTGGTTCATGCCACTTAGGTTTCAAGGATGAAAGGTTGGAACATGGGTAAGCATTTCCTGGAGATGGTAATGGTAATTTTAATATTGGCAAGCAGAATTGGAACATGAAATTTAAGGATGCTACCTCTGCGGCTCAAGCAGCGGCTGAGTTTGGAGAACATGCGAGCCTAGCTGCCAGAGCTGTTGGAGAACTTTCAAGGCAATATTGTGTTGATGATGGTGGTTCATTCCACTTAGGTTTCAAGGACGAAAGATTGGAACATGGGCAATCATTTCCTCGAGATGGTAATGGTAATTGTTCAGTTGGCAGGCAGTATTTGAACATGTAATTTAAGGATGCTACCTCTGCAGCTCAAGCAGCGGCTGCGTTTGGAGAACATGCAAGCCTAGCTGCCAGAGCTGTTGGAGAACTTTCAAGGCAATATTGTGTTGATGATGGAGGTTCATGCTACTTAGGTTTCAAGGATGAAAGGTTGGAACATGGTCAATCATTTCCTTGAGATGCTAATGGTAATTGTTCTGTTGGCAGGCAGTATTGGAACATGAAATTTAAGGATGCTACCTCTGCTACTCAAGCAGCGGCTGAGTTTGCAGAACATGCAAGCCTAGCTGCCAGAGGTGTTGGAGAACTTTCAAGGCAATATTGTGTTGATGATGGTGGTTCATACCACTTAGGTTTCAAGGATGAGAGGTTGGAACATGGGCAATCATTTCCTTGAGATGGTAATGGTAATTGTTCAGTTGGCAGGCAGTATTGGAACATGAAATTTAAGGATGCTACCTCTGCTGCTCAAGCAGCGGTTGAATTTGAAGAACTTGCAAGCCTAGCTGCCAGAGCTGTTGGAGAACTTTCAAGGCAATATTGTGTTGATGATGGAGGTTCATGCCACTTAGGTTTTAAGGATGAAAGGTTGGAACATGGGCAATCATTTCCTTGAGATGCTAATGGTAATTGTTCTGTTGGCACGCAATATTGGAACATGAAATTTAAGGATGCTACCTCTGCTGCTCAAGCAGCGGCTGAGTTTGGAGAACATGCAAGCCTAGCTACCAGAGCTGTTGGAAAACTTTCAAGGTAATATTGTGTTGATGATGGTTGTTCATACCACTTAGGTTTCAATGATGAAAGGTTGGAACATGGGCAATCATTTCCTGGAGATGGTAATGGTAATTGTTCTGTTGGCAAGCATAATTGGAACATGAAATTTAAGGATGCTACCTCTGCTGCTCAAGCAGCGGCTGAGTTTGCAAAACATGCAAGCCTAGCTGCCAGAGGTGTTGTAGAACTTCCAAGGCAATATTGTGTTGATGATGGTGGTTCATACCACTTAGGTTTCAAGGATGAAAGGTTGGAACATGGGCAATAATTTCCTTGAGATGGTAATGGTAATTGTGCAGTTGGCAGGCATTATTGGAACATTAAATTTAAGAATGCTACCTTTGCTGCTCAAGCAGTGGCTGAGTTTGGAGAACATGCAAGCCTAGCTGCCAGAGCTGTTGGAGAACTTTCAAGGCAATATTGTGTTGATGATGGAGGTTCATGCCACTTAGGTTTCAAGGATGAAAGGTTGGAACATGGTCAATCATTTCCTTGAGATGCTAATGGTAATTGTTCTGTTTGCACGCAGTATTCGAACATGAAATTTAAGGATGCTACCTCTGCTGCTCAAGCAGCGGCTGAGTTTGGAGAACATGCAAGCCTAGCTGCCAGAGCTATTAGAAAACTTTCAAGGTAATATTGTGTTGATGATGATTGTTCATGCCACTTAGGTTTCAAGGATGAATGGTTGGAATATGGGCAAGCATTTCCTGGAGATGGTAATGGTAATTTTTCTTTTGGCAAGCAGAATTGGAACACGAAATTTAAGGATGCTACCTCTGCTGCTCAAGCAGCTGCTGAGTTTGCAGAACATGCAAGCCTAGCTGCCAGAGCTGTTGTAGAACTTTCAAGGTAATATTTTATTGATGATGGTGATTCATGCCACTTAGGTTTCAAGAATGAAAGGTTTGAACTTGGACAATCATTTACTTGAGAAGGTAATGGTAATTGTTCTGTTGGCATGCAGTATTGGAACATGAAATTTAAGGATGCTACCTCTGCTGCTCAAGCAGCGGCTGAGTTTAGAGAACATGCAAGCTTAGATGCCAGAGCTGTTGGAGAACTTTCAAGCCAATATTGTGTTGATGATGGTGGTTCATGCCACTTAGGTTTCAAGGATGAAAGGTTGGAACATGGGTAAGCATTTCCTGGAGATGGTAATGGTAATTTTAATATTGGCAAGCAGAATTGGAACATGAAATTTAAGGATGCTACCTCGCGGCTCAAGCAGCGGCTGAGTTTGGAGAACATGCGAGCCTAGCTGCCAGAGCTGTTGGAGAACTTTCAAGGCAATATTGTGTTGATGATGGTGGTTCATTCCACTTAGGTTTCAAGGACGAAAGATTGGAACATAGGAAATCATTTCCTCGAGATGGTAATGGTAATTGTTCAGTTGGCAGGCAGTATTTGAACATGAGATTTAAGGATGCTACCTCTGCAGCTCAAGCAGCGGCTGAGTTTGGAGAACATGCAAGCCTAGCTGCCAGAGCTGTTGGAGAACTTTCAATGCAATATTGTATTGATGTTGGAGGTTCATGCCACTTAGGTTTCAAGGATGAAAGGTTGGAACATGGGCAATCATTTCCTGGAGATGGTAATGGTAATTTTTCTGTTGGCAAGCAGAATTGGAACATGAAATTTAAGGATGCTACCTCTGCTGCTCAAGCAGCGGCTGAGTTTGCAGAACATGCAAGCCTAGCTGCCAGAGGTGTTGTAGAACTTCCAAGGCAATATTGTGTTGATGATGGTGGTTCATACCACTTAGGTTTCAAGGATGAAAGGTTGGAACATGGGCAATCATTTCCTTGAGAAGGTAATGGTAATTGTTCAGTTGGCAGGCAGTATTGGAACATGAAATTTAAGGATGCTACCTCTACTGCTCAAGCAGCGGTTGAGTTTGAAGAACATGCAAGCCTAGCTGCCAGAGCTGTTGGAGAACTTTCAAGGCAATATTGTGCTGATGATGGAGGTTCATGCCATTTAGGTTTCAAGGATGAAAGGTTGGAACATGGGCAATCATTTCCTTGATATGCTAATGGTAATTGTTCTGTTGGCACGCAGTATTGGAACATGAAATTTAAGGATGCTACCTCCGCTGCTCAAGCATCGGCTGAGTTTGGAGAACATGCAAGCCTAGCTACCAGAGCTGTTGGAAAACTTTCAAGGTAATATTGTGTTGATGATGGTTGTTCATACCACTTAGGTTTCAATGATGAAAGGTTGGAACATGGGCAATCATTTCCTGGAGATGGTAATGGTAATTGTTCTGTTGGCAAGCATAATTGGAACATGAAATTTAAGGATGCTACCTCTGCTGCTCAAGCAGCGGCTGAGTTTGCAGAACATGCAAGCCTAGCTGCCAGAGGTGTTGTAGAACTTCCAAGGCAATATTGTGTTGATGATGGTGGTTCATACCACTTAGGTTTCAAGGATGAAAGGTTGGAACATGGGCAATCATTTCCTTGAGATGGTAATGGTAATTGTTCAGTTGGCAGGCATTATTGGAACATTAAATTTAAGAATGCTACCTTTGCTGCTCAAGCAGTGGCTGAGTTTGGAGAACATGCAAGCCTAGCTGCCAGAGCTGTTGGAAAACTTTCAAGGCAATATTGTGTTGATGATGGAGGTTCATGCCACTTAGGTTTCAAGGATGAAAGGTTGGAACATGGTCAATCATTTCCTTGAGATGCTAATGGTAATTGTTCTGTTTGCACGCAGTATTCGAACATGAAATTTAAGGATGCTACCTCTGCTGCTCAAGCAGCGGCTGAGTTCGGAGAACATGCAAGCCTAGCTGCCAGAGCTGTTAGAAAACTTTCAAGGTAATATTGTGTTGATGATGATTGTTCATGCCACTTAGGTTTCAAGGATGAATGGTTGGAATATGGGCAAGCATTTCCTGGAGATGATAATGGTAATTTTTCTTTTGGCAAGCAGAATTGGAACACGAAATTTAAGGATGCTACCTCTGCTGCTCAAGCAGCTGCTGAGTTTGCAGAACATGCAAGCCTAGCTGCCAGAGCTGTTGTAGAACTTTCAAGGTAATATTGTATTGATGATGGTGATTCATGCCACTTAGGTTTCAAGAATGAAAGGTTTGAACTTGGACAATCATTTACTTGAGAAGGTAATGGTAATTGTTCTGTTGGCATGCAGTATCGGAACATGAAATTTAAGGATGCTACCTCTGCTGCTCAAGCAGCGGCTGAGTTTAGAGAACATGCAAGCTTAGATGCCAGAGCTGTTGGAGAACTTTCAAGCCAATATTGTGTTGATAATGGTGGTTCATGCCACTTAGGTTTCAAGGATGAAAGGTTGGAACATGGGTAAGCATTTCCTGGAGATGGTAATGGTAATTTTAATATTGGCAAGGAGAATTGGAACATGAAATTTAAGGATGCTACCTCTGCGGCTCAAGCAGCGGCTGAGTTTGGAGAACATGCGAGCCTAGCTGCCAGAGCTGTTGGAGAACTTTCAAGGCAATATTGTGTTGATGATGGTGGTTCATTCCACTTAGGTTTCAAGGACGAAAGATTGGAACATGGGCAATCATTTCCTCGAGATGGTAATGGTAATTGTTCAGTTGGCAGGCAGTATTTGAACATGAAATTTAAGGATGCTACCTCTGCAGCTCAAGCAGCGGCTGAGTTTGGAGAACATGCAAGCCTAGCTGCCAGAGCTGTTGGAGAACTTTCAAGGCAATATTGTATTGTTGATGGAGGTTCATGCCACTTAGGTTTCAAGGATGAAAGGTTGGAACATGGGCAATCATTTCCTGGAGATGGTAATGGTAATTTTTCTGTTGGCAAGCAGAATTGGAACATGAAATTTAAGGATGCTACCTGTGCTGCTCAAGCAACGGCTGAGTTTGCAGAACATGCAAGCCTAGCTGCCAGAGGTGTTGTAGAACTTCCAAGGCAATATTGTGTTGATGATAGAGGTTCATGCCACTTAGGTTTCAAGGATGAAAGGTTGGAACATGGGCAATCATTTCCTTGAGATGCTAATGGTAATTGTTCTGTTGGCACGCAGTATTGGAACATGAAATTTAAGGATGCTACCTCTGCTGCTCAAGCAGCGGCTGAGTTTGGAGAACATGCAAGCCTAGCTACCAGAGCTGTTGGAAAACTTTCAAGGTAATATTGTGTTAATGATGGTTGTTCATACCACTTAGGTTTCAAGGATGAAAGGTTGGAACATGGGCAATCATTTCCTGGAGATTGTAATGGTAATTGTTCTATTGGCAAGCAGAATTGGAACATGAAATTTAAGGATGCTACCTCTGCTGCTCAAGCAGCGGCTGAGTTTGCAGAACATGCAGGCCTAGCTGCCAGAGGTGTTGTAGAACTTCCAAGGCAATATTGTGTTGATGATGGTGGTTCATACCACTTAGGTTTCAAGGATGAAAGGTTGGAACATGGGCAATCATTTCCTTGAGATGGTAATGGTAATTGTTCAGTTGGCAGGCATTATTGGAACATTAAATTTAAGAATGCTACCTTTGCTGCTCAAGCAGTGGCTGAGTTTGGAGAACATGCAAGCCTAGCTGCCAGAGCTGTTGGAGAACTTTCAAGGCATTATTGTGTTGATGATGGAGGTTCATGCCACTTTGGTTTCAAGGATGAAAAGTTGGAACATGGTCAATCATTTCCTTGAGATGCTAATGGTAATTGATCTGTTTGCACGCAGTATTCGAACATGAAATTTAAGGATGCTACATCTGCTGCTCAAGCAGCGGCTGAGTTTGGAGAACATGCAAGCCTAGCTGCCAGAGCTGTTAGAAAACTTTCAAGGTAATATTGGGTTGATGATGATTGTTCATGCCACTTAGGTTTCAAGGATGAATGGTTGGAATATGGGCAAGCATTTCCTGGAGATGGTAATGGTAATTTTTCTTTTGGCAAGCAGAATTGGAAAACGAAATTTAAGGATGCTACCTCTGCTGCTCAAGCAGTTGCTGAGTTTGCAGAACATGCAAGCCTAGCTGCCAGAGCTGTTGTAAAACTTTCAAGGAAATATTGTGTTGATGATGGTGGTTCATGCTACTTAGGTTTCAAGGATGAAAGGTTGGAACATGGGCAATCATTTCCTTGAGATGGTAATGGTAATTGTTCAGTTGGTAGGCAGTATTGGAACATTAAATTTAAGAATGCTACCTTTGCTGCTCAAGCAGCGGCTGAGTTTGGAGAACATGCAAGCCTAGCTGCCAGAGCTGTTGGAGAACTTTCAAGGCAATATTGTGTTGATGATGGAGGTTCATGCCACTTAGGTTTCAAGGATGAAAGGTTGGAACATGGGCAATCATTTCCTTGAGATGCTAATGGTAATTGTTCTGTTTGCACGCAGTATTCGAACATGAAATTTAAGGATGCTACCTCTGCTGCTCAAGCAGCGGCTGAGTTTGGAGAACATGCAAGCCTAGCTGCCAGAGCTATTAGAAAACTTTCAAGGTAATATTGTGTTGATGATGATTGTTCATGCCACTTAGGTTTCAAGGATGAATGGTTGGAATATGGGCAAGCATTTCCTGGAGATGGTAATGGTAATTTTTCTTTTGGCAAGCAGAATTGGAACACGAAATTTAAGGATGCCACCTCTGCTGCTCAAGCAGCTGCTGAGTTTGCAGAACATGCAAGCCTAGCTGCCAGAGCTGTTGTAGAACTTTCAAGGCAATATTGTGTTGATGATGGAGGTTCATGCCTCTTAGGTTTCAAGGTTGAAAGGTTGGAACATGGGCAATCATTTCCTTGAGATGGTAATGGTAATTGTTCTGTTGGCAGGCAGTATTGGAACATGAAATTTAAGGATGCTACCTCTGCTGCTCAAGCAGCGGTTGAGTTTGAAGAACATGCAAGCTTAGCTGCCAGAGCTGTTGGAGAACTTTCAAGGTAATATTGTGTTGATGATGGTGATTCATGCCACTTAGGTTTCAATGATGAAAGGTTGGAACTTGGACAATCATTTACTTGAGAAGGTAATGGTAATTGTTCTGTTGGCATGCAGTATTGGAACATGAAATTTAAGGATGCTACCTCTGCTGCTCAAGCAGCGGCTGAGTTTAGAGAACATGCAAGCCTAGCTGCCAGAGCTGTTGGAGAACTTTCAAGCCAATATTGTGTTGATGATGGTGGTTCATGCCACTTAGGTTTTAAGGATGAAAGGTTGGAACATGGGCAATCATTTCCTGGAGATGGTAATGGTAATTTTTCTGTTGGCAAGCAGAATTGGAACATGAAATTTAAGGATGCTACCTCTGCTGCTCAAGCAGCGGCTGAGTTTGCAGAACATGCAAGCCTAGCTGCTAGAGGTGTTGTAGAACTTCCAAGGCAATATTGTGTTGATGATGGTGGTTCATACCACTTAGGTTTCAAGGATGAAAGGTTGGAACATGGGCAATCATTACCTTGAGATGGTAATGGTAATTGTTCAGTTGGCAGGCATTATTGGAACATTAAATTTAAGAATGCTACCTTTGCTGCTCAAGCAGCGGCTGAGTTTGGAGAACATGCGCAAGCCTAGCTGCCAGAGCTGTTGGAGAACTTTCAAGGCAATATTGTGTTGATGATGGAGGTTCATGCCACTTAGGTTTCAAGGATGAAAGGTTGGAACATGGTCAATCATTTCCTTGAGATGCTAATGGTAATTGTTCTGTTTGCACGCAGTATTCGAACATGAAATTTAAGGATGCTACCTCTGCTGCTCAAGCAGCGGCTGAGTTTGGAGAACATGCAAGCCTAGCTGCCAGAGCTGTTAGAAAACTTTCAAGGTAATATTGTGTTGATGATGATTGTTCATGCCACTTAAGTTTCAAGGATGAATGGTTGGAATATGGGCAAGCATTTCCTGGAGATGGTAATGGTAATTTTTCTTTTGGCAAGCAGAATTGGAACATGAAATTTAAGGATGCTACCTCTACTGCTCAAGCAGCTGCTGAGTTTGCAGAACATGCAAGCCTAGCTGCTAGAGCTGTTGTAGAACTTTCAAGGAAATATTGTGTTGATGATGGTGGTTCATGCTACTTAGGTTTCAAGGATGAAAGGTTGGAACATGGGTAATCATTTCCTTGAGATGGTAATGGTAATTGTTTTGTTGGCATGCAGTATTGAAACATGAAATTTAAGGATGCTACCTCTGCTGCTCAAGCAACGGTTGAGTTTGGAGAACATGCAAGCCTAGCTGCCAGAGCTGTTGGAGAACTTTCAAGGCAATATTGTGTTGATGATGGAGGTTCATGCCACTTAGGTTTCAAGGATGAAAGGTTGGAACATGGGCAATAATTTCCTTGAGATGCTAATGGTAATTGTTCTGTTGGCAGGCAGTATTGGAATATGAAATTTAAGGATGCTACCTCTGCTGCTCAAGCAGCGGTTGAGTTTGGAGAACATGCAAGCCTAGCTGCCAGAGCTGTAGGAGAACTGTCAAGCCAATATTGTGTTGATGATGGTGGTTCATGCCACTTAGGTTTCAAGGATGAAAGGTTGGAACATGGGTAAGCATTTCCTGGAGATGGTCATGGTAATTTTAATGTTGGCAAGCAAAATTGGAACGTGAAATTTAGGGATGCTACCTCTGCGGCTCAAGCAGCGGCTGAGTTTGGAGAACATGCAAGCCTAGCTGCCAGAGCTGTTGGAGAACTTTCGAGGCAATATTGTGTTGATGATGGTGGTTCATTCCACTTAGGTTTCAAGGACGAAAGATTGGAACATGGGCAATCATTTCCTCGAGATGGTAATGGTAATTGTTCAGTTGGCAGGCAGTATTTGAACATGAAATATAAGGATGCTACCTCTGCAGCTCAAGCAGCGGCTGAGTTTTGAGAACATGCAAGCCTAGCTACCAGAGCTGTTGGAGAACTTTCAAGGCAATATTGTATTGATGATGGAGGTTCATGCCACTTAGGTTTCAAGGATGAAAGGTTGGAAAATGGGCAATCATTTCCTGGAGATGGTAATGGTAATTTTTCTGTTGGCAAGCAGAATTGGAACATGAAATTTAAGGATGCTACCTCTGCTGCTCAAGCAGCGGCTGAGTTTGCAGAACATGCAAGCCTAGCTGCTAGAGGTGTTGTAGAACTTCCAAGGCAATATTGTGTTGATGATGGTGGTTCATACAACTTAGGTTTCAAGGATGAAAGGTTGGAACATGGGCAATCATTACCTTGAGATGGTAATGGTAATTGTTCAGTTGGCAGGCATTATTGGAACATTAAATTTAAGAATGCTACCTTTGCTGCTCAAGCAGCGGCTGAGTTTGGAGAACATGCAAGCCTAGCTGCAAGAGCTGTTGGAGAACTTTCAAGGCAATATTGTGCTGATGATGGAGGTTCATGCCACTTAGGTTTCAAGGATGAAAGGTTGGAACATGGTCAATCATTTCCTTGAGATGCTAATGGTAATTGTTCTGTTTGCACACAGTATTCGAACATGAAATTTAAGGATGCTACCTCTGCTGCTCAAGCAGCGGCTGAGTTTGGAGAACATGCAAGCCTAGCTGCCAGAGCTGTTAGAAAACTTTCAAGGTAATATTGTGTTGATGATGATTGTTCATGCCACTTAGGTTTCAAGGATGAATGGTTGGAATATGGGCAAGCATTTCCTGGAGATGGTAATGGTAATTTTTCTTTTGGCAAGCAGAATTGGAACATGAAATTTAAGGATGCTACCTCTGCTGCTCAAGCAGCTGCTGAGTTTGCAGAACATGCAAGCCTAGCTGCTAGAGCTGTTGTAGAACTTTCAAGGAAATATTGTGTTGATGATGGTGGTTCATGCTACTTAGGTTTCAAGGATGAAAGGTTGGAACATGGGTAATCATTTCCTTGAGATGGTAATGGTAATTGTTTTGTTGGCATGCAGTATTGAAACATGAAATTTAAGGATGCTACCTCTGCTGCTCAAGCAACGGTTGAGTTTGGAGAACATGCAAGCCTAGCTGCCAGAGCTGTTGGAGAACTTTCAAGGCAATATTGTGTTGATGATGGAGGTTCATGCCACTTAGGTTTCAAGGATGAAAGGTTGGAACATGGGCAATAGTTTCCTTGAGATGCTAATGGTAATTGTTCTGTTGGCAGGCAGTATTGGAACATGAAATTTAAGGATGCTACCTCTGCTGCTCAAGCAGCGGTTGAGTTTGGAGAACATGCAAGCCTAGCTGCCAGAGCTGTAGGAGAACTGTCAAGCCAATATCGTGTTGATGATGGTGGTTCATGCCACTTAGGTTTCAAGGATGAAAGGTTGGAACATGGGTAAGCATTTCCTGGAGATGGTCATGGTAATTTAAATGTTGGCAAGCAAAATTGGAACATGAAATTTAGGGATGCTACCTCTGCGGCTCAAGCAGCGGCTGAGTTTGGAGAACATGCAAGCCTAGCTGCCAGAGCTGTTGGAGAACTTTCAAGGCAATATTGTGTTGATGATGGTGGTTCATTCCACTTAGGTTTCAAGGACGAAAGATTGGAACATGGGCAATCATTTCCTTAAGATGGTAATGGTAATTGTTCTGTTGGCAGGCAGTATTGGAACATGAAATTTAAGGATGCTACCTCTGCTGCTCAAGTAGCGGCTGAGTTTGCAGAACATGCAAGCCTATATTCCAGAGCTGTTGTAGAACTTTCAAGGCAATATTGTGTTGATGATGGTGGTTCATACCACTTAGGTTTCAAGGATGAAAGATTGGAACATGGGCAAGCATTTCCTTGCGATGGTAATGGTAATTGTTCTGCTGGCAGGCAGTATTGGAACATGAAATTTGAGGATGCTACCTCTGCTGCTCAAGCAGCGGCTGAGTTTGGAGAACATGCAAGCCTAGATGCCAGAGCTATTGGAGAACTTTCAAGGCAATATTGTGTTGATAATCGTGGTTCATGCCACTTAGTTTTCAAGGATGAAAGATTGGAACATGGGCAATCATTTCCTTGAGATGGTAATGGTAATTGTTCTGTTGGCAGGCAGTATTGGAACATGAAATTTAAGGATGCTACCTCTGCTGCTCAAGCAGCGGCTGAGTTTGGAGAACTTTCAAGCCTAGCTGCCAGAGCTGTTGTAGAACTTCCAAGACAATATTGTGTTAATGATGGTGGTTCATGCCACTTAGGTTTCAAGGATGAAAGGCTGGAACATGGGCAATCATTTCCTTGAGATGGTAATCGTAATTGTTCTGTTGGCATGCAGTATTGGAACATAAAATTTAACGATGCTACCTATGTTGCTCAAGCAGCGGCTGAGTTTGGAGAACATGCAAGCCTAGCTGCCAGAGCTATTGTAGAACTTTCTAGGAAATATTGTGTTGATGATGGTAGTTCATGCCACTTAGGTTTCAAGGATGAAAGGTTGGAACATGGGCAATTATTTCATTGAGATGGTAATGGTAATTGTTCAGTTGGCAGGCAGTATTTGAACATGAAATTTAAGGATGCTACCTCTGCAGCTCAAGCAGCGGCTGAGTTTGGAGAACATGCAAGCCTAGTTGCCAGAGCTGTTGGAGAACTTTCAGGGCAATATTGTATTGATAATGGAGGTTCATGTCACTTAGGTTTCAAGGACGAAAGGTTGGAACATAGGCAATCATTTCCTGGAGATGGTAATGGTAATTTTTCTGTTGGCAAGCAGAATTGGAACATGAAATTTAAGGATGCTACCTCTGCTGCTCAAGCAGCGGCTGAGTTTATAGAATATGCAAGCCTAGCTGCCAGAGGTGTTGTAGAACTTCCAAGGCAATATTGTGTTGATGATGGTGGTTCATGCCACTTAGGTTTCAAGGATGAAAGGTTGGAACATTGGCAATCATTTCCTTGAGATGGTAATGGTAATATTTCAGTTGGCAGGCAATATTGGAACATGAAATTTAAGGATGCTACCTCTGCTGCTCAAACAGCGGCTGAGTTTGGAGAACATGCAAGCCTAGCTGCCAGAGCTGTTGGAGAACTTTGAAGGCAATATTATGTTGATGATGAAGGTTCATGCCACTTAGGTTTCAAGGATGAAAGGTTGGAACATTGGCAATCATTTCCTTGAGATGGTAATGGTAATATTTCAGTTGGCAAGCAGAATTGGAACATGAAATTTAAGGATGCTACCTCTGCTGCTCAAGCAGCGGCTGAGTTTGGAGAACATGCAAGCCTAGCTTCCAGAGGTGTTGTAGAACTTCCAAGGCAATATTGTGTTGATGATGGTGGTTCATGCCACTTAGGTTTCAAGGATGAAAGGTTGGAACATGGGCAATCATTTCCTTGAGATGGTAATCGTAATTGTTCTATTGGCATGCAGTATTGGAACATGAAATTTAAGGATGCTACCTATGTTGCTCAAGCAGCGGCTGAGTTTGGAGAACTTGCAAGCCTAGCTGCCAGAGCTATTGTAGAACTTTCTAGGCAATATTGTGTTGATGATGGTAGTTCATGCCACTTAGGTTTCAAGGATGAAAGGTTGGAACATGGGCAATCATTTCCTTGAGATGGTAATGGTATTTGTTCAGTTGGCAGGCGGTATTGGAACATGAAATTTAAGGATGCTACCTCTGCAGCTCAAGCAGCGGCTGAGTTTGGAGAACATGCAAGCCTAGCTGCCAGAGCTGTTGTAGAACTTTCAAGACAATATTGTGTTAATGATGGTGGTTCATGCCACTTAGGTTTCAAGGATGAAAGGCTGGAACATGGGCAATCATTTCCTTGAGATGGTAATCGTAATTGTTCTGTTGGCATGCAGTATTGGAACATGAAATTTAACGATGCTACCTATTTTGCTCAAGCAGCGGCTGAGTTTGTAGAACATGCAAGCCTAGCTGCCAGAGCTATTGTAGAACTTTCTAGGCAATATTGTGTTGATGATGGTAGTTCATGCCACTTAGGTTTCAAGGATGAAAGGTTGGAACATGGGCAATTATTTCCTTGAGATGGTAATGGTAATTGTTCAGTTGGCAGGCAGTATTTGAACATGAAATTTAAGGATGCTACCTCTGCAGCTCAAGCAGCGGCTGAGTTTGGAGAACATGCAAGCCTAGCTGCCAGAGCTGTTGGAGAACTTTCCAGGCAATATTGTATTGATGATGGAGGTTCATGTCACTTAGGTTTCAAGGACGAAAGGTTGGAACATGGGCAATCATTTCCTGGAGATGGTAATGGTAATTTTTCTGTTGGCAAGCAGAATTGGAACATGAAATTTAAGGATGCTACCTCTGCTGCTCAAGCAGCGGCTGAGTTTATAGAATATGCAAGCCTAGCTGCCAGAGGTGTTGTAGAACTTCCAAGGCAATATTGTGTTGATGATGGTGGTTCATGCCACTTAGGTTTCAAGGATGAAAGGTTGGAACATTGGCAATCATTTCCTTGAGATGGTAATGGTAATATTTCAGTTGGCAGGCAATATTGGAACATGAAATTTAAGGATGCTACCTCTGCTGCTCAAGCAGCGGCTGAGTTTGGAGAACATGCAAGCCTAGCTGCCAGAGCTGTTGGAGAACTTTGAAGGCAATATTATGTTGATGATGAAGGTTCATGCCACTTAGGTTTCAAGGATGAAAGGTTGGAACATTGGCAATCATTTCCTTGAGATGGTAATGGTAATATTTCAGTTGGCAAGCAGAATTGGAACATGAAATTTAAGGATGCTACCTCTGCTGCTCAAGCAGCGGCTGAGTTTGGAGAACATGCAAGCCTAGCTTCCAGAGGTGTTGTAGAACTTCCAAGGCAATATTGTGTTGATGATGGTGGTTCATGCCACTTAGGTTTCAAGGATGAAAGGTTGGAACATGGGCAATCATTTCCTTGAGATGGTAATCGTAATTGTTCTATTGGCATGCAGTATTGGAACATGAAATTTAACGATGCTACCTATGTTGCTCAAGTAGCGGCTGAGTTTGGAGAACTTGCAAGCCTAGCTGCCAGAGCTATTGTAGAACTTTCTAGGCAATATTGTGTTGATGATGGTAGTTCATGCCACTTAGGTTTCAAGGATGAAAGGTTGGAACATGGGCAATCATTTCCTTGAGATGGTAATGGTAATTGTTCAGTTGGCAGGCGGTATTGGAACATGAAATTTAAGGATGCTACCTCTGCAGCTCAAGCAGCGGCTGAGTTTGGAGAACATGCAAGCCTAGCTGCCAGAGCTGTTGTAGAACTTTCAAGACAATATTGTGTTAATGATGGTGGTTCATGCCACTTAGGTTTCAAGGATGAAAGGCTGGAACATGGGCAATCATTTCCTTGAGATGGTAATCGTAATTGTTCTGTTGGCATGCAGTATTGGAACATGAAATTTAACGATGCTACCTATGTTGCTCAAGCAGCGGCTGAGTTTGGAGAACATGCAAGCCTAGCTGCCACAGCTATTGTAGAACTTTCTAGGCAATATTGTGTTGATGATGGTAGTTCATGCCACTTAGGTTTCAAGGATGAAAGGTTGGAACATGGGCAATTATTTCCTTGAGATGGTAATGGTAATTCATCAGTTGGCAGGCAGTATTTGAACATGAAATTTAAGGATGCTACCTCTGCAGCTCAATCAGCGGCTGAGTTTGGAGAACATGCAAGCCTAGCTGCCAGAGCTGTTGGAGAACTTTCAAGGCAATATTGTATTGATGATGGAGGTTCATGTCACTTAGGTTTCAAGGACGAAAGGTTGGAACATGGGCAATCATTTCCTGGAGATGGTAATGGTAATTTTTCTGTTGGCAAGCAGAATTGGAACATGAAATTTAAGGATGCTACCGCTGCTGCTCAAGCAGCGGCTGAGTTTATAGAATATGCAAGCCTAGCTACTAGAGGTGTTGTAGAACTTCCAAGGCAATATTGTGTTGATGATGGTGGTTCATGCCACTTAGGTTTCAAGGATGAAAGGTTGGAACATTGGCAATCATTTCCTTGAGATGGTAATGGTAATATTTCAGTTGGCAGGCAATATTGGAACATGAAATTTAAGGATGCTACCTCTGCTGCTCAAGCAGCGGCTGAGTTTGGAGAACATGCAAGCCTAGCTGCCAGAGCTGTTGGAGAACTTTGAAGGCAATATTATGTTGATGATGAAGGTTCATGCCACTTAGGTTTCAAGGATGAAAGGTTGGAACATTGGCAATCATTTCCTTGAGATGGTAATGGTAATATTTCAGTTGGCAAGCAGAATTGGAACATGAAATTTAAGGATGCTACCTCTGCTGCTCAAGCAGCGGCTGAGTTTGGAGAACATGCAAGCCTAGCTTCCAGAGGTGTTGTAGAACTTCCAAGGCAATATTGTGTTGATGATGGTGGTTCATGCCACTTAGGTTTCAAGGATGAAAGGTTGGAACATGGGCAATCATTTCCTTGAGATGGTAATCGTAATTGTTCTATTGGCATGCAGTATTGGAACATGAAATTTAACGATGCTACCTATGTTGCTCAAGCAGCGGCTGAGTTTGGAGAACTTGCAAGCCTAGCTGCCAGAGCTATTGTAGAACTTTCTAGGCAATATTGTGTTGATGATGGTAGTTCATGCCACTTAGGTTTCAAGGATGAAAGGTTGGAACATGGGCAATAATTTCCTTGAGATGGTAATGGTAATTGTTCAGTTGGCAGGCGGTACTGGAACATGAAATTTAAGGATGCTACCTCTGCAGCTCAAGCAGCGGCTGAGTTTGGAGAACATGCAAGCCTAGCTGCCAGAGCTGTTGTAGAACTTTCAAGACAATATTGTGTTAACGATGGTGGTTCATGCCACTTAGGTTTCAAGGATGAAAGGCTGGAACATGGGCAATCATTTCCTTGAGATGGTAATCGTAATTGTTCTGTTGGCATGCAGTATTGGAACATGAAATTTAACGATGCTACCTATGTTGCTCAAGCAGCGGCTGAGTTTGGAGAACATGTAAGCCTAGCTGCCAGAGCTATTGTAGAACTTTCTAGGCAATATTGTTTTGATGATGGTAGTTCATGCCACTTAGGTTTCAAGGATGAAAGGTTGGAACATGGGCAATTATTTCCTTGAGATGGTAATGGTAATTGTTCAGTTGGCAGGCAGTATTTGAACATGAAATTTAAGGATGCTACCTTTGCAGCTCAAGCAGCGGCTGAGTTTAGAGAACATGCAAGCCTAGCTGCCAGAGCTGTTGGAGAACTTTCAAGGCAATATTGTATTGATGATGGAGGTTCATGTCACTTAGGTTTCAAGGACGAAAGGTTGGAACATGGGCAATCATTTCCTGGAGATGGTAATGGTAATTTTTCTGTTGGCAAGCAGAATTGGAACATGAAATTTAAGGATGCTACCGCTGCTGCTCAAGCAGCGGCTGAGTTTATAGAATATGCAAGCCTAGCTACTAGAGGTGTTGTAGAACTTCCAAGGCAATATTGTGTTGATGATGGTGGTTCATGCCACTTAGGTTACAAGGATGAAAGGTTGGAACATTGGCAATCATTTCCTTGAGATGGTAATGGTAATATTTCAGTTGGCAGGCAATATTGGAACATGAAATTTAAGGATGCTACCTCTGCTGCTCAAGCAGCGGCTGAGTTTGGAGAACATGCAAGCCTAGCTGCCAGAGCTGTTGGAGAACTTTGAAGGAAATATTGTGTTGATGATGAAGGTTCATGCCACTTAGGTTTCAAGGATGAAAGGTTGGAACATTGGCAATCATTTCCTTGAGATGGTAATGGTAATATTTCAGTTGGCAAGCAGAATTGGAACATGAAATTTAAGGATGCTACCTCTGCTGCTCAAGCAGCGGCTGAGTTTGGAGAACATGCAAGCCTAGCTTCCAGAGGTGTTCTAGAACTTCCAAGGCAATATTGTGTTGATGATGGTGGTTCATGCCACTTAGGTTTCAAGGATGAAAGGTTGGAACATGGGCAATCATTTCCTTGAGATGGTAATCGTAATTGTTCTGTTGACATACAGTATTGGAACATGAAATTTAACGATGCTACCTATGTTGCTCAAGCAGCGACTGAGTTTGGAGAACATGCAAGCCTAGCTGCCAGAGCTATTGTAGAACTTTCTAGGCAATATTGTGTTGATGATGGTAGTTCATGCCACTTAGGTTTCAAGGATGAAAGGTAGGAACATGGGCAATCATTTCCTTGAGATGGTAATGGTAATTGTTCAGTTGGCAGCAGTATTTGAACATGAAATTTACGGATGCTACCTCTGCAGCTCAAGCAGCGGCTGAGTTTGGAGAACATGCAAGCCTAGCTGCCAGAGCTGTTAGAAAACTTTCAAGGTAATATTGTGTTGATGATGATTGTTCATGCCACTTAGGTTTCAAGGATGAATGGTTGGAATATGGGCAAGCATTTCCTGGAGATGGTAATGGTAATTTTTCTTTTGGCAAGCAGAATTGGAACATGAAATTTAAGGATGCTACCTCTGCTGCTCAAGCAGCTGCTGAGTTTGCAGAACATGCAAGCCTAGCTGCCAGAGCTGTTGTAGAACTTTCAAGGAAATATTGTGTTGATGATGGTGGTTCATGCTACTTAGGTTTCAAGGATGAAAGGTTGGAACATGGGCAATCATTTCCTTGAGATGGTAATGGAAATCGTTCTGTTGGCATGCAGTATTGAAACATGAAATTTAAGGATGCTACCTCTGCTGCTCAAGCAACGGTTGAGTTTGGAGAACATGCAAGCCTAGCTGCCAGAGCTGTTGGAGAACTTTCAAGGCAATATTGTGTTGATGATGGAGGTTCATGCCACTTAGGTTTCAAGGATTAAAGGTTGGAACATGGGCAATAATTTCCTTGAGATGCTAATGGTAATTGTTCTGTTGGCAGGCAGTATTGGAACATGAAATTTAAGGATGCTACCTCTGCTGCTCAAGCAGCGGTTGAGTTTGGAGAACATGCAAGCCTAGCTGCCAGAGCTGTAGGAGAACTTTCAAGCCAATATTGTGTTGATGATGGTGGTTCATGCCACTTAGGTTTCAAGGATGAAAGGTTGGATTATGGGTAAGCATTTCCTGGAGATGGTCATGGTAATTTTAATGTTGGCAAGCAAAATTGGAACATGAAATTTAAGGATGCTACCTCTGCGGCTCAAGCAGCGGCTGAGTTTGGAGAACATGCAAGCCTAGCTGCCAGAGCTGTTGGAGAACTTTCAAGGCAATATTGTGTTGATGATGGTGGTTCATTCCACTTAGGTTTCAAGGACGAAAGATTGGAACATGGGCAATCATTTCCTTGAGATGGTAATGGTAATTGTTCTGTTGGCAGGCAGTATTGGAACACGAAATTTAAGGATGCTACCTCTGTTGCTCAAGCAGCGGCTGAGTTTGCAGAACATGCAAGCCTAGATTCTAGAGCTGTTGTAGAACTTTCAAGGCAATATTGTGTTGATGATGGTGGTTCATACCACTTAGGTTTCAAGGATGAAAGATTGGAACATGGGCAAGCATTTCCTTGCGATGGTAATGGTAATTGTTCTGCTGGCAGGCAGTATTGGAACATGAAATTTGAGGATGCTACCTCTGCTGCTCAAGCAGCGGCTGAGTTTGGAGAACATGCAAGCCTAGCTGCCAGAGCTATTGTAGAACTTTCAAGACAATATTGTGTTAATGATGGTGGTTCATGCCACTTAGGTTTCAAGGATGAAAGGCTGGAACATGGGCAATCATTTCTTTGAGATGGTAATCGTAATTGTTCTGTTGGCATGCAGTATTGGAACATGAAATTTAACGATGCTACCTATGTTGCTCAAGCAGCGGCAGAGTATGGAGAACATGCAAGCCTAGCTGCCAGAGCTATTGTAGAACTTTCTAGGCAATATTATGTTGATGATGGTGGTTCATGCCACTTAGGTTTCAAGGATGAAAGGTTGGAACATTGGGAATCATTTCCTTGAGATGGTAATGGTAATATTTTAGTTGGCAGGCTATATTGGAACATGAAATTTATGGATGCTACCTCTGCTGCTCAAGCAGCGGCTGAGTTTGGAGAACATGCAAGCCTAGCTGCCAGAGCTGTTGGAGAACTTTCAAGGCAATATTGTATTGATGATGGAGGTTCATGTCACTTAGGTTTCAAGGACAAAAGGTTGGAACATGGGCAATCATTTCCTGGAGATGGTAATGGTAATTTTTCTGTTGGCAAGCAGAATTGGAACATGAAATTTAAGGATGCTACCTCTGCTACTCAAGCAGCGGCTGAGTTTGTAGAATATGCAAGCCTAGCTGCCAGAGGTGTTGTAGAACTTCCAAGGCAATATTGTGTTGATGATGGTGGTTCATGCCACTTAGGTTTCAAGGATGAAAGGTTAGAACATTGGCAATCATTTCCTTGAGATGTTAATGGTAATATTTCAGTTGGCAGGCAATATTGGAACATGAAATTTAAGGATGCTACCTCTGCTGCTCAAGCAGCGGCTGAGTTTGGAGAACATGCAAGCCTAGCTGCCAGAGCTGTTGGAGAACTTTGAAGGCAATATTGTGTTGATGATGAAGGTTCATACCACTTAGGTTTCAAGGATGAAAGGTTGGAACATTGGCAATCATTTCCTTGAGATGGTAATGGTAATATTTCAGTTGGCAAGCAGAATTGGAACATGAAATTTAAGGATGCTACCTCTGCTGCTCAAGCAGCGGCTGAGTTTGGAGAACATGCAAGCCTAGCTTCCAGAGGTGTTGTAGAACTTCCAAGGCAATATTGTGTTGATGATGGTGGTTCATGCCACTTAGGTTTCAAGGATGAAAGGTTGGAACATGGGCAATCATTTCCTTGAGATGGTAATCGTAATTGTTCTGTTGGCATGCAGTATTGGAACATGAAATTTAACGATGCTACCTATGTTGCTCAAGCAGCGGCTGAGTTTGGAGAACATGCAAGCCTAGCTGCCAGAGCTATTGTAGAACTTTCTAGGCAATTTTGTGTTGATGATGGTAGTTCATGCCACTTAGGTTTCAAGGATGAAAGGTTGGAACATGGGCAATCATTTCCTTGAGATGGTAATGGTAATTGTTCAGTTGGTAGGCAGTATTTGAACATGAAATTTAAGGATGCTACCTCTGCAGCTCAAGCAGCGGCTGAGTTTGGAGAACATGCAAGCCTAGCTGCCAGAGCTGTTAGAGAACTTTCAAGGCAATATTGTATTGATGATGGAGGTTTATGCCACTTAGGTTTCAAGGATGAAAGGTTGGAACATGGGCAATCATTTCCTGAAGATGGTAATGGTAATTTTTCTGCTGGCAAGCAGAACTGGAACATGAAATTTAAGGATGCTATCTCTGCTGCTCAAGCAGCGGCTTAGTTTGCAGAACATGCAAGCCTAGCTGCCAGAGGTGTTGTAGAACTTCCAAGGCAATATTGTGTTGATGATGGTTGTTCATGCCACTTAGGTTTCAAGGATGAAAGGTTGGAACATTGGCAATCATTTCCTTGAGATGGTAATGGTAATATTTCAGTTGGCACGCAATATTGGAACACGAAATTTGTGGATGCTACCTCTGCTGCTCAAGCAGCGGCTGAGTTTGGAGGACATGCAAGCCTAGCTGCCAGAGCTGTTGGAGAACTTTGAAGGCAATATTGTGTTGATGATGAAGGTTCATGCCACTTAGGTTTCAAGGATGAAAGGTTGGAACATGGGCAATCATTTCCTTGAGATGCTATTGGTAATTGTTCTGTTGGCACGCAGAATTGGAACATGAAATTTAAGGATGCTACCTCTGCTGCTCAAGCAGCGGCTGAGTTTGGAGAACATGCAAGCCTAGCTGCCAGAGGTGTTGTAGAACTTCCAAGGCAATATTGTGTTGATGATGGTGGTTCATGCCACTTAGGTTTCAAGGATGAAAGGTTGGAACATGGGCAATCATTTCCTTGAGATAGTAATCGTAATTGTTCTGTTGGCATGCAGTATTGCAACATGAAATTTAACGATGCTACCTATGTTGCTCAAGCAGCGGCTGAGTTTGGAGAACATGCAAGCCTAGCTGCCAGAGCTATTGTAGAACTTTCTAGGCAATATTGTGTTGATGACGGTAGTTCATGCCACTTAGGTTTCAAGGATGAAAGGTTGGAACATGGGCAATCATTTCCTTGAGATGGTAATGGTAATTGTTCAGTTGGCAGGCAGTATTTGAACATGAAATTTAAGGATGCTACCTCTGCAGCTCAAGCAGCGGCTGAGTTTGGAGAACATGCAAGCCTAGCTGCCAGAGCTGTTAGAGAACTTTCAAGGCAATATTGTATTGATGATGGAGGTTCATGCCACTTAGGTTTCAAGGATGAAAGGTTGGAACATGGGCAATCATTTCCTGAAGATGGTAATGGTAATTTTTCTGCTGGCAAGCAGAATTGGAACATGAAATTTAAGGATGCTACCTCTACTGCTCAAGCAGTGGCTGAGTTTGCAGAACATGCAAGCCTAGCTGCCAGAGGTGTTGTAGAACTTCCAAGGCAATATTGTGTTGATGATGGTGGTTCATGCCACTTAGGTTTCAAGGATGAAAGGTTGGAACATTGGCAATCATTTCCTTGAGATAGTAATGGTAATATTTTAGTTGGTAGGCAATATTGGAACATGAAATTTATGGATGCTACCTCTGCTGCTCAAGCAGCGGCTGAGTTTGGAGAACATGCAAGCCTAGCTGCCAGAGCTGTTGGAGAACATTAAAGGCAATATTGTGTTGATGATGAAGGTTCATGCCACTTAGGTTTCAAGGATGAAAGGTTGGAACATGGGCAATCATTTCCTTGAGATGCTATTAGTAATTGTTCTATTGGCACGCAGTATTGGAACATGAAATTTAAGGATGCTACCTCTGCTGCTCAAGCAGCGGCTGAGTTTGGAGAACATGCAAGCCTAGCTGCCAGAGTTGTTGGAACACTTTCAAGGTAATATTGTGTTAATGATGGTTGTTCATGCCACTTAGGTTTCAAGGATGAATGGTTGGAACATGGGCAAGCATTTCCTGGAGATGGTAATGGTAATTTTTCTATTGGCAAGCAGAATCGGAACATGAAATTTAAGGATGCTACCTCTGCTGCTCAAGCAGCGGCTGAGTTTGGAAAACATGCAAGCCTAGCTGCCAGAGCTGTTGGAGAACTTTCAAGGCAATATTGTATTGATGATGGAGGTTCATGTCACTTAGGTTTCAAGGATGAAAGGTTGGAACATGGGCAATCATTTCCTGGAGATGGTAATGATAATTTTTCTGTTGGCAAGCAGAATTGGAACATGAAATTTAAAGATGCTACCTCTGCTGCTCAAGCAGCGGCTGAGTTTGCAGAACATGCAAGCCTAGCTGCTAGAGGTGTTGTAGAACTTCCAAGGCAATATTGTGTTGTTGATGGTGGTTCATGCCACTTAGGTTTCAAGGATGAAAGGTTGGAACATTGGCAATCATTTCCTTGAGATGGTAATGGTAATATTTCAGTTGGCAGGCAATATTGGAACATGCAATTTAAGGATGCTACCTCTGCTGCTCAAGCAGTGGCTGAGTTTGAAGAACATGCAAGCCTAGCTGCCAGAGCTGTTGGAGAACTTTGAAGGCAATATTGTGTTGATGATGAAGGTTCATGCCACTTAGGTTTCAAGGATGAAAGGTTGGAACATTGGCAATAATTTCCTTGAGATGGTAATGGTAATATTTCAGTAGGCAAGCAGAATTGGAACATGAAATTTAAGGATGCTACCTCTGCTGCTCAAGCAGCGGCTGAGTTTGGAGAACATGCAAGCCTAGCTGCCAGAGCTATTGTAGAACTTTCTAGGCAATATTGTGTTGATGATGGTAGTTCATGCCACTTAGGTTTCAAGGATGAAAGGTTGGAACATGGGCAATCATTTCCTTGAGATGGTAATGGTAATTGTTCAGTTGGCAGGCAGTATTTGAACATGAAATTTAAGGATGCTACCTCTGCAGCTCAAGCAGCGGCTGAGTTTGGAGAACATGCAAGCCTAGCTGCCAGAGCTGTTAGAGAACTTTCAAGGCAATATTGTATTGATGATGGAGGTTCATGCCACTTAGGTTTCAAGGATGAAAGGTTGGAACATGGGCAATCATTTCCTGGAGATGGTAATGGTAATTTTTCTACTGGCAAGCAGAATTGGAACATAAAATTTAAGGATGCTACCTCTGCTGCTCAAGCAGCGGCTGAGTTTGCAGAACATGCAAGCCTAGCTGCCAGAGGTGTTGTAGAACTTCCAAGGCAATATTGTGTTGATGATGGTGGTTCATGCCACTTAGGTTTCAAGGATGAAAGGTTGGAACATTGGGAATCATTTCCTTGAGATGGTAATGGTAATATTTTAGTTGGCAGGCAATATTGGAACATGAAATTTATGGATGCTACCTCTGCTGCTCAAGCAGCGGCTGAGTTTGGAGAACATGCAAGCCTAGCTACCAGAGTTGTTGGAAAACTTTCAAGGTAATGTTGTGTTAATGATGGTTGTTCATGCCACTTAGGTTTCAAGGATGAATGGTTGGAACATGGGCAAGCATTTCCTGGAGATGGTAATGGTAATTTTTCTATTGGCAAGCAGAATCGGAATATGAAATTTAAGGATGTTACCTCTGCTGCTCAAGCAGCGGCTGAGTTTGCAGAACATGCAAGCCTAGATGCCAGAGCTGTTGTAGAACTTTCAAGGCAATATTGTGTTGATGATGGTGGTTCATGCCACTTGGGTTTCTAGGATGAAAGGTTGGAACATGGGCAATCATTTACTTGAGAAGGTAATGGTAATTGTTCTGTTGGCATGCAGTATTGGAACATGAAATTTAAGGATGCCACCTCTGCTGCTCAAGCAGCGGCTGAGTTTGGAGAACATGCAAGCCTAGCTGCCAGAGCTGTTGGAAAACTTTCAAGGTAATATTGTATTGATGATGGTTGTTCATGCCACTTAGGTTTCAAGGATGAATGGTTGGAACATGGGCAAGCATTTCCTGGAGATGGTAATGGTAATTTTTCTGTTTGCAAGCAGAATCGGAACATGAAATTTAAGGATGCTACCTCTGCTGCTCAAACAGCGGCTGAGTTTGCAGAATATGCAAGCCTAGCTTCCAGAGCTGTTGTAGAACTTTCAAGGCAATATTGTGTTGATAATGGTGGTTCATGCCACTTAGGTTTCAAGGATGAAAGATTGGAACATGGGCAATCGTTTCCCTGCGATGGTAATGGTAATTGTTCTGCTGGCAGGCAGTATTGGAACATGAGATTTAAGGATGCTACCTCTGCTGCTCAAGTAGTGGCTGAGTTTGGAGAACATGCAAGCCTAGATGCCAGAGCTGTTGTAGAACTTTCAAGGCAATATTGTGTTGATAATGGTAGTTCATGCCACTTAGGTTTCAAGGATGAAAGGTTGGAACATGGGCAATCATTTCCTTGAGATGGTAATGGTAATTGTTCAGTTGGCAGGCAGTATTTGAACATGAAATTTAAGGATGCTACCTCTGCAGCTCAAGCAGCGGCTGAGTTTGGAGAACATGCAAGCCTAGCTGCCAGAGCTGTTAGAGAACTTTCAAGGCAATATTGTATTGATAATGGAGGTTCATGCCACTTAGGTTTCAAGGATGAAAGGTTGGAACATGGGCAATCATTTCCTGAAGATGGTAATGGTAATTTTTCTGCTGGCAAGCAGAATTGGAACATGAAATTTAAGGATGCTACCTCTACTGCTCAAGCAGTGGCTGAGTTTGCAGAACATGCAAGCCTAGCTGCCAGAGGTGTTGTAGAACTTCCAAGGCAATATTGTGTTGATGATGGTGGTTCATGCCACTTAGGTTTCAAGGATGAAAGGTTGGAACATTGGCAATCATTTCCTTGAGATAGTAATGGTAATATTTTAGTTGGTAGGCAATATTGGAACATGAAATTTATGGATGCTACCTCTGCTGCTCAAGCAACGGCTGAGTTTGGAGAACATGCAAGCCTAGCTGCCAGAGCTGTTGGAGAACATTAAAGGCAATATTGTGTTGATGATGAAGGTTCATGCCACTTAGGTTTCAAGGATGAAAGGTTGGAACATGGGCAATCATTTCCTTGAGATGCTATTAGTAATTGTTCTATTGGCACGCAGTATTGGAACATGAAATTTAAGGATGCTACCTCTGCTGCTCAAGCAGCGGCTGAGTTTGGAGAACATGCAAGCCTAGCTGCCAGAGTTGTTGGAACACTTTCAAGGTAATATTGTGTTAATGATGGTTGTTCATGCCACTTAGGTTTCAAGGATGAATGGTTGGAACATGGGCAAGCATTTCCTGGAGATGGTAATGGTAATTTTTCTATTGGCAAGCAGAATCGGAACATGAAATTTAAGGATGCTACCTCTGCTGCTCAAGCAGCGGCTGAGTTTGGAGAACATGCAAGCCTAGCTGCCAGAGCTGTTGGAGAACTTTCAAGGCAATATTGTATTGATGATGGAGGTTCATGTCACTTAGGTTTCAAGGATGAAAGGTTGGAACATGGGCAATCATTTCCTGGAGATGGTAATGATAATTTTTCTGTTGGCAAGCAGAATTGGAACATGAAATTTAAAGATGCTACCTCTGCTGCTCAAGCAGCGGCTGAGTTTGCAGAACATGCAAGCCTAGCTGCCAGAGCTGTTAGAGAACTTTCAAGGCAATATTGTATTGATGATGGAGGTTCATGCCACTTAGGTTTCAAGGATGAAAGGTTGGAACATGGGCAATCATTTCCTGGAGATGGTAATGGTAATTTTTCTACTGGCAAGCAGAATTGGAACATAAAATTTAAGGATGCTACCTCTGCTGCTCAAGCAGCGGCTGAGTTTGCAGAACATGCAAGCCTAGCTGCCAGAGGTGTTGTAGAACTTCCAAGGCAATATTGTGTTGATGATGGTGGTTCATGCCACTTAGGTTTCAAGGATGAAAGGTTGGAACATTGGGAATCATTTCCTTGAGATGGTAATGGTAATATTTTAGTTGGCAGGCAATATTGGAACATGAAATTTATGGATGCTACCTCTGCTGCTCAAGCAGCGGCTGAGTTTGGAGAACATGCAAGCCTAGCTACCAGAGTTGTTGGAAAACTTTCAAGGTAATGTTGTGTTAATGATGGTTGTTCATGCCACTTAGGTTTCAAGGATGAATGGTTGGAACATGGGCAAGCATTTCCTGGAGATGGTAATGGTAATTTTTCTATTGGCAAGCAGAATCGGAATATGAAATTTAAGGATGTTACCTCTGCTGCTCAAGCAGCGGCTGAGTTTGCAGAACATGCAAGCCTAGATGCCAGAGCTGTTGTAGAACTTTCAAGGCAATATTGTGTTGATGATGGTGGTTCATGCCACTTGGGTTTCTAGGATGAAAGGTTGGAACATGGGCAATCATTTACTTGAGAAGGTAATGGTAATTGTTCTGTTGGCATGCAGTATTGGAACATGAAATTTAAGGATGCCACCTCTGCTGCTCAAGCAGCGGCTGAGTTTGGAGAACATGCAAGCCTAGCTGCCAGAGCTGTTGGAAAACTTTCAAGGTAATATTGTATTGATGATGGTTGTTCATGCCACTTAGGTTTCAAGGATGAATGGTTGGAACATGGGCAAGCATTTCCTGGAGATGGTAATGGTAATTTTTCTGTTTGCAAGCAGAATCGGAACATGAAATTTAAGGATGCTACCTCTGCTGCTCAAACAGCGGCTGAGTTTGCAGAATATGCAAGCCTAGCTTCCAGAGCTGTTGTAGAACTTTCAAGGCAATATTGTGTTGATAATGGTGGTTCATGCCACTTAGGTTTCAAGGATGAAAGATTGGAACATGGGCAATCGTTTCCCTGCGATGGTAATGGTAATTGTTCTGCTGGCAGGCAGTATTGGAACATGAGATTTAAGGATGCTACCTCTGCTGCTCAAGTAGTGGCTGAGTTTGGAGAACATGCAAGCCTAGATGCCAGAGCTGTTGTAGAACTTTCAAGGCAATATTGTGTTGATAATGGTAGTTCATGCCACTTAGGTTTCAAGGATGAAAGGTTGGAACATGGGCAATCATTTCCTTGAGATGGTAATGGTAATTGTTCAGTTGGCAGGCAGTATTTGAACATGAAATTTAAGGATGCTACCTCTGCAGCTCAAGCAGCGGCTGAGTTTGGAGAACATGCAAGCCTAGCTGCCAGAGCTGTTAGAGAACTTTCAAGGCAATATTGTATTGATAATGGAGGTTCATGCCACTTAGGTTTCAAGGATGAAAGGTTGGAACATGGGCAATCATTTCCTGAAGATGGTAATGGTAATTTTTCTGCTGGCAAGCAGAATTGGAACATGAAATTTAAGGATGCTACCTCTACTGCTCAAGCAGTGGCTGAGTTTGCAGAACATGCAAGCCTAGCTGCCAGAGGTGTTGTAGAACTTCCAAGGCAATATTGTGTTGATGATGGTGGTTCATGCCACTTAGGTTTCAAGGATGAAAGGTTGGAACATTGGCAATCATTTCCTTGAGATAGTAATGGTAATATTTTAGTTGGTAGGCAATATTGGAACATGAAATTTATGGATGCTACCTCTGCTGCTCAAGCAACGGCTGAGTTTGGAGAACATGCAAGCCTAGCTGCCAGAGCTGTTGGAGAACATTAAAGGCAATATTGTGTTGATGATGAAGGTTCATGCCACTTAGGTTTCAAGGATGAAAGGTTGGAACATGGGCAATCATTTCCTTGAGATGCTATTAGTAATTGTTCTATTGGCACGCAGTATTGGAACATGAAATTTAAGGATGCTACCTCTGCTGCTCAAGCAGCGGCTGAGTTTGGAGAACATGCAAGCCTAGCTGCCAGAGTTGTTGGAACACTTTCAAGGTAATATTGTGTTAATGATGGTTGTTCATGCCACTTAGGTTTCAAGGATGAATGGTTGGAACATGGGCAAGCATTTCCTGGAGATGGTAATGGTAATTTTTCTATTGGCAAGCAGAATCGGAACATGAAATTTAAGGATGCTACCTCTGCTGCTCAAGCAGCGGCTGAGTTTGGAGAACATGCAAGCCTAGCTGCCAGAGCTGTTGGAGAACTTTCAAGGCAATATTGTATTGATGATGGAGGTTCATGTCACTTAGGTTTCAAGGATGAAAGGTTGGAACATGGGCAATCATTTCCTGGAGATGGTAATGATAATTTTTCTGTTGGCAAGCAGAATTGGAACATGAAATTTAAAGATGCTACCTCTGCTGCTCAAGCAGCGGCTGAGTTTGCAGAACATGCAAGCCTAGCTGCTAGAGGTGTTGTAGAACTTCCAAGGCAATATTGTGTTGTTGATGGTGGTTCATGCCACTTAGGTTTCAAGGATGAAAGGTTGGAACATTGGCAATCATTTCCTTGAGATGGTAATGGTAATATTTCAGTTGGCAGGCAATATTGGAACATGCAATTTAAGGATGCTACCTCTGCTGCTCAAGCAGTGGCTGAGTTTGAAGAACATGTAAGCCTAGCTACCAGAGCTGTTGGAGAACTTTGAAGGCAATATTGTGTTGATGATGAAGGTTCATGCCACTTAGGTTTCAAGGATGAAAGGTTGGAACATTGGCAATAATTTCCTTGAGATGGTAATGGTAATATTTCAGTTGGCAAGCAGAATAGGAACATGAAATTTAAGGATGCTACCTCTGCTGCTCAAGCAGCGGCTGAGTTTGGAGAACATGCAAGCCTAGCTGCCAGAGCTATTGTAGAACTTTCTAGGCAATATTGTGTTGATGATGGTAGTTCATGCCACTTAGGTTTCAAGGATGAAAGGTTGGAACATGGGCAATCATTTCCTTGAGATGGTAATGGTAATTGTTCAGTTGGCAGGCAGTATTTGAACATGAAATTTAAGGATGCTACCTCTGCAGCTCAAGCAGCGGCTGAGTTTGGAGAACATGCAAGCCTAGCTGCCAGAGCTGTTAGAGAACTTTCAAGGCAATATTGTATTGATGATGGAGGTTCATGCCACTTAGGTTTCAAGGATGAAAGGTTGGAACATGGGCAATCATTTCCTGGAGATGGTAATGGTAATTTTTCTACTGGCAAGCAGAATTGGAACATAAAATTTAAGGATGCTACCTCTGCTGCTCAAGCAGCGGCTGAGTTTGCAGAACATGCAAGCCTAGCTGCCAGAGGTGTTGTAGAACTTCCAAGGCAATATTGTGTTGATGATGGTGGTTCATGCCACTTAGGTTTCAAGGATGAAAGGTTGGAACATTGGCAATCATTTCCTTGAGATAGTAATGGTAATATTTTAGTTGGTAGGCAATATTGGAACATGAAATTTATGGATGCTACCTCTGCTGCTCAAGCAGCGGCTGAGTTTGGAGAACATGCAAGCCTAGCTGCCAGAGCTGTTGGAGAACATTAAAGGCAATATTGTGTTGATGATGAAGCTTCATGCCACTTAGGTTTCAAGGATGAAAGGTTGGAACATGGGCAATCATTTCCTTGAGATGCTATTAGTAATTGTTCTATTGGCACGCAGTATTGGAACATGAAATTTAAGGATGCTACCTCTGCTGCTCAAGCAGCGGCTGAGTTTGGAGAACATGCAAGCCTAGCTGCCAGAGTTGTTGGAAAACGTTCAAGGTAATATTGTATTGATGATGGTTGTTCATGCCACTTAGGTTTCAAGGATGAATGGTTGGAACATGGGCAAGCATTTCCTGGAGATGGTAATGGTAATTTTCCTGTTTGCAAGCAGAATCGGAACATGAAATTTAAGGATGCTACCTCTGCTGCTCAAACAGCGGCTGAGTTTGCAGAATATGCAAGCCTAGCTGCTAGAGCTGTTGGAGAACTTTCAAGGCAATATTGTGTTGATGATGGTGGTTCATGCCACTTAGGTTTCAAGGATGAAAGGTTGGAACATGGGCAATCATTTCCTTGAGATGGTAATGGTAATTGTTCAGTTGGCAGGCAGTATTTGAACATGAAATTTAAGGATGCTACCTCTGCAGCTCAAGCAGCGGCTGAGTTTGGAGAACATGCAAGCCTAGCTGCCAGAGCTGTTGGAGAACTTTCAAGGCAATATTGTATTGATGATGGAGGTTCATGCCACTTAGGTTTCAAGGATGAAAGGTTGGAACATGGGCAATCATTTCCTGGAGATGGTAATGGTAATTTTTCTACTGGCAAGCAGAATTGGAACATAAAATTTAAGGATGCTACCTCTGCTGCTCAAGCAGCGGTTGAGTTTGCAGAACATGCAAGCCTAGCTGCCAGAGGTGTTGTAGAACTTCCAAGGCAATATTGTGTTGATGATGGTGGTTCATGCCACTTAGGTTTCAAGGATGAAAGGTTGGAACATGGGCAATCATTTCCTTGAGATGGTAATGGTAATTGTTCAGTTGGCAGGCAGTATTTGAACATGAAATTTAAGGATACTACCTCTGTTGCTCAAGCAGCGACTGAGTTTGGAGAACATGCAAGCCTAGATGCCAGAGCTGTTAGAGAACTTTCAAGGCAATATTGTGTTGATAATGATGGTTCATGCCACTTAGTTTTCAAGGATGAAAGATTGGAACATGGGCAATCATTTCCTTGAGATGGTAATGGTAATTGTTCTGTTGGCAGGCAGTATTGGAACATGAAATTTTATGATGCTACCTCTGCTGCTCAAGCAGCGGCTGAGTTTGGAGAACATGCAAGCCTAGCTGCCAGAACTGTTGTAGAACTTTCAAGTCAATATTGTGTTGATGATGGTAGTTTCATGCCACTTAGTTTCAAGGATGAAAGGTTTGAACATGGGCAATCGTTTCCCTGTGATGGTAATGGTAATTGTTCTGCTGGCATGCAGTATTGGAACATGAAATTTAAGGATGCTACCTCTGATGCTCAAGCAGCGGCTGAGTTTGGAGAATATGCAAGGCTAGCTGCTAGAGCTGTTGGAGAACTTTCAAGGCAATATTGTGTTGATGATGGTGGTTCATGCCACTTAGGTTTCAAGGATGAAAGGTTGGAACATGGGCAATCATTTCCTTGAGATGGTAATGGTAATTGTTCAGTTGGCAGGCAATATTGGAACATGAAATTTAAGGATGCTACCTCTGCTGCTCAAGCAGCGGCTGAGTTTGGAGAACATGCAAGCCTAGCTGCCAGAGTTGTTGGAAAACTTTCAAGGTAATGTTGTGTTAATGATGGTTGTTCATGCCACTTAGGTTTCAAGGATGAATGGTTGGAACATGGGCAAGCATTTCCTGGAGATGGTAATGGTAATTTTTCTATTGGCAAGCAGAATCGGAACATGAAATTTAAGGATGTTACCTCTGCTGCTCAAGCAGCGGCTGAGTTTGCAGAACATGCAAGCCTAGATGCCAGAGCTGTTGTAGAACTTTCAAGGCAATATTGTGTTGATGATGGTGGTTCATGCCACTTGGGTTTCTAGGATGAAAGGTTGGAACATGGGCAATCATTTACTTGAGAAGGTAATGGTAATTGTTCTGTTGGCATGCAGTATTGGAACATGAAATTTAAGGATGCCACCTCTGCTGCTCAAGCAGCGGTTGAGTTTGGAGAACATGCAAGCCTAGCTGCCAGAGCTGTTGGAAAACTTTCAAGGTAATATTGTATTGATGATGGTTGTTCATGCCACTTAGGTTTCAAGTATGAATGGTTGGAACATGGGCAAGCATTTCCTGGAGATGGTAATGGTAATTTTTCTGTTGGCAAGCAGAATCGGAACATGAAATTTAAGGATGCTACCTCTGCTGCTCAAACATCGGCTGAGTTTGCAGAACATGCAAGCCTAGCTTCCAGAGCTGTTATAGAACTTTCAAGGCAATATTGTGTTGATAATGGTGGTTCATGCCACTTAGGTTTCAAGGATGAAAGATTGGAACATGGGCAATCGTTTCCCTGCGATGGTAATGGTAATTGTTCTGCTGGCAGGCAGTATTGGAACATGAGATTTAAGGATGCTACCTCTGCTGCTCAAGTAGTGGCTGAGTTTGGAGAACATGCAAGCCTAGATGCCAGAGCTGTTGTAGAACTTTCAAGGCAATCTTGTGTTGATGATGGTGGTTCATGCCACTTAGGTTTCTAGGATGAAAGGTTGGAACATGGGCAATCATTTACTTGAGAAGGTAATGGTAATTGTTTTGTCGGCATGCAGTATTGGGACATGAAATTTAAGGATGCTACCTCTGCTGCTCAAGCAGCGGCTGAGTTTAGAGAACATGCAAGCCTAGCTGCCAGAGCTGTTGGAGAACTTTCAAGGCAATATTTTGTTGATGATGGAGGTTCATGCCACTTAGGTTTCAAGGATGAAAGGTTGGAACATTGGCAAGCATTTCCTGGAGATGGTAATGGTAATTTTAATTTTGGCAAGCAGAATTGGAACATGAAATTTTAGGATGCTACCTCTGCGGCTCAAGCAGCGGCTGAGTTTGGAGAACATGCAAGCCTAGGTGCCAGAGCTATTGGAGAACATTCAAGGTAATATTGTGTTGATAATGATGTTTCATGCCACTTAGTTTTCAAGGATGAAAGATTGGAACATGGGCAATCATATCCTTGAGATGGTAATGGTAATTGTTCTGTTGGCAGGCAGTATTGGAACATGAAATTTGAGGATGCTACCTCTGCTGCTCAAGCAGCGGCTGAGTTTGGCGAACATGCAAGCCTAGCTTCCAGAGCTGTTGTAGAACATTCAAGTCAATATTGTGTTGATGATAGTGGTTCGTGCCACTTAGGTTTCAAGGATGAAAGGTTGGAACATGGGCAATCATTTCCTTGAGATGGTAATGGTAATTGTTCTGTTGGCAGGCAGTATTGGAACATGAAATTTAAGGATGCTACCTCTGCGGCTCAAGCAGCGGCTGAGTTTGCAGAACAAGCAAGCCTAGCTGCAAGAGCTGTTGTAGAACTTTCAAGGCAATATTGTGTTGATGATGGTGGTTCATTCCACTTAGGTTTCAAGGATGAAAGATTAGAACATGGGCAATCATTTCCTGGAGATGGTAATGGTAATTGTTCTGTTTGCAGGCAGTATTGGAACATGAAATTTAAGGATGCTACCTCTGCTGCTCAAGCAGCGGCTGAGTTTGGAGAACATGCAAGCCTAGCTGCCAGAGCTGTTGGAGAACTTTCAAGGCAATATTGTGTTGATGATGGTGGTTCATGCCACTTAGGTTTCTAGGTGGAAAGGTTGGAACATGGGCAATCATTTACTTGAGAAGGTAATGGTAATTGTTTTGTTGGCATGCAGTATTGGAACATGAAATTTACGGATGCTACCTCTGTTGCTCAAGCAGCGGCTGAGTTTAGAGAACATGCAAGCCTAGCTGCCAGAGCTGTTGGAGAACTTTCAAGGCAATATTGTGTTGATGATGGTGGTTCATGCCACTTAGGTTTCTAGGATGAAAGGTTGGAACATCGGCAATCATTTCCTTGAGATGGTAATGGTAATTGTTCTGTTAGCATGCAGTATTGGAACATGAAATTTAACGATACTACCTCTGTTGCTCAAGCAGCGACTGAGTTTGGAGAACATGCAAGCCTAGATGCCAGAGCTATTGGAGAACTTTCAAGGAAATATTGTGTTGATAATGATGGTTCATGCCACTTAGTTTTCAAGGATGAAAGATTGGAACATGGGCAATCATTTCCTTGAGATGGTAATGGTAATTGTTCTGTTGGTAGGCAGTATTGGAACATGAAATTTTATGATGCTACCTCTGCTGCTCAAGCAGCGGCTGAGTTTGGAGAACATGCAAGCCTAGCTGCCAGAACTGTTGTAGAACTTTCAAGTCAATATTGTGTTGAAGATGGTAGTTTCATGCCACTTAGTTTCAAGGATGAAAGGTTTGAACATGGGCAATCGTTTCCCTGTGATGGTAATGGTAATTGTTCTGCTGGCATGCAGTATTGGAACATGAAATTTAAGGATGCTACCTCTGATGCTCAAGCAGCGGCTGAGTTTGGAGAATATGCAAGGCTAGCTGCTAGAGCTGTTGGAGAACTTTCAAGGCAATATTGTGTTGATGATGGTGGTTCATGCCACTTAGGTTTCAAGGATGAAAGGTTGGAACATGGGCAATCATTTCCTTGAGATGGTAATGGTAATTGTTCAGTTGGCAGGCAATATTTGAACATGAAATTTAAGGATGCTACCTCTGCAGCTCAAGCAGCGGCTGAGTTTGGAGAACATGCAAGCCTAGCTGCCAGAGCTGTTAGAGAACTTTCAAGGCAATATTGTATTGATGATGGAGGTTCATGCCACTTAGGTTTCAAGGATGAAAGGTTGGAACATGGGCAATCATTTCCTGGAGATGGTAATGGTAATTTTTCTACAGGCAAGCAGAATTGGAACATAAAATTTAAGGATGCTACCTCTGCTGCTCAAGCAGCGGCTGAGTTTGCAGAACATGCAAGCCTAGCTGCCAGAGGTGTTGTAGAACTTCCAAGGCAATATTATGTTGATGATGGTGGTTCATGCCACTTAGGTTTCAAGGATGAAAGGTTGGAACATTGGGAATCATTTCCTTGAGATGGTAATGGTAATATTTTAGTTGGCAGGCAATATTGGAACATGAAATTTATGGATGCTACCTCTGCTGCTCAAGCAGCGGCTGAGTTTGGAGAACATGCAAGCCTAGCTACCAGAGTTGTTGGAAAACTTTCAAGGTAATGTTGTGTTAATGATGGTTGTTCATGCCACTTAGGTTTCAAGGATGAATGGTTGGAACATGGGCAAGCATTTCCTGGAGATGGTAATGGTAATTTTTCTATTGGCAAGCAGAATCGGAATATGAAATTTAAGGATGTTACCTCTGCTGCTCAAGCAGCGGCTGAGTTTGCAGAACATGCAAGCCTAGATGCCAGAGCTGTTGTAGAACTTTCAAGGCAATATTGTGTTGATGATGGTGGTTCATGCCACTTGGGTTTCTAGGATGAAAGGTTGGAACATGGGCAATCATTTACTTGAGAAGGTAATGGTAATTGTTCTGTTGGCATGCAGTATTGGAACATGAAATTTAAGGATGCCACCTCTGCTGCTCAAGCAGCAGCTGAGTTTGGAGAACATGCAAGCCTAGCTGCCAGAGCTGTTGGAAAACTTTCAAGGTAATATTGTATTGATGATGGTTGTTCATGCCACTTAGGTTTCAAGTATGAATGGTTGGAACATGGGCAAGCATTTCCTGGAGATGGTAATGGTAATTTTTCTGTTGGCAAGCAGAATCGGAACATGAAATTTAAGGATGCTACCTCTGCTGCTCAAACATCGGCTGAGTTTGCAGAACATGCAAGCCTAGCTTCCAGAGCTGTTGTAGAACTTTCAAGGCAATATTGTGTTGATAATGGTGGTTCATGCCACTTAGGTTTCAAGGATGAAAGATTGGAACATGGGCAATCGTTTCCCTGTGATGGTAATGGTAATTGTTCTGCTGGCAGGCAGTATTGGAACATGAGATTTAAGGATGCTACCTCTGCTGCTCAAGTAGTGGCTGAGTTTGGAGAACATGCAAGCCTAGATGCCAGAGCTGTTGTAGAACTTTCAAGGCAATCTTGTGTTGATGATGGTGGTTCATGCCACTTAGGTTTCTAGGATGAAAGGTTGGAACATGGGCAATCATTTACTTGAGAAGGTAATGGTAATTGTTTTGTCGGCATGCAGTATTGGAACATGAAATTTAAGGATGCTACCTCTGCTGCTCAAGCAGCGGCTGAGTTTAGAGAACATGCAAGCCTAGCTGCCAGAGCTGTTGGAGAACTTTCAAGGCAATATTTTGTTGATGATGGAGGTTCATGCCACTTAGGTTTCAAGGATGAAAGGTTGGAACATTGGCAAGCATTTCCTGGAGATGGTAATGGTAATTTTAATTTTGGCAAGCAGAATTGGAACATGAAATTTTAGGATGCTACCTCTGCGGCTCAAGCAGCGGCTGAGTTTGGAGAACATGCAAGCCTAGGTGCCAGAGCTATTGGAGAACATTCAAGGTAATATTGTGTTGATAATGATGTTTCATGCCACTTAGTTTTCAAGGATGAAAGATTGGAACATGGGCAATCATATCCTTGAGATGGTAATGGTAATTGTTCTGTTGGCAGGCAGTATTGGAACATGAAATTTGAGGATGCTACCTCTGCTGCTCAAGCAGCGGCTGAGTTTGGCGAACATGCAAGCCTAGCTTCCAGAGCTGTTGTAGAACATTCAAGTCAATATTGTGTTGATGATAGTGGTTCGTGCCACTTAGGTTTCAAGGATGAAAGGTTGGAACATGGGCAATCATTTCCTTGAGATGGTAATGGTAATTGTTCTGTTGGCAGGCAGTATTGGAACATGAAATTTAAGGATGCTACCTCTGCGGCTCAAGCAGCGGCTGAGTTTGCAGAACAAGCAAGCCTAGCTGCAAGAGCTGTTGTAGAACTTTCAAGGCAATATTGTGTTGATGATGGTGGTTCATTCCACTTAGGTTTCAAGGATGAAAGATTAGAACATGGGCAATCATTTCCTGGAGATGGTAATGGTAATTGTTCTGTTTGCAGGCAGTATTGGAACATGAAATTTAAGGATGCTACCTCTGCTGCTCAAGCAGCGGCTGAGTTTGGAGAACATGCAAGCCTAGCTGCCAGAGCTGTTGGAGAACTTTCAAGGCAATATTGTGTTGATGATGGTGGTTCATGCCACTTAGGTTTCTAGGTGGAAAGGTTGGAACATGGGCAATCATTTACTTGAGAAGGTAATGGTAATTGTTTTGTTGGCATGCAGTATTGGAACATGAAATTTACGGATGCTACCTCTGTTGCTCAAGCAGCGGCTGAGTTTAGAGAACATGCAAGCCTAGCTGCCAGAGCTGTTGGAGAACTTTCAAGGCAATATTGTGTTGATGATGGTGGTTCATGCCACTTAGGTTTCTAGGATGAAAGGTTGGAACATCGGCAATCATTTCCTTGAGATGGTAATGGTAATTGTTCTGTTAGCATGCAGTATTGGAACATGAAATTTAACGATACTACCTCTGTTGCTCAAGCAGCGACTGAGTTTGGAGAACATGCAAGCCTAGATGCCAGAGCTATTGGAGAACTTTCAAGGCAATATTGTGTTGATAATGATGGTTCATGCCACTTAGTTTTCAAGGATGAAAGATTGGAACATGGGCAATCATTTCCTTGAGATGGTAATGGTAATTGTTCTGTTGGTAGGCAGTATTGGAACATGAAATTTTATGATGCTACCTCTGCTGCTCAAGCAGCGGCTGAGTTTGGAGAACATGCAAGCCTAGCTGCCAGAACTGTTGTAGAACTTTCAAGTCAATATTGTGTTGAAGATGGTAGTTTCATGCCACTTAGTTTCAAGGATGAAAGGTTTGAACATGGGCAATCGTTTCCCTGTGATGGTAATGGTAATTGTTCTGCTGGCATGCAGTATTGGAACATGAAATTTAAGGATGCTACCTCTGATGCTCAAGCAGCGGCTGAGTTTGGAGAATATGCAAGGCTAGCTGCTAGAGCTGTTGGAGAACTTTCAAGGCAATATTGTGTTGATGATGGTGGTTCATGCCACTTAGGTTTCAAGGATGAAAGGTTGGAACATGGGCAATCATTTCCTTGAGATGGTAATGGTAATTGTTCAGTTGGCAGGCAATATTTGAACATGAAATTTAAGGATGCTACCTCTGCAGCTCAAGCAGCGGCTGAGTTTGGAGAACATGCAAGCCTAGCTGCCAGAGCTGTTAGAGAACTTTCAAGGCAATATTGTATTGATGATGGAGGTTCATGCCACTTAGGTTTCAAGGATGAAAGGTTGGAACATGGGCAATCATTTCCTGGAGATGGTAATGGTAATTTTTCTACAGGCAAGCAGAATTGGAACATAAAATTTAAGGATGCTACCTCTGCTGCTCAAGCAGCGGCTGAGTTTGCAGAACATGCAAGCCTAGCTGCCAGAGGTGTTGTAGAACTTCCAAGGCAATATTATGTTGATGATGGTGGTTCATGCCACTTAGGTTTTAAGGATGAAAGGTTGGAACATTGGGAATCATTTCCTTGAGATGGTAATGGTAATATTTTAGTTGGCAGGCAATATTGGAACATGAAATTTATGGATGCTACCTCTGCTGCTCAAGCAGCGGCTGAGTTTGGAGAACATGCAAGCCTAGCTACCAGAGTTGTTGGAAAACTTTCAAGGTAATGTTGTGTTAATGATGGTTGTTCATGCCACTTAGGTTTCAAGGATGAATGGTTGGAACATGGGCAAGCATTTCCTGGAGATGGTAATGGTAATTTTTCTATTGGCAAGCAGAATCGGAATATGAAATTTAAGGATGTTACCTCTGCTGCTCAAGCAGCGGCTGAGTTTGCAGAACATGCAAGCCTAGATGCCAGAGCTGTTGTAGAACTTTCAAGGCAATATTGTGTTGATGATGGTGGTTCATGCCACTTGGGTTTCTAGGATGAAAGGTTGGAACATGGGCAATCATTTACTTGAGAAGGTAATGGTAATTGTTCTGTTGGCATGCAGTATTGGAACATGAAATTTAAGGATGCCACCTCTGCTGCTCAAGCAGCAGCTGAGTTTGGAGAACATGCAAGCCTAGCTGCCAGAGCTGTTGGAAAACTTTCAAGGTAATATTGTATTGATGATGGTTGTTCATGCCACTTAGGTTTCAAGTATGAATGGTTGGAACATGGGCAAGCATTTCCTGGAGATGGTAATGGTAATTTTTCTATTGGCAAGCAGAATCGGAACATGAAATTTAAGGATGCTACCTCTGCTGCTCAAACAGCGGCTGAGTTTGCAGAACATGCAAGCCTAGCTTCCAGAGCTGTTGTAGAACTTTCAAGGCAATATTGTGTTGATAATGGTGGTTCATGCCACTTAGGTTTCAAGGATGAAAGATTGGAACATGGGCAATCGTTTCCCTGCGATGGTAATGGTAATTGTTCTGCTGGCAGGCAGTATTGGAACATGAGATTTAAGGATGCTACCTCTGCTGCTCAAGTAGTGGCTGAGTTTGGAGAACATGCAAGCCTAGATGCCAGAGCTGTTGTAGAACTTTCAAGGCAATATTGTGTTGATGATGGTGGTTCATGCCACTTAGGTTTCTAGGATGAAAGTTGGAACATGGGCAATCATTTACTTGAGAAGGTAATGGTAATTGTTTTGTCGGCATGCAGTATTGGAACATGAAATTTAAGGATGCTACCTCTGCTGCTCAAGCAGCGGCTGAGTTTAGAGAACATGCAAGCCTAGCTGCCAGAGCTGTTGGAGAACTTTCAAGGCAATATTTTGTTGATGATGGAGGTTCATGCCACTTAGGTTTCAAGGATGAAAGGTTGGAACATTGGCAAGCATTTCCTGGAGATGGTAATGGTAATTTTAATTTTGGCAAGCAGAATTAGAACATGAAATTTAAGGATGCTACCTCTGCGGCTCAAGCAGCGGCTGAGTTTGGAGAACATGCAAGCCTAGGTGCCAGAGCTATTGGAGAACATTCAAGGCAATATTGTGTTGATAATGATGGTTCATGCCACTTAGTTTTCAAGGATGAAAGATTGGAACATGGGCAATCATATCCTTGAGATGGTAATTGTAATTGTTCTGTTGGCAGGCAGTATTGGAACATGAAATTTAAGGATGCTACCTCTGCTGCTCAAGCAGCGGCTGAGTTTGGCGAACATGCAAGCCTAGCTTCCAGAGCTGTTGTAGAACTTTCAAGTCAATATTGTGTTGATGATAGTGGTTCGTGCCACTTAGGTTTCAAGGATGAAAGGTTGGAACATGGGCAATCATTTCCTTGAGATGGTAATGGTAATTGTTCTGTTGGCAGGCAGTATTGGAACATGAAATTTAAGGATGCTACCTCTGCGGCTCAAGCAGCGGCTGAGTTTGCAGAACAAGCAAGCCTAGCTGCAAGAGCTGTTGTAGAACTTTCAAGGCAATATTGTGTTGATGATGGTGGTTCATTCCACTTAGGTTTCAAGGATGAAAGATTAGAACATGGGCAATCATTTCCTGGAGATGGTAATGGTAATTGTTCTGTTTGCAGGCAGTATTGGAACATGAAATTTAAGGATGCTACCTCTGCTGCTCAAGCAGCGGCTGAGTTTGGAGAACATGCAAGCCTAGCTGCCAGAGCTGTTGGAGAACTTTCAAGGCAATATTGTGTTGATGATGGTGGTTCATGCCACTTAGGTTTCAAGGATGAAAGGTTGGAACATGGGCAATCATTTACTTGAGAAGGTAATGGTAATTGTTCTGTTGGCATGCAGTATTGGAACATGAAATTTACGGATGCTACCTCTGTTGCTCAAGCAGCGGCTGAGTTTAGAGAACATGCAAGCCTAGCTGCCAGAGCTGTTGGAGAACTTTCAAGGCAATATTGTGTTGATGATGGTGGTTCATGCCACTTAGGTTTCTAGGATGAAAGGTTGGAACATCGGCAATCATTTCCTTGAGATGGTAATGGTAATTGTTCTGTTAGCATGCAGTATTGGAACATGAAATTTAACGATACTACCTCTGTTGCTCAAGCAGCGACTGAGTTTGGAGAACATGCAAGCCTAGATGCCAGAGCTATTGGAGAACTTTCAAGGCAATATTGTGTTGATAATGATGGTTCATGCCACTTAGTTTTCAAGGATGAAAGATTGGAACATGGGCAATCATTTCCTTGAGATGGTAATGGTAATTGTTCTGTTGGCAGGCAGTATTGGAACATGAAATTTTATGATGCTACCTCTGCTGCTCAAGCAGCGGCTGAGTTTGGAGAACATGCAAGCCTAGCTGCCAGAACTGTTGTAGAACTTTCAAGTCAATATTGTGTTGATGATGGTAGTTTCATGCCACTTAGTTTCAAGGATGAAAGGTTTGAACATGGGCAATCGTTTCCATGCGATGGTAATGGTAATTGTTCTGCTGGCAGGCAGTATTGGAACATGAAATTTAAGGATGCTACCTCTGATGCTCAAGCAGCGGCTGAGTTTGGAGAATATGCAAGGCTAGCTGCTAGAGCTGTTGGAGAACTTTCACGGCAATATTGTGTTGATAATGGTGGTTCATGCCACTTAGGTTTCAAGGATAAAAGGTTTGAACATGGACAAGCATTTCCTGGAGATGGTAATGGTAATTTTTCTGTTGATAAGCAGAATTGGAACATGAAATTTAAGGATGCTACCTCTGCGGCTCAAGCAGCGGCTGAGTTTGCAGAACAAGCAAGCCTAGCTGCCAGAGCTGTTGTAGAACTTTCAAGGCAATATTGTGTTGATGATAGTGGTTCATTCCACTTAGGTTTCAAGGATGAAAGATTGGAACATGGACAATCATTTCCTTGAGATGGTAATGGTAATTGTTCTGTTGGCAGGCAGTATTGGAACATGAAATTTAAGGATGCTACCTCTGCTGCTCAAGCAGCGGCTGAGTTCGGAGAACATGCAAGCCTAGCTGCCAGAGCTGTTGTAGAACTTTCAAGGCAATATTGTGTTGATGATGGTGGTTCATGCCACTTAGGTTTCTAGGATGAAAGGTTGGAACATCGGCAATCATTTCCTTGAGATGGTAATGGTAATTGTTCTGTTAGCATGCAGTATTGGAACATGAAATTTAACGATGCTACCTCTGTTGCTCAAGCAGTGACTGAGTTTGGAGAACATGCAAGCCTAGATGCCAGAGCTATTGGAGAACTTTCAAGGCAATATTATGTTGATGATGGTGGTTCATGCCACTTAGGTTTCAAGGATGAAAGGTTGGAACATGGGCTAGCATTTCCTGGAGATGGTAATTGTAATTTTTCTGTTGACAAGCATAATTGGAACATGAAATTTAAAAATGATACCTCTGCGGCTCAAGCAGCGGCAGAGTTTGCAGAACAAGCAAGCCTAGCTGCCAGAGCTGTTATAGAACTTTCAAGGCAATATTGTGTTGATGATGGTGGTTCATGCCACTTAGGTTTCAAGGATGAAAGATTGGAACATGGGCAATCATTTCCCTGCGATGGTAATGGTAATTGTTCTGCCGGCAGACTGTATTGGAACATGAGATTTAAGGATGCTACCTCTGCTGGTCAAGTAGCGGCTGAGTTTGGAGAACATGCAAGCCTAGATGCCAGAGCTGTTGTAGAACTTTCAAGGCAATATTGTGTTGATGATGGTGGTTCATGCCACTTAGGTTTCTAGGATGAAAGGTTGGAACATGGGCAATCATTTACTTGAGAAGGTAATGGTAATTGTTCTGTTGGCATGCAGTATTGGAACATGAAATTTAAGGATGCTACCTCTGCTGCTCAAGCAGCGGCTGAGTTTGCAGAACATGCAAGCCTAGCTGCCAGAGATGTTGGAGAACTTTTGAGGCAACATTGTGTTGATGATGGTGGTTCACACCACTTAGGTTTCTTGGATGAAAGATTGGAACATGGGCAATCATTTACTTGAGATGGTAATGGTAATTGTTCTGTTGGCATGCAATATTGGAACATGAAATTTAAGGATGCTACCTCTGATGCTCAAGCAGCGGCTGAGTTTGGAGAATATGCAAGCCTAGCTACTAGAGCTGTTGGAGAACTTTCAAGGCAATATTGTGTTGATGATGGTGGTTCATGCCACTTAGGTTTCAAGGAAGAAAGGTTGGAACATGGGCAATCATTTACTTGAGATGGTAATGGTAATTGTTCTGTTGGCATGCAGTATTGGAACATGAAATTTAAGGATGCTACCTCTGCTGCTCAAGCAGTGGCTGAGTTTGGAGAACATGCAAGCCTAGCTGCCAGATCTGTGGGAGAACTTTCAAGGCAATATTGTGTTGATGATGGTGGTTCATGCCACATAGGTTTCAAGGATAAAAGGTCTGAACATGGGCAAGCATTTCCTGGAGATGGTAATGGTAATTTTTCTGCTGACAAGCAGAATTGGAACATGAAATTTAAGGAAGCTACCTCTGCGGCTCAAGCAGCGGCTGAGTTTGCAGAACAAGCAAGCCTAGCTGCCAGAGCTGTTGTAGAACTTTCAAAGCAATATTGTGTTGATGATGGTGGTTCATTCCACTTAGGTTTCAAGGATGAAAGATTGGAACATGGGCAATCATTTCCTTGAGATGGTAATGGTAATTGTTCTGTTGGCAGGCAGTATTGGAACATGAAATTTAAGGATGCTACCTCTGATGCTCAAGCAGCGGCTGAGTTTAGAGAATATGCAAGCCTAGCTGCTAGAGCTGTTGGAGAACTTTCAAGGCAATATTGTGTTGATGGTGGTGGTTCATGCAACTTAGGTTTCAAGGATGAAAGGTTGGAACATGGGCAATCATTTACTTGAGATTGTAATGGTAATTGTTCTGTTGGCATGCAGTATTGGAACATGAAATTTAAGGATACTACCTCTGCTGCTCAAGCAGCGGCTGAGTTTGGAGAACATGCAAGCCTAGCTGCCAGATCTGTTGGAGAACTTTCAAGGCAATATTGTGTTGATGATGGTGAATCATGCCACTTAGGTTTCAAGGATAAAAGGTTTGAACATGGGCAAGCATTTCATGGAGATGGTAATGGTAATTTTTCTGTTGACAAGCAGAATTGGAACATGAAATTTAAGGATGCTACCTCTACAGCTCAAGCAGCGGTTGAGTTTGCAGAACAAGCTAGCCTAGCTGCCAGAGCTGTTGTAGAACTTTCAAGGCAATATTGTGTTGATGATGGTGGTTCATTCCACTTAGGTTTCAAGGATGAAAGATTGGAACATGGGAAATCATTTCATTGAGATGGTAATGGTAATTGTTCTGTTGGCAGGCAGTATTGGAACATGAAATTTAAGGATGCTACCTCTGCTGCTCCTGAGTTTTGAGAACATGCAAGCCTAGCTGCCAGAGCTGTTGTAGAACTTTCAAGTCAATATTGTGTTGATGATGGTAGTTTCATGCCACTTAGGTTTCAAGGATGAAAGGTTGGAACATGGGCAATCATTTCCTTGAGATGGTAATGGTAATTGTTCTGTTGGCATGCAGTATTGGAACATGAAATTTAATGATGCTATCTATGTTGCTCAAGTAGCGGCTGAGTTTGGAGAACATGCAAGCCTAGCCGCCAGAGCTGTTGTAGAACTTTAAAGGCAATATTGTGTTGATGATGGTGGTTCATGCCACTTAGGTTTCAAGGATGAAAGGTTAGAACATGGGCAATAATTTCCTTGAGATGGTAATGGTAATTGTTCTGTTGGCACGCAGTATTGGAACATGAAATTTAAGGATGCTACCTCTGATGCTCAAGCAGCGGCTGAGTTTGGAGAACATGCAAGCCTAGCTGCCAGAGCTGTTGTAGAACTTTCAAGTCAATATTGTGTTGATGATGGTAGTTTCATGCCACTTAGGTTTCTAGGATGAAAGGTTGGAACATCGGCAATCATTTCCTTGAGATGGTAATGGTAATTGTTCTGTTAGCATGCAGTATTGGAACATGAAATTTAACGATGCTACCTCTGTTGCTCAAGCAGTGCGACTGAGTTTGGAGAACATGCAAGCCTAGATGCCATATCTATTGGAGAACTTTCAAGGCAATATTATGTTGATGATGGTGGTTCATGCCACTTAGGTTTCAAGGATGAAAGGTTGGAACATGGGCAAGCATTTCCTGGAGATGGTAATGGTAATTTTTCTGTTGACAAGCAGAATTGGAACATGAAATTTAAAAATGATACCTCTGCAGCTCAAGCAGCGGCAGAGTTTGCAGAACAAGCAAGCCTAGCTGCCAGAGCTGTTATAGAACTTTCAAGGCAATATTGTGTTGATAATGGTGGTTCATGCCACTTAGGTTTCTAGGATGAAAGATTGGAACATGGGCAATCATTTCCCTGTGATGGTAATGGTAATTGTTCTGCTGGCAGGCAGTATTGGAACATGAGATTTAAGGATGCTACCTCTGCTGCTCAAGCAGCGGCTGAGTTTGGAGAACATGCAAGCCTAGATGCCAGAGCTGTTGTAGAACTTTCAAGGCAATATTGTGTTGATGATGGTGGTTCATGCCACTTGGGTTTCTAGGATGAAAGGTTGGAACATGGGCAATCATTTACTTGAGAAGGTAATGGTAATTGTTCTGTTGGCATGCAGTATTGGAACATGAAATTTAAGGATGCTACCTCTGCTGCTCAAGCAGCGGCTGAGTTTGCAGAACATGCAAGCCTAGCTGCCAGAGATGTTGGAGAACTTTGGAGGCAATATTGTGTTGATGATGGTGGTTCACACCACTTAGGTTTCTTGGATGAAAGGTTGGAACATGGGCAATCATTTCCTTGAGATGGTAATGGTAATTGTTCTGTTGGCATGCAGTATTGGAAGATGAAATTTAACGACGCTATCTATGTTGCTCAAGTAGCGGCTGAGTTTGGAGAACATGCAAGCCTAGCCGCCAGAGCTGTTGTAGAACTTTCAAGGCAATATTGTGTTGATGATGGTGGTTCATGCCACTTAGGTTTCAAGGATGAAAGGTTGGAACATGGGCAATCATTTCCTTGAGATGGTAATGGTAATTTTTCTGTTGGCATGCAGTATTGGAACATGAAATTTAGGGATGCTACCTCTGATGCTCAAGCAGCGGCTGAGTTTGGAGAACATGCAAGCATAACTGCCAGAGCTGTTGTAGAACTTTCAAGTCAATATTGTGTTGATGATGGTAGTTTCATGCCACTTAGGTTTCTAGGATGAAAGGTTGGAACATCGGCAAGCCTTTCCTGGAGATGGTAATGGTAATTGTTCTGTTAGCATGCAGTATTGGAACATGAAATTTAACGATGCTACCGCTGTTGCTCAAGCAGCGATTGAGTTTTGAGAACATGCAAGCCTAGATGCCATAGCTATTGGAGAACTTTCAAGGCAATATTATGTTGATGATGGTGGTACATGCCACTTAGGTTTCAAGGATGAAAGGTTGGAACATGGGCAAGCATTTCCTGGAGATGGTAATGGTAATTTTTCTGTTGACAATCAGAATTGGAACATGAAATTTAAAAATGATACCTCTGCGGCTCAAGCAGCGGCAGAGTTTGCAGAACAAGCAAGCCTAGCTGCCAGAGCTGTTATAGAACTTTCAAGGCAATATTGTGTTGATGATGGTGGTTCATGCCGCTTAGGTTTCAAGGATGAAAGATTGGAACATGGGCAATCATTTCCCTGCGATGGTAATGGTAATTGTTTTGCTGGCAGGCAGTATTGGAACATGAGATTTAAGGATGCTACCTCTGCTGCTCAAGCAGCGGCTGAGTTTGGAGAACATGCAAGCCTAGATGCCAGAGTTGTTGTAGAACTTTCAAGGCAATATTGTGTTGATGATGGTGGTTCATGCCACTTAGGTTTCTAGGATGAAAGGTTGGAACATGGGCAACCATTTACTTGAGAAGGTAATGGTAATTGTTCTGTTGGCATGCAGTATTGGAACATGAAATTTAAGGATGCTACCTCTGCTGCTCAAGCAGCGGCTGAGTTTGCAGAACATGCAAGCCTAGCTGCCAGAGATGTTGGAGAACTTTCGAGGCATTTTTGTGTTGATGATGGTGGTTCACACCACTTAGGTTTCTTGGATGAAAGGTTGGAACATGGGCAATCATTTCCTTGAGATGGTAATGGTAATTGTTCTGTTAGCATGCAGTATTGGAACATGAAATTTAACGATGCTATCTATGTTGCTCAAGTAGCGGCTGAGTTTGGAGAACATGCAAGCCTAGCCGCCAGAGCTGTTGTAGAACTTTCAAGGCAATATTGTGTTGATGATGGTGGTTCATGCCACTTAGGTTTCAAGGATGAAAGGTTGGAACATGGGCAATCATTTCCTTGAGATGGTAATGGTAATTGTTCTGTTGGCATGCAGTATTGGAACATGAAATTTAAGGATGCTACCTCTGATGCTCAAGCAGCGGCTGAGTTTGGAGAACATGCAAGCCTAGCTGCCAGAGCTGTTGTAGAACTTTCAAGTCAATATTGTGTTGATGATGGTAGTTTCATGCCACTTAGGTTTCTAGGATGAAAGGTTGGAACATCGGCAAGCCTTTCCTGGAGATGGTAATGGTAATTGTTCTGTTGGCATGCAATATTGGAACATGAAATTTAAGGATGCTACCTCTGATGCTCAAGCAGCGGCTGAGTTTGGAGAATATGCAAGCCTAGCTACTAGAGCTGTTGGAGAACTTTCAAGGCAATATTGTGTTGATGATGGTGGTTCATGCCACTTAGGTTTCAAGGAAGAAAGGTTGGAACATGGGCAATCATTTACTTGAGATGGTAATGGTAATTGTTCTGTTGGCATGCAGTATTGGAACATGAAATTTAAGGATGCTACCTCTGCTACTCAAGCAGTGGCTGAGTTTGGAGAACATGCAAGCCTAGCTGCCAGATCTGTGGGAGAACTTTCAAGGCAATATTGTGTTGATGATGGTGGTTCATGCCACATAGGTTTCAAGGATAAAAGGTCTGAACATGGGCAAGCATTTCCTGGAGATGGTAATGGTAATTTTTCTGCTGACAAGCAGAATTGGAACATGAAATTTAAGGAAGCTACCTCTGCGGCTCAAGCAGCGGCTGAGTTTGCAGAACAAGCAAGCCTAGCTGCCAGAGCTGTTGTAGAACTTTCAAAGCAATATTGTGTTGATGATGGTGGTTCATTCCACTTAGGTTTCAAGGATGAAAGATTGGAACATGGGCAATCATTTCCTTGAGATGGTAATGGTAATTGTTCTGTTGGCAGGCAGTATTGGAACATGAAATTTAAGGATGCTACCTCTGATGCTCAAGCAGCGGCTGAGTTTAGAGAATATGCAAGCCTAGCTGCTAGAGCTGTTGGAGAACTTTCAAGGCAATATTGTGTTGATGGTGGTGGTTCATGCCACTTAGGTTTCTAGGATGAAAGGTTGGAACATGGGCAATCATTTACTTGAGAAGGTAATGGTAATTGTTCTGTTGGCATGCAGTATTGGAACATGAAATTTAAGGATGCTACCTCTGCTGCTCAAGCAGCGGCTGAGTTTGCAGAACATGCAAGCCTAGCTGCCAGAGATGTTGGAGAACTTTCGAGGCAATATTGTGTTGATGATGGTGGTTCACACCACTTAGGTTTCTTGGATGAAAGGTTGGAACATGGGCAATCATTTCCTTGAGATGGTAATGGTAATTGTTCTGTTGGCATGCAGTATTGGAACATGAAATTTAACGACGCTATCTATGTTGCTCAAGTAGCGGCTGAGTTTGGAGAACATGCAAGCCTAGCCGCCAGAGCTGTTGTAGAACTTTCAAGGCAATATTGTGTTGATGATGGTGGTTCATTCCACTTAGGTTTCAAGGATGAAAGGTTGGAACATGGGCAATCATTTCCTTGAGATGGTAATGGTAATTTTTCTGTTGGCATGCAGTATTGGAACATGAAATTTAGGGATGCTACCTCTGATGCTCAAGCAGCGGCTGAGTTTGGAGAACATGCAAGCATAACTGCCAGAGCTGTTGTAGAACTTTCAAGTCAATATTGTGTTGATGATGGTAGTTTCATGCCACTTAGGTTTCTAGGATGAAAGGTTGGAACATCGGCAAGCCTTTCCTGGAGATGGTAATGGTAATTGTTCTGTTGGCATGCAGTATTGGAACATGAAATTTAACGATGCTACCGCTGTTGCTCAAGCAGCGATTGAGTTTTGAGAACATGCAAGCCTAGATGCCATAGCTATTGGAGAACTTTCAAGGCAATATTATGTTGATGATGGTGGTTCATGCCACTTAGGTTTCAAGGATGAAAGGTTGGAACATGGGCAAGCATTTCCTGGAGATGGTAATGGTAATTTTTCTGTTGACAATCAGAATTGGAACATGAAATTTAAAAATGATACCTCTGCGGCTCAAGCAGCGGCAGAGTTTGCAGAACAAGCAAGCCTAGCTGCCAGAGCTGTTATAGAACTTTCAAGGCAATATTGTGTTGATGATGGTGGTTCATGCCGCTTAGGTTTCAAGGATGAAAGATTGGAACATGGGCAATCATTTCCCTGCGATGGTAATGGTAATTGTTTTGCTGGCAGGCAGTATTGGAACATGAGATTTAAGGATGCTACCTCTGCTGCTCAAGCAGCGGCTGAGTTTGGAGAACATGCAAGCCTAGATGCCAGAGTTGTTGTAGAACTTTCAAGGCAATATTGTGTTGATGATGGTGGTTCATGCCACTTAGGTTTCTAGGATGAAAGGTTGGAACATGGGCAACCATTTACTTGAGAAGGTAATGGTAATTGTTCTGTTGGCATGCAGTATTGGAACATGAAATTTAAGGATGCTACCTCTGCTGCTCAAGCAGCGGCTGAGTTTGCAGAACATGCAAGCCTAGCTGCCAGAGATGTTGGAGAACTTTCGAGGCATTTTTGTGTTGATGATGGTGGTTCACACCACTTAGGTTTCTTGGATGAAAGGTTGGAACATGGGCAATCATTTCCTTGAGATGGTAATGGTAATTGTTCTGTTGGCATGCAGTATTGGAACATGAAATTTAACGATGCTATCTATGTTGCTCAAGTAGCGGCTGAGTTTGGAGAACATGCAAGCCTAGCCGCCAGAGCTGTTGTAGAACTTTCAAGGCAATATTGTGTTGATGATGGTGGTTCATGCCACTTAGGTTTCAAGGATGAAAGGTTGGAACATGGGCAATCATTTCCTTGAGATGGTAATGGTAATTGTTCTGTTGGCATGCAGTATTGGAACATGAAATTTAACGATGCTATCTATGTTGCTCAAGTAGCGGCTGAGTTTGCAGAACATGCAAGCCTAGCTGCCAGAGATGTTGTAGAACTTTCAAGGCAATATTGTGTTGATGATGGTGGTTCATACCACTTAGGTTTCAAGGATGAAAGGTTGGAACATGGGCAATCATTTCCTTGAGATGGTAATGGTAATTGTTCTGTTGGCATGCAGTATTGGAACATGAAATTTAAGGATGCTACCTCTGATGCTCAAGCAGCGGCTGAGTTTGGAGAACATGCAAGCCTAGCTGCCAGAGCTGTTGTAGAACTTTCAAGTCAATATTGTGTTGATGATGGTAGTTTCATGCCACTTAGGTTTCTAGGATGAAAGGTTGGAACATCGGCAAGCCTTTCCTGGAGATGGTAATGGTAATTGTTCTGTTGGCATGCAATATTGGAACATGAAATTTAAGGATGCTACCTCTGATGCTCAAGCAGCGGCTGAGTTTGGAGAATATGCAAGCCTAGCTACTAGAGCTGTTGGAGAACTTTCAAGGCTATATTGTGTTGATGATGGTGGTTAAAGCCACTTAGGTTTTAAGGGTGAAAGGTTGGAACATGGACAATCATTTCCTGGAGATGGTAATGGTAATTTTTCTGTTGGCATGTAGAATTGGAACATGAAATTTAAGGATGCTACCTCTGCTACTCAAGCAGTGGCTGAGTTTGGAGAACATGCAAGCCTAGCTGCCAGATCTGTGGGAGAACTTTCAAGGCAATATTGTGTTGATGATGGTGGTTCATGCCACATAGGTTTCAAGGATAAAAGGTCTGAACATGGGCAAGCATTTCCTGGAGATGGTAATGGTAATTTTTCTGCTGACAAGCAGAATTGGAACATGAAATTTAAGGAAGCTACCTCTGCGGCTCAAGCAGCGGCTGAGTTTGCAGAACAAGCAAGCCTAGCTGCCAGAGCTGTTGTAGAACTTTCAAAGCAATATTGTGTTGATGATGGTGGTTCATTCCACTTAGGTTTCAAGGATGAAAGATTGGAACATGGGCAATCATTTCCTTGAGATGGTAATGGTAATTGTTCTGTTGGCAGGCAGTATTGGAACATGAAATTTAAGGATGCTACCTCTGCTGCTCAAGCAGCGGCTGAGTTTGGAGAACATGCAAGCCTAGATGCCAGAGCTGTTGTAGAACTTTCAAGGCAATATTGTGTTGATGATGGTGGTTCATGCCACTTAGGTTTCTAGGATGAAAGGTTGGAACATGGGCAATCATTTACTTGAGAAGGTAATGGTAATTGTTCTGTTGGCATGCAGTATTGGAACATGAAATTTAAGGATGCTACCTCTGCTGCTCAAGCAGCGGCTGAGTTTGCAGAACATGCAAGCCTAGCTGCCAGAGATGTTGGAGAACTTTGGAGGCAATATTGTGTTGATGATGGTGGTTCACACCACTTAGGTTTCTTGGATGAAAGGTTGGAACATGGGCAATCATTTCCTTGAGATGGTAATGGTAATTGTTCTGTTGGCATGCAGTATTGGAACATGAAATTTAACGACGCTATCTATGTTGCTCAAGTAGCGGCTGAGTTTGGAGAACATGCAAGCCTAGCCGCCAGAGCTGTTGTAGAACTTTCAAGGCAATATTGTGTTGATGATGGTGGTTCATGCCACTTAGGTTTCAAGGATGAAAGGTTGGAACATGGGCAATCATTTCCTTGAGATGGTAATGGTAATTTTTCTGTTGGCATGCAGTATTGGAACATGAAATTTAGGGATGCTACCTCTGATGCTCAAGCAGCGGCTGAGTTTGGAGAACATGCAAGCATAACTGCCAGAGCTGTTGTAGAACTTTCAAGTCAATATTGTGTTGATGATGGTAGTTTCATGCCACTTAGGTTTCTAGGATGAAAGGTTGGAACATCGGCAAGCCTTTCCTGGAGATGGTAATGGTAATTGTTCTGTTAGCATGCAGTATTGGAACATGAAATTTAACGATGCTACCGCTGTTGCTCAAGCAGCGACTGAGTTTGGAGAACATGCAAGCCTAGATGCCATAGCTATTGGAGAACTTTCAAGGCAATATTATGTTGATGATGGTGGTACATGCCACTTAGGTTTCAAGGATGAAAGGTTGGAACATGGGCAAGCATTTCCTGGAGATGGTAATGGTAATTTTTCTGTTGACAATCAGAATTGGAACATGAAATTTAAAAATGATACCTCTGCGGCTCAAGCAGCGGCAGAGTTTGCAGAACAAGCAAGCCTAGCTGCCAGAGCTGTTATAGAACTTTCAAGGCAATATTGTGTTGATGATGGTGGTTCATGCCGCTTAGGTTTCAAGGATGAAAGATTGGAACATGGGCAATCATTTCCCTGCGATGGTAATGGTAATTGTTTTGCTGGCAGGCAGTATTGGAACATGAGATTTAAGGATGCTACCTCTGCTGCTCAAGCAGCGGCTGAGTTTGGAGAACATGCAAGCCTAGATGCCAGAGTTGTTGTAGAACTTTCAAGGCAATATTGTGTTGATGATGGTGGTTCATGCCACTTAGGTTTCTAGGATGAAAGGTTGGAACATGGGCAACCATTTACTTGAGAAGGTAATGGTAATTGTTCTGTTGGCATGCAGTATTGGAACATGAAATTTAAGGATGCTACCTCTGCTGCTCAAGCAGCGGCTGAGTTTGCAGAACATGCAAGCCTAGCTGCCAGAGATGTTGGAGAACTTTCGAGGCATTTTTGTGTTGATGATGGTGGTTCACACCACTTAGGTTTCTTGGATGAAAGGTTGGAACATGGGCAATCATTTCCTTGAGATGGTAATGGTAATTGTTCTGTTAGCATGCAGTATTGGAACATGAAATTTAACGATGCTATCTATGTTGCTCAAGTAGCGGCTGAGTTTGGAGAACATGCAAGCCTAGCCGCCAGAGCTGTTGTAGAACTTTCAAGGCAATATTGTGTTGATGATGGTGGTTCATGCCACTTAGGTTTCAAGGATGAAAGGTTGGAACATGGGCAATCATTTCCTTGAGATGGTAATGGTAATTGTTCTGTTGGCATGCAGTATTGGAACATGAAATTTAAGGATGCTACCTCTGATGCTCAAGCAGCGGCTGAGTTTGGAGAACATGCAAGCCTAGCTGCCAGAGCTGTTGTAGAACTTTCAAGTCAATATTGTGTTGATGATGGTAGTTTCATGCCACTTAGGTTTCTAGGATGAAAGGTTGGAACATCGGCAAGCCTTTCCTGGAGATGGTAATGGTAATTGTTCTGTTGGCATGCAATATTGGAACATGAAATTTAAGGATGCTACCTCTGATGCTCAAGCAGCGGCTGAGTTTGGAGAATATGCAAGCCTAGCTACTAGAGCTGTTGGAGAACTTTCAAGGCAATATTGTGTTGATGATGGTGGTTCATGCCACTTAGGTTTCAAGGAAGAAAGGTTGGAACATGGGCAATCATTTACTTGAGATGGTAATGGTAATTGTTCTGTTGGCATGCAGTATTGGAACATGAAATTTAAGGATGCTACCTCTGCTACTCAAGCAGTGGCTGAGTTTGGAGAACATGCAAGCCTAGCTGCCAGATCTGTTGGGAGAACTTTCAAGGCAATATTGTGTTGATGATGGTGGTTCATGCCACATAGGTTTCAAGGATAAAAGGTCTGAACATGGGCAAGCATTTCCTGGAGATGGTAATGGTAATTTTTCTGCTGACAAGCAGAATTGGAACATGAAATTTAAGGAAGCTACCTCTGCGGCTCAAGCAGCGGCTGAGTTTGCAGAACAAGCAAGCCTAGCTGCCAGAGCTGTTGTAGAACTTTCAAAGCAATATTGTGTTGATGATGGTGGTTCATTCCACTTAGGTTTCAAGGATGAAAGATTGGAACATGGGCAATCATTTCCTTGAGATGGTAATGGTAATTGTTCTGTTGGCAGGCAGTATTGGAACATGAAATTTAAGGATGCTACCTCTGATGCTCAAGCAGCGGCTGAGTTTAGAGAATATGCAAGCCTAGCTGCTAGAGCTGTTGGAGAACTTTCAAGGCAATATTGTGTTGATGGTGGTGGTTCATGCAACTTAGGTTTCAAGGATGAAAGGTTGGAACATGGGCAATCATTTACTTGAGATTGTAATGGTAATTGTTCTGTTGGCATGCAGTATTGGAACATGAAATTTAAGGATACTACCTCTGCTGGCTCAAGCAGCGGCTGAGTTTGGAGAACATGCAAGCCTAGCTGCCAGATCTGTTGGAGAACTTTCAAGGCAATATTGTGTTGATGATGGTGAATCATGCCACTTAGGTTTCAAGGATAAAAGGTTTGAACATGGGCAAGCATTTCATGGAGATGGTAATGGTAATTTTTCTGTTGACAAGCAGAATTGGAACATGAAATTTAAGGATGCTACCTCTACAGCTCAAGCAGCGGTTGAGTTTGCAGAACAAGCTAGCCTAGCTGCCAGAGCTGTTGTAGAACTTTCAAGGCAATATTGTGTTGATGATGGTGGTTCATTCCACTTAGGTTTCAAGGATGAAAGATTGGAACATGGGAAAGCATTTCATTGAGATGGTAATGGTAATTGTTCTGTTGGCAGGCAGTATTGGAACATGAAATTTAAGGATGCTACCTCTGCTGCTCCTGAGTTTTGAGAACATGCAAGCCTAGCTGCCAGAGCTGTTGTAGAACTTTCAAGTCAATATTGTGTTGATGATGGTAGTTTCATGCCACTTAGGTTTCAAGGATGAAAGGTTGGAACTTGGGCAATCATTTCCTTGAGATGGTAATGGTAATTGTTCTGTTGGCATGCAGTATTGGAACATGAAATTTAATGATGCTATCTATGTTGCTCAAGTAGCGGCTGAGTTTGGAGAACATGCAAGCCTAGCCGCCAGAGCTGTTGTAGAACTTTAAAGGCAATATTGTGTTGATGATGGTGGTTCATGCCACTTAGGTTTCAAGGATGAAAGGTTAGAACATGGGCAATCATTTCCTTGAGATGGTAATGGTAATTGTTCTGTTGGCATGCAGTATTGGAACATGAAATTTAAGGATGCTACCTCTGATGCTCAAGCAGCGGCTGAGTTTGGAGAACATGCAAGCCTAGCTGCCAGAGCTGTTGTAGAACTTTCAAGTCAATATTGTGTTGATGATGGTAGTTTCATGCCACTTAGGTTTCTAGGATGAAAGGTTGGAACATCGGCAATCATTTCCTTGAGATGGTAATGGTAATTGTTCTGTTAGCATGCAGTATTGGAACATGAAATTTAACGATGCTACCTCTGTTGCTCAAGCAGCGACTGAGTTTGGAGAACATGCAAGCCTAGATGCCATAGCTATTGGAGAACTTTCAAGGCAATATTATGTTGATGATGGTGGTTCATGCCACTTAGGTTTCAAGGATGAAAGGTTGGAACATGGGCAAGCATTTCCTGGAGATGGTAATGGTAATTTTTCTGTTGACAAGCAGAATTGGAACATGAAATTTAAAAATGATACCTCTGCGGCTCAAGCAGCGGCAGAGTTTGCAGAACAAGCAAGCCTAGCTGCCAGAGCTGTTATAGAACTTTCAAGGCAATATTGTGTTGATAATGGTGGTTCATGCCACTTAGGTTTCTAGGATGAAAGATTGGAACATGGGCAATCATTTCCCTGTGATGGTAATGGTAATTGTTCTGCTGGCAGGCAGTATTGGAACATGAGATTTAAGGATGCTACCTCTGCTGCTCAAGCAGCGGCTGAGTTTGGAGAACATGCAAGCCTAGATGCCAGAGCTGTTGTAGAACTTTCAAGGCAATATTGTGTTGATGATGGTGGTTCATGCCACTTAGGTTTCTAGGATGAAAGGTTGGAACATGGGCAATCATTTACTTGAGAAGGTAATGGTAATTGTTCTGTTGGCATGCAGTATTGGAACATGAAATTTAAGGATGCTACCTCTGCTGCTCAAGCAGCGGCTGAGTTTGCAGAACATGCAAGCCTAGCTGCCAGAGATGTTGGAGAACTTTCGAGGCAATATTGTGTTGATGATGGTGGTTCACACCACTTAGGTTTCTTGGATGAAAGGTTGGAACATGGGCAATCATTTCCTTGAGATGGTAATGGTAATTGTTCTGTTGGCATGCAGTATTGGAACATGAAATTTAACGATGCTATCTATGTTGCTCAAGTAGCGGCTGAGTTTGGAGAACATGCAAGCCTAGCCGCCAGAGCTGTTGTAGAACTTTCAAGGCAATATTGTGTTGATGATGGTGGTTCATGCCACTTAGGTTTCAAGGATGAAAGGTTGGAACATGGGCAATCATTTCCTTGAGATGGTAATGGTAATTGTTCTGTTGGCATGCAGTATTGGAACATGAAATTTAGGGATGCTACCTCTGATGCTCAAGCAGCGGCTGAGTTTGGAGAACATGCAAGCATAACTGCCAGAGCTGTTGTAGAACTTTCAAGTCAATATTGTGTTGATGATGGTAGTTTCATGCCACTTAGGTTTCTAGGATGAAAGGTTGGAACATCGGCAAGCCTTTCCTGGAGATGGTAATGGTAATTGTTCTGTTAGCATGCAGTATTGGAACATGAAATTTAACGATGCTACCTCTGTTGCTCAAGCAGCGATTGAGTTTTGAGAACATGCAAGCCTAGATGCCATAGCTATTGGAGAACTTTCAAGGCAATATTATGTTGATGATGGTGGTACATGCCACTTAGGTTTCAAGGATGAAAGGTTGGAACATGGGCAAGCATTTCCTGGAGATGGTAATGGTAATTTTTCTGTTGACAATCAGAATTGGAACATGAAATTTAAAAATGATACCTCTGCGGCTCAAGCAGCGGCAGAGTTTGCAGAACAAGCAAGCCTAGCTGCCAGAGCTGTTATAGAACTTTCAAGGCAATATTGTGTTGATGATGGTGGTTCATGCCGCTTAGGTTTCAAGGATGAAAGATTGGAACATGGGCAATCATTTCCCTGCGATGGTAATGGTAATTGTTTTGCTGGCAGGCAGTATTGGAACATGAGATTTAAGGATGCTACCTCTGCTGCTCAAGCAGCGGCTGAGTTTGGAGAACATGCAAGCCTAGATGCCAGAGTTGTTGTAGAACTTTCAAGGCAATATTGTGTTGATGATGGTGGTTCATGCCACTTAGGTTTCTAGGATGAAAGGTTGGAACATGGGCAACCATTTACTTGAGAAGGTAATGGTAATTGTTCTGTTGGCATGCAGTATTGGAACATGAAATTTAAGGATGCTACCTCTGCTGCTCAAGCAGCGGCTGAGTTTGCAGAACATGCAAGCCTAGCTGCCAGAGATGTTGGAGAACTTTCGAGGCATTATTGTGTTGATGATGGTGGTTCACACCACTTAGGTTTCTTGGATGAAAGGTTGGAACATGGGCAATCATTTCCTTGAGATGGTAATGGTAATTGTTCTGTTGGCATGCAGTATTGGAACATGAAATTTAACGATGCTATCTATGTTGCTCAAGTAGCGGCTGAGTTTGGAGAACATGCAAGCCTAGCCGCCAGAGCTGTTGTAGAACTTTCAAGGCAATATTGTGTTGATGATGGTGGTTCATGCCACTTAGGTTTCAAGGATGAAAGGTTGGAACATGGGCAATCATTTCCTTGAGATGGTAATGGTAATTGTTCTGTTGGCATGCAGTATTGGAACATGAAATTTAAGGATGCTACCTCTGATGCTCAAGCAGCGGCTGAGTTTGGAGAACATGAAAGCCTAGCTGCCAGAGCTGTTGTAGAACTTTCAAGTCAATATTGTGTTGATGATGGTAGTTTCATGCCACTTAGGTTTCTAGGATGAAAGGTTGGAACATCGGCAAGCCTTTCCTGGAGATGGTAATGGTAATTGTTCTGTTAGCATGCAGTATTGGAACATGAAATTTAACGATGCTACCTCTGTTGCTCAAGCAGCGACTGAGTTTGGAGAACATGCAAGCCTAGATGCCATAGCTATTGGAGAACTTTCAAGGCAATATTATGTTGATAATGGTGGTACATGCCACTTAGGTTTCAAGGATGAAAGGTTGGAACATGGGCAATCATTTCCTGGAGATGGTAATGGTAATTTTTCTGTTGACAAGCAGAATTGGAACATAAAATTTAAAAATGATACCTCTGCGGCTCAAGCAGCGGCAGAGTTTGCAGAACAAGCAAGCCTAGCTGCCAGAGCTGTTATAGAACTTTCAAGGCAATATTGTGTTGATGATGGTGGTTCATGCCACTTAGGTTTCAAGGATGAAAGATTGGAACATGGGCAATCATTTCCCTGTGATGGTAATGGTAATTGTTCTGCTGGCAGGCAGTATTGGAACATGAGATTTAAGGATGCTACCTCTGCTGCTCAAGCAGCGGCTGAGTTTGGAAAACATGCAAGCCTAGATACCAGAGCTGTTGTAGAACTTTCAAGGCAATATTGTGTTGATGATGGTGGTTCATGCCACTTAGGTTTCTAGGATGAAAGGTTGGATCATGGGCAATCATTTACTTGAGAAGGTTATGGTAATTGTTCTGTTGGCATGCAGTATTGGAACATGAAATTTATGGATGCTACCTCTGCTGCTCAAGCAGCGGCTGAGTTTGCAGAACATGCAAGCCTAGCTGCCAGAGATGTTGGAGAACTTTCGATGCAATATTGTGTTGATGATGGTGGTTCACACCACTTAGGTTTCTTGGATGAAAGATTGGAACATGGGCAATCATTTACTTGAGATGGTAATGGTAATTGTTCTGTTGGCATGCAGTATTGGAACATGAAATTTAAGGATGCTACCTCTGATGCTCAAGCAGCGGCTGGGTTTGGAGAATATGCAAGCCTAGCTGCTAGAGCTGTTGGAGAACTTTCAAGGCAATATTGTGTTGATGATGGTGGTTCATGCCACTTAGGTTTCAAGGATGAAAGGTTGGAACATGGGCAATCATTTACTTGAGATGGAAATGGTAATTGTTCTGTTGGCATGCAGTATTGGAACATGAAATTTAAGGATGCTACCTCTGCTGCTCAAGCAGTGGCTGAGTTTGGAGAACATGCAAGCCTAGCTGCCAGATCTGTTGGAGAACTTTCAAGGCAATATTGTGTTGATGATGGTGGTTCATGCCACTTAGGTTTCAAGGATAAAAGGTTTGAACATGGGCAAGCCTTTCCTGGAGATGGTACTGGTAATTTTTCTGTTGACAAGCAGAATTTGAACATGAAATTTAAGGATGCTACCTCTGCGGCTCAAGCAGCGGCTGAGTTTGCAGAACAAGCAAGCCTAGCTGCCAGAGCTGTTGTAGAACTTTCAAGGCAATATTGTGTTGATCATGGTGGTTCATTCCACTTAGGTTTCAAGGATGAAAGATTGGAATATGGGCAATCATTTCCTTGACATGGTAATGGTAATTGTTCTGTTGGCAGGCAGTATTGGAACATGAAATTTAAGGATGCTACCTCTGATGCTCAAGCAGCGGCTGAGTTTGGAGAATATGCAAGCCTAGCTGCTAGAGCTGTTGGAGAACTTTCAAGGCTATATTGTGTTGATGATGGTGGTTCATGCCACTTAGGTTTCAAGGATGAAAGGTTGGAACATGGGAAATCATTTACTTGAGATGGTAATGGTAATTGTTCTGTTGGCATGCAGTATTGGAACATGAAATTTAAGGATGCTACCTCTGCTGCTCAAGCAGCGGCTGAGTTTGGAGAACATGCAAGCCTAGCTGCCAGATCTGTTGGAGAACTTTCAAGGCAATATTGTGTTGATGATGGTGGTTCATGCCACTTAGGTTTCAAGGATAAAAGGTTTGAACATGGGCAAGCATTTCCTGGAGATGGTAATGGTAATTTTTCTGGTGACAAGCAGAATTGGAACATGAAATTTAAGGATGCTACCTCTGCAGCTCAAACAGCGGCTGAGTTTGCAGAACAAGCTAGCCTAGCTGCCAGAGCTGTTGTAGAACTTTCAAGGCAATATTGTGTTGATGATGGTGGTTCATTCCACTTAGGTTTCAAGGATGAAAGATTGGAACATGGGCAATCATTTCCTTGAGATGGTAATGGTAATTGTTCTGTTGGCATGCAGTATTGGAACATGAAATTTAACGATGCTATCTATGTTGCTCAAGTAGCGGCTGAGTTTGGAGAACATGCAAGCCTAGCCGCCAGAGCTGTTGTAGAACTTTCAAGGCAATATTGTGTTGATGATGGTGGTTCATGCCACTTAGGTTTCAAGGATGAAAGGTTGGAACATGGGCAATCATTTCCTTGAGATGGTAATGGTAATTGTTCTGTTGGCATGCAGTATTGGAACATGAAATTTAAGGATGCTACCTCTGATGCTCAAGCAGCGGCTGAGTTTGCAGAACATGCAAGCCTAGCTGCCAGAGATGTTGGAGAACTTTAGAGGCAATATTGTGTTGATGATGGTGGTTCACACCACTTAGGTTTCTTGGATGAAAGGTTGGAACATGGGCAATCATTTCCTTGAGATGGTAATGGTAATTGTTCTGTTGGCATGCAGTATTGGAACATGAAATTTAACGATGCTATCTATGTTGCTCAAGTAGCGGCTGAGTTTGGAGAACATGCAAGCCTAGCCGCCAGAGCTGTTGTAGAACTTTCAAGGCAATATTGTGTTGATGATGGTGGTTCATGCCACTTAGGTTTCAAGGATGAAAGGTTGGAACATGGGCAATCATTTCCTTAAGATGGTAATGGTAATTGTTCTGTTGGCATGCAGTATTGGAACATGAAATTTAACGATGCTATCTATGTTGCTCAAGTAGCGGCTGAGTTTGGAGAACATGCAAGCCTAGCTGCCAGAGCTGTTGTAGAACTTTCAAATCAATATTGTGTTGATGATGGTAGTTTCATGCCACTTAGGTTTCTAGGATGAAAGGTTAGAACATGGGCAATCATTTCCTTGAGATGGTAATGGTAATTGTTCTGTTGGCATGCAGTATTGGAACATGAAATTTAACGATGCTATCTATGTTGCTCAAGTAGCGGCTGAGTTTGGAGAACATGCAAGCCTAGCTGCCAGAGCTGTTGTAGAACTTTCAAGTCAATATTGTGTTGATGATGGTAGTTTCATGCCACTTAGGTTTCAAGGATGAAAGGTTGGAACATGGGCAATCATTTCCTTGAGATGGTAATGGCAATTGTTCTGTTGGCATGCAATATTGGAACATGAAATTTAACGATGCTATCTATGTTGCTCAAGTAGCGGCTGAGTTTGGAGAACATGCAAGCCTAGCTGCCAGAGCTTTTGTAGAGCTTTCAAGGCAATATTGTGTTGATGATGGTGGTTCATGCCACTTAGGTTTCAACGATGAAAGGTTGGAATATGGGCAATAATTTCCTTGAGATGGTAATGGTAATTTTTCTATTGGAAGGAAGCATTGGAACATGAAATTTAAGGATGTTATCTCTGTTGCTCAAGCAGCGGCTGAGTTTGGAGAACATGCAAGCCTAGCTGCCAGAGCTGTTGTAGAACTTTCAAGTCAATATTGTGTTGATGATGGTAGTTTCATGCCACTTAGGTTTCTAGGATGAAAGGTTGGAACATCGGCAATCATTTCCTTGAGATGGTAATGGTAATTGTTCTGTTAGCATACAGTATTGGAACATGAAATTTAACGATGCTACCTCTGTTGCTCAAGCAGCGACTGAGTTTGGAGAACATGCAAGCCTAGAAGCCATAGCTATTGGAGAACTTTCAAGGCAATATTATGTTGATGATGGTGGTACATGCCACTTAGGTTTCAAGGATGAAAGGTTGGAACATGGGCAAGCATTTCCTGGAGATGGTAATGGTAATTTTTCTGTTGATAAGCAGAATTGGAACATGAAATTTAAAAATGATACCTCTGCGGCTCAAGCAGCGGCAGAGTTTGCAGAACAAGCAAGCCTAGCTGCCAGAGCTGTTATAGAACTTTCAAGGCAATATTGTGTTGATAATGGTGGTTCATGCCACTTAGGTTTCAAGGATGAAAGATTGGAACATGGGCAATCATTTCCCTGTGATGGTAATGGTAATTGTTCTGCTGGCAGGCAGTATTGGAACATGAGATTTAAGGATGCTACCTCTGCTGCTCAAGCAGTGGCTGAGTTTGGAGAACATGCAAGCCTAGATGCCAGAGTTGTTGTAGAACTTTCAAGGCAATATTGTGTTGATGATGGTGGTTCATGCCACTTAGGTTTCTAGGATGAAAGGTTAGAACATGGGAGATCATTTACTTGAGAAGGTAATGGTAATTGTTCTGTTGGCATGCAGTATTGGAACATGAAATTTAAGGATGCTACCTCTGCTGCTCAAGCAGCGGCTGAGTTTGCAGAACATACAAGCCTAGCTGCCAGAGATGTTGGAGAACTTTCGAGGCAATATTGTGTTGATGATGGTGGTTCACACCACTTAGGTTTCTTGGATGAAAGGTTGGAACATGGGCAATCATTTCCTTGAGATGGTAATGGTAATTGTTCTGTTGGCATGCAGTATTGGAACATGAAATTTAACGATGCTATCTATGTTGCTCAAGTAGCGGCTGAGTTTGGAGAACATGCAAGCCTAGCCGCCAGAGCTGTTGTAGAACTTTCAAGGCAATATTGTGTTGATGATGGTGGTTCATGCCACTTAGGTTTCAAGGATGAAAGGTTGGAACATGGGCAATCATTTCCTTGAGATGGTAATGGTAATTGTTCTGTTGGCATGCAGTATTGGAACATGAAATTTAAGGATGCTACCTCTGATGCTCAAGCAGCGGCTGAGTTTGGAGAACATGCAAGCCTAGCTGCCAGAGCTGTTGTAGAACTTTCAAGTCAATATTGTGTTGATGATGGTAGTTTCATGCCACTTAGGTTTCTAGGATGAAAGGTTGGAACATCGGCAAGCCTTTCCTGGAGATGGTAATGGTAATTGTTCTGTTAGCATGCAGTATTGGAACATGAAATTTAACGATGCTACCTCTGTTGCTCAAGCAGCGACTGAGTTTGGAGAACATGCAAGCCTAGATGCCATAGCTATTGGAGAACTTTCAAGGCAATATTATGTTGATGATGGTGGTACATGCCACTTAGGTTTCAAGGATGAAAGGTTGGAACATGGGCAAACATTTCCTGGAGATGGTAATGGTAATTTTTCTATTGACAAGCAGAATTGGAACATGAAATTTAAAAATTATACCTCTGCGGCTCAAGCAGCGGCAGAGTTTGCAGAACAAGCAAGCCTAGCTGCCAGAGCTGTTATAGAACTTTCAAGGCAATATTGTGTTGATGATGGTGGTTCATGTCACTTAGGTTTCAAGGATGAAAGATTGGAACATGGGCAATCATTTCCCTGCGATGGTAATGGTAATTGTTCTGCTGGCAGGCAGTATTGGAACATGAGATTTAAGGATGCTACCTCTGCTGCTCAAGCAGCGGCTGAGTTTGGAGAACATGCAAGCCTAGATGCCAGAGTTGTTGTAGAACTTTCAAGGCAATATTGTGTTGATGATGGTGGTTCATGCCACTTAGGTTTCTAGGATGAAAGGTTGGAACATGGGAGATCATTTACTTGAGAAGGTAATGGTAATTGTTCTGTTGGCATGCAGTATTGGAACATGAAATTTAAGGATGCTACCTCTGCTGCTCAAGCAGCGGCTGAGTTTGCAGAACATGCAAGCCTAGCTGCCAGAGATGTTGGAGAACTTTCGAGGCAATATTGTGTTGATGATGGTGGTTCACACCACTTAGGTTTCTTGGATGAAAGGTTGGAACATGGGCAATCATTTCCTTGAGATGGTAATGGTAATTGTTCTGTTGGCATGCAGTATTGGAACATGAAATTTAACGATGCTATCTATGTTGCTCAAGTAGCGGCTGAGTTTGGAGAACATGCAAGCCTAGCCGCCAGAGCTGTTGTAGAACTTTCAAGGCAATATTGTGTTGATGATGGTGGTTCATGCCACTTAGGTTTCAAGGATGAAAGGTTGGAACATGGGCAATCATTTCCTTGAGATGGTAATGGTAATTGTTCTGTTGGCATGCAGTATTGGAACATGAAATTTAAGGATGCTACCTCTGATGCTCAAGCAGCGGCTGAGTTTGGAGAACATGCAAGCCTAGCTGCCAGAGCTGTTGTAGAACTTTCAAGTCAATATTGTGTTGATGATGGTAGTTTCATGCCACTTAGGTTTCTAGGATGAAAGGTTGGAACATCGGCAAGCCTTTCCTGGAGATGGTAATGGTAATTGTTCTGTTAGCATGCAGTATTGGAACATGAAATTTAACGATGCTACCTCTGTTGCTCAAGCAGCGACTGAGTTTGGAGAACATGCAAGCCTAGATGCCATAGCTATTGGAGAACTTTCAAGGCAATATTATGTTGATGATGGTGGTACATGCCACTTAGGTTTCAAGGATGAAAGGTTGGAACATGGGCAAGCATTTCCTGGAGATGGCAATGGTAATTTTTCTATTGACAAGCAGAATTGGAACATGAAATTTAAAAATGATACCTCTGCGGCTCAAGCAGCGGCAGAGTTTGCAGAACAAGCAAGCCTAGCTGCCAGAGCTGTTATAGAACTTTCAAGGCAATATTGTGTTGATGATGGTGGTTCATGCCACTTAGGTTTCAAGGATGAAAGATTGGAACATGGGCAATCATTTCCCTGCGATGGTAATGGTAATTGTTCTGCTGGCAGGCAGTATTGGAACATGAGATTTAAGGATGCTACCTCTGCTGCTCAAGCAGCGGCTGAGTTTGGAGAACATGCAAGCCTAGCCGCCAGAGCTGTTGTAGAACTTTCAAGGGAATATTGTGTTGATGATGGTGGTTCATGCCACTTAGGTTTCAAGGATGAAAGATTGGAACATGGGCAATCATTTCCTTGAGATGGTAATGGTAATTGTTCTGTTGGCATGCAGTATTGGAACATGAAATTTAAGGATTCTACCTCTGATGCTCAAGCAGCGACTGAGTTTGGAGAACATGCAAGCCTAGCTGCTAGAGCTGTTGGAGAACTTTCAAGGCAATATTGTGTTGATGATGGTGGTTCATGCCACTTAGGTTTCAAGGATGAAAGGTTTGAACATGGGCAATCATTTACTTGAGATGGTAATGGTAATTGTTCTATTGGCATGCAGTATTGGAACATGAAATTTAACGATGCTATCTATGTTGCTCAAGCAGCGGCTGAGTTTGGAGAACATGCAAGCCTAGCCGCCAGAGCTGTTGTAGAACTTTCAAGGGAATATTGTGTTGATGATGGTGGTTCATGCCACTTAGGTTTCAAGGATGAAAGGTTGGAACATGGGCTAGCATTTCCTGGAGATGGTAATGGTAATTTTTCTATTGACAAGCAGAATTGGAACATGAAATTTAAAAATGATACCTCTGCGGCTCAAGCAGCGGCAGAGTTTGCAGAACAAGCAAGCCTAGCTGCCAGAGCTGTTATAGAACTTTCAAGGCAATATTGTGTTGATGATGGTGGTTCATGCCACTTAGGTTTCAAGGATGAAAGATTGGAACATGGGCAATCATTTCCCTGCGATGGTAATGGTAATTGTTCTGCTGGCAGGCAGTATTGGAACATGAGATTTAAGGATGCTACCTCTGCTGCTCAAGCAGCGGCTGAGTTTGGAGAACATGCAAGCCTAGCCGCCAGAGCTGTTGTAGAACTTTCAAGGGAATATTGTGTTGATGATGGTGGTTCATGCCACTTAGGTTTCAAGGATGAAAGATTGGAACATGGGCAATCATTTCCTTGAGATGGTAATGGTAATTGTTCTGTTGGCATGCAGTATTGGAACATGAAATTTAAGGATGCTACCTCTGATGCTCAAGCAGCGGCTGAGTTTGGAGAACATGCAAGCCTAGCTGCTAGAGCTGTTGGAGAACTTTCAAGGCAATATTGTGTTGATGATGGTGGTTCATGCCACTTAGGTTTCAAGGATGAAAGGTTGGAACATGGGCAATCATTTACTTGAGATGGTAATTGTAATTGTTCTGTTGGCATGCAGTATTGGAACATGAAATTTAAGGATTCTACCTCTGCTGCTCAAGCAGCGGCTGAGTTTGGAGAACATGCAAGCCTAGCTGCCAGATCTATTGGAGAACTTTCAAGGCAATATTGTGTTGATGATGGTGGTTCATGCCACTTAGGTTTCAAGGATAAAAGGTTTGAACATGGGCAAGCATTTCCTGGAGATGGTAATGGTAATTGTTCTATTGGCATGCAGTATTGGAACATGAAATTTAATGATGCTATCTATGTTGCTCAAGCAGCGGCTGAGTTTGGAGAACATGCAAGCCTAGCCGCCAGAGCTGTTGTAGAACTTTCAAGGGAATATTGTGTTGATGATGGTGGTTCATGCCACTTAGGTTTCAAGGATGAAAGGTTGGAACATGGGCAATCATTTCCTTGAGATGGTAATGGTAATTGTTCTGTTGGCATACAGTATTGGAACATGAAATTTAAGGATGCTACCTCTGATGCTCAAGCAGCGGCTGAGTTTGGAGAATATGCAAGCCTAGCTGCTAGAGCTGTTGGAGAACTTTCAAGGCAATATTGTGTTGATGATGGTGGTTCATGTCACTTAGGTTTCAAGGATGAAAGGTTGGAACATGGGCAATCATTTACTTGAGATGGTAATGGTAATTGTTCTGTTGGCATGCAGTATTGGAACATGAAATTTAAGGATGCTACCTCTGCTGCTCAAGCAGCGGCTGAGTTTGGAGAACATGCAAGCCTAGCTGCCAGATCTGTTGGAGAACTTTCAAGGCAATATTGTGTTGATGATGGTGGTTCATGCCACTTAGGTTTCAAGGATAAAAGGTTTGAACATGGGCAAGCATTTCCTGGAGATGGTAATGGTAATTTTTCTGTTGACAAGCAGAATTGGAACATGAAATTTAAGGATGCTACCTCTGCAGCTCAAGCAGCGGCTGAGTTTGCAGAACAAGCTAGCCTAGCTGCCAGAGCTGTTGTAGAACTTTCAAGGCAATATTGTGTTGATGATGATGGTTCATGCCACTTAGGTTTCAAGGATGAAAGGTTGGAACATGGGCAATCATTTACTTGAGATGGTAATGGTAATTGTTCTGTTGGCATGCAGTATTGGAACATGAAATTTAAGGATGCTACCTCTGCTGCTCAAGCAGCGGCTGAGTTTGGAGAACATGCAAGCCTAGCTGCCAGATCTGTTGGAGAACTTTCAAGGCAATATTGTGTTGATGATGGTGGTTCATGCCACTTAGGTTTCAAGGATAAAAGGTTTGAACATGGGCAAGCATTTCCTGGAGATGGTAATGGTAATTTTTATGTTGACAAGCAGAATTGGAACATGAAATTTAAGGATGCTACCTCTGCAGCTCAAGCAGCGGCTGAGTTTGCAGAACAAGCTAGCCTAGCTGCCAGAGCTGTTGTAGAACTTTCAAGGCAATATTGTGTTGATGATGGTGGTTCATTCCACTTAGGTTTCAAGGATGAAAGATTGGAACATGGGCAATCATTTCCTTGAGATGGTAATGGTAATTGTTCTATTGGCATGCAGTATTGGAACATGAAATTTAACGATGCTATCTATGTTGCTCAAGCAGCGGCTGAGTTTGGAGAACATGCAAGCCTAGCCGCCAGAGCAGTTGTAGAACTTTCAAGGGAATATTCTGTTGATGATGGTGGTTCATGCCACTTAGGTTTCAAGGATGAAAGGTTGGAACATGGGCAATCATTTCCTTGAGATGGTAATGGTAATTGTTCTGTTGGCATGCAGTATTGGAACATGAAATTTAAGGATGCTACCTCTGATGCTCAAGCAGCAGCTGAGTTTGGAGAACATGCAAGCCTAGCTGCTAGAGCTGTTGGAGAACTTTCAAGGCAATATTGTGTTGATGATGGTGGTTCATGCCACTTAGGTTTCAAGGATGAAAGGTTGGAACATGGGCAATCATTTACTAGAGATGGTAATGGTAATTGTTCTGTTGGCATGCAGTATTGGAACATGAAATTTAAGGATGCTACCTCTGCTGCTCAAGCAGCGGCTGAGTTTGGAGAACATGCAAGCCTAGCTGCCAGATCTGTTGGAGAACTTTCAAGGCAATATTGTGTTGATGATGGTGGTTCATGCCACTTTAGGTTTCAAGGATAAAAGGTTTGAACATGGGCAAGCATTTCCTGGAGATGGTAATGGTAATTTTTATGTTGACAAGCAGAATTGGAACATGAAATTTAAGGATGCTACCTCTGCAGCTCAAGCAGCGGCTGAGTTTGCAGAACAAGCTAGCCTAGCTGCCAGAGCTGTTGTAGAACTTTCAAGGCAATATTGTGTTGATGATGGCGGTTCATTCCACTTAGGTTTCAAGGATGAAAGATTGGAACATGGGCAATCATTTCCTTGAGATGGTAATGGTAATTGTTCTATTGGCATGCAGTATTGGAACATGAAATTTAACGATGCTATCTATGTTGCTCAAGCAGCGGCTGAGTTTGGAGAACATGCAAGCCTAGCCGCCAGAGCTGTTGTAGAACTTTCAAGGGAATATTGTGTTGATGATGGTGGTTCATGCCACTTAGGTTTAAAGGATGAAAGGTTGGAACATGGGCAATCATTTCCTTGAGATGGTAATGGTAATTGTTCTGTTGGCATGTAGTATTGGAACATGAAATTTAAGGATGCTACCTCTGATGCTCAAGCAGCGGCTGAGTTTGGAGAATATGCAAGCCTAGCTGCTAGAGCTGTTGGAGAACTTTCAAGGCAATATTGTGTTGATGATGGTGGTTCATGCCACTTAGGTTTCAAGGATGAAAGGTTGGAACATGGGCAATCATTTACTTGAGATGGTAATGGTAATTGTTCTGTTGGCATGCAGTATTGGAACATGAAATTTAACGATGCTACCTCTGTTGCTCAAGCAGAGACTGAGTTTGGAGAACATGCAAGCCTAGATACCAGAGCTATTGGAGAACTTTCAAGGCAATATTATGTTGATGATGGTGGTTCATGCCACTTAGGTTTCAAGGATGAAAGGTTGGAACATGGGCAAGCATTTCCTAGAGATGGTAATGGTAATTTTTCTGTTGACAAGCAGAATTGGAACATGAAATTTAAGGATGATACCTCTGCGGCTCAAGCAGCGGCAGAGTTTGCAGAACAAGCAAGCCTAGCTGCCAGAGTTGTTATAGAACTTTCAAGGCAATATTGTGTTGATGATGGTGGTTCATTCCACATAGGTTTCAAGGATGAAAGGTTGGAACATGGGCAATCATTTCCTTGAGATGGTAATGGTAATTGTTCTGTTGGCATGTAGTATTGGAACATGAAATTTAAGGATGCTACCTCTGATGCTCAAGCAGCGGCTGAGTTTGGAGAACATGCAAGCCTAGCCGCCAGAGCTGTTGTAGAACTTTCAAGGGAATATTGTGTTGATGATGGTGGTTTATGCCACTTAGGTTTCAAGGATGAAAGGTTGGAACATGGTCAATCATTTCCTTGAGATGGTAATGGTAATTGTTCTGTTGGCATGTAGTATTGGAACATGAAATTTAAGGATGCTACCTCTGATGCTCAAGCAGCGGCTGAGTTTGGAGAATATGCAAGCCTAGCTGCTAGAGCTGTTGGAGAACTTTCAAGGCAATATTGTGTTGATGATGGTGGTTCATGCCACTTAGGTTTGAAGGATGAAAGGTTGGAACATGGGCAATCATTTACTTGAGATGGTAATGGTAATTGTTCTGTTGGCATGCAGTATTGGAACATGAAATTTAAGGATGCTACCTCTGCTGCTCAAGCAGCGGCTGAGTTTGGAGAACATGCAAGCCTAGCTGCCAGATCTGTTGGAGAACTTTCAAGGCAATATTGTGTTGATGATGGTGGTTCATGCCACTTAGGTTTCAAGGATAAAAGGTTTGATAATGGGCAAGCATTTCCTGGAGATGGTAATGGTAATTTTTATGTTGACAAGCAGAATTGGAACATGAAATTTAAGGATGCTACCTCTGCAGCTCAAGCAGCGGCTGAGTTTGCAGAACAAGCTAGCCTAGCTGCCAGAGCTGTTGTAGAACTTTCAAGGCAATATTGTGTTGACGATGGTGGTTCATTCCACTTAGGTTTCAAGGATGAAAGATTGGAACATGGGCAATCATTTCCTTGAGATGGTAATGGTAATTGTTCTATTGGCATGCAGTATTGGAACATGAAATTTAACGATGCTATCTATGTTGCTCAAGCAGCGGCTGAGTTTGGAGAACATGCAAGCCTAGCCGCCAGAGCTGTTGTAGAACTTTCAAGGGAATATTGTGTTGATGATGGTGGTTCATGCCACTTAGGTTTCAAGGATGAAAGGTTGGAACATGGGCAATCATTTCCTTGAGATGGTAATGGTAATTGTTCTGTTGGCATGCAGTATTGGAACATGAAATTTAAGGATGCTACCTCTGATGCTCAAGCAGCGGCTGAGTTTGGAGAATATGCAAGCCTAGCTGCTAGAGCTGTTGGAGAACTTTCAAGGCAATATTGTGTTGATGATGGTGGTTCATGCCACTTAGGTTTCAAGGATGAAAGGTTGGAACATGGGCAATCATTTACTAGAGATGGTAATGGTAATTGTTCTGTTGGCATGCAGTATTGGAACATGAAATTTAAGGATGCTACCTCTGCTGCTCAAGCAGCGGCTGAGTTTGGAGAACATGCAAGCCTAGCTGCCAGATCTGTTGGAGAACTTTCAAGGCAATATTGTGTTGATGATGGTGGTTCATGCCACTTAGGTTTCAAGGATAAAAGGTTTGAACATGGGCAAGCATTTCCTGGAGATGGTAATGGTAATTTTTATGTTGACAAGCAGAATTGGAACATGAAATTTAAGGATGCTACCTCTGCAGCTCAAGCAGCGGCTGAGTTTGCAGAACAAGCTAGCCTAGCTGCCAGAGCTGTTGTAGAACTTTCAAGGCAATATTGTGTTGATGATGGTGGTTCATTCCACTTAGGTTTCAAGGATGAAAGATTGGAACATGGGCAATCATTTCCTTGAGAAGGTAATGGTAATTGTTCTATTGGCATGCAGTATTGGAACATGAAATTTAACGATGCTATCTATGTTGCTCAAGCAGCGGCTGAGTTTTGAGAACATGCAAGCCTAGCCGCCAGAGCTGTTGTAGAACTTTCAAGGGAATATTGTGTTGATGATGGTGGTTCATGCCACTTAGGTTTCAAGGATGAAAGGTTGGAACATGGGCAATCATTTCCTTGAGATGGTAATGGTAATTGTTCTGTTGGCATGTAGTATTGGAACATGAAATTTAAGGATGCTACCTCTGATGCTCAAGCAGCGGCTGAGTTTGGAGAATATGCAAGCCTAGCTGCTAGAGCTGTTGGAGAACTTTCAAGGCAATATTGTGTTGATGATGGTGGTTCATGCCACTTAGGTTTCAAGGATGAAAGGTTGGAACATGGGCAATCATTTACTTGAGATGGTAATGGTAATTGTTCTGTTGGCATGCAGTATTGGAACATGAAATTTAACGATGCTACCTCTGTTGCTCAAGCAGAGACTGAGTTTGGAGAACATGCAAGCCTAGATGCCAGAGCTATTGGAGAACTTTCAAGGCAATATTATGTTGATGATGGTGGTTCATGCCACTTAGGTTTCAAGGATGAAAGGTTGGAACATGGGCAAGCATTTCCTAGAGATGGTAATGGTAATTTTTCTGTTGACAAGCAGAATTGGAACATGAAATTTAAGGATGATACCTCTGCGGCTCAAGCAGCGGCAGAGTTTGCAGAACAAGCAAGCCTAGCTGCCAGAGTTGTTATAGAACTTTCAAGGCAATATTGTGTTGATGATGGTGGTTCATTCCCCTTAGGTTTCAAGGATGAAAGGTTGGAACATGGGCAATCATTTCCTTGAGATGGTAATGGTAATTGTTCTGTTGGCATGTAGTATTGGAACATGAAATTTAAGGATGCTACCTCTGATGTTCAAGCAGCGGCTGAGTTTGGAGAACATGCAAGCCTAGCCGCCAGAGCTGTTGTAGAACTTTCAAGGGAATATTGTGTTGATGATGGTGGTTCATGCCACTTAGGTTTCAAGGATGAAAGGTTGGAACATGGTCAATCATTTCCTTGAGATGGTAATGGTAATTGTTCTGTTGGCATGTAGTATTGGAACATGAAATTTAAGGATGCTACCTCTGATGCTCAAGCAGCGGCTGAGTTTGGAGAATATGCAAGCCTAGCTGCTAGAGCTGTTGGAGAACTTTCAAGGCAATATTGTGTTGATGATGGTGGTTCATGCCACTTAGGTTTGAAGGATGAAAGGTTGGAACATGGGCTATCATTTACTTGAGATGGTAATGGTAATTGTTCTGTTGGCATGCAGTATTGGAACATGAAATTTAAGGATGCTACCTCTGCTGCTCAAGCAGCGGCTGAGTTTGGAGAACATGCAAGCCTAGCTGCCAGATCTGTTGGAGAACTTTCAAGGCAATATTGTGTTGATGATGGTGGTTCATGCCACTTAGGTTTCAAGGATAAAAGGTTTGAACATGGGCAAGCATTTCCTGGAGATGGTAATGGTAATTTTTATGTTGACAAGCAGAATTGGAACATGAAATTTAAGGATGCTACCTCTGCAGCTCAAGCAGCGGCTGAGTTTGCAGAACAAGCTAGCCTAGCTGCCAGAGCTGTTGTAGAACTTTCAAGGCAATATTGTGTTGATGATGGTGGTTCATTCCACTTAGGTTTCAAGGATGAAAGATTGGAACATGGGCAATCATTTCCTTGAGATGGTAATGGTAATTGTTCTATTGGCATCCAGTATTGGAACATGAAATTTAACGATGCTATCTATGTTGCTCAAGCAGCGACTGAGTTTGCAGAACATGCAAGCCTAGCTGCCAGAGCTATTGTAGAACTTTCAAGGCAATATTGTGTTGATGATGGTGGTTCATGCCACTTAGGTTTCAAGGATGAAAGGTTGGAACATGGGCAATCATTTCCTTGAGATGGTAATGGTAATTGTTCTGTTGGCATGCAGTATTGGAACATGAAATTTAAGGATGCTACCTCTGCTGCTCAAGCAGCGGCTGAGTTTGGAGAACATGCAAGCATAGATCCCAGAGCCGTTGTTGAACTTTCAAGGCAATATTGTGTTGATGATGGTGGTTCATTCCACTTAGGTTTCAAGGATGAAAGGTTGGAACATGGGCAATCATTTCCTTGAGATGGTAATGGTAATTGTTCTGTTGGCATGCAGTATTGGAACATGAAATTTAAGGATGCTACCTCTGATGCTCTAGCAGCGGCTGAGTTGGGAGAATATGCAAGACTAGCTGCTAGAGCTGTTGGAGAACTTTCAAGGCAATATTGTGTTGATGATAGTGGTTCATGCCACTTAGGTTTCAAGGATAAAAGGTTTGAACATGGGCAAGCATTTCCTGGAGATGGTAATGGAAATTTTTCTGTTGACAAGCAGAATTGGAACTTGAAATTTAAGGATGCTACCTCTGCAGCTCAAGCAGCGGCTGAGTTTGCAAAACAAGCTAGCCTAGCTGCCAGAGCTGTTGTAGAACTTTCAAGGCAATATTGTGTTGATGATGGTGGTTCATTCCACTTAGATTTCAAGGATGAAAGATTGGAACATGGGCAATCATTTCCTTGAGATGGTAATGGTAATTTTTCTGTTGGCAGACAGTATTGGAACATGAAATTTAAGGATGCTACCTCTGCTGCTCAAGCAGCGGCTGAGTTTGGAGAACATGCAAGCCTAGCTGCCAGAGCTGTTGTAGAACTTTCAAGTCAATATTGTGTTGATGATGGTAGTTTCATGCCACTTAGGTTTCAAGGATGAAAGGTTGGAACATGGGCAATCATTTCCTTGAGATGGTAATGGTAATTGTTCTATTGGCATGCAGTATTGGAACATGAAATTTAACGATGCTATCTATGTTGCTCAAGCAGCGGCTGAGTTTTGAGAACATGCAAGCCTAGCCGCCAGAGCTGTTGTAGAACTTTTAAGGGAATATTGTGTTGATGATGGTGGTTCATGCCACTTAGGTTTCAAGGATGAAAGGTTGGAACATGGGCAATCATTTCCTTGAGATGGTAATGGTAATTGTTCTGTTGGCATGTAGTATTGGAACATGAAATTTAAGGATGCTACCTCTGATGCTCAAGCAGCGGCTGAGTTTGGAGAATATGCAAGCCTAGCTGCTAGAGCTGTTGGAGAACTTTCAAGGCAATATTGTGTTGATGATGGTGGTTCATGCCACTTAGGTTTAAAGGATGAAAGGTTGGAACATGGGCAATCATTTACTTGAGATGGTAATGGTAATTGTTCTGTGGGCATGCAGTATTGGAACATGAAATTTAACGATGCTACCTCTGTTGCTCAAGCAGAGACTGAGTTTGGAGAACATGCAAGCCTAGATGCCAGAGCTATTGGAGAACTTTCAAGGCAATATTATGTTGATGATGGTGGTTCATGCCACTTATGTTTCAAGGATGAAAGGTTGGAACATGGGCAATCATTTACTTGAGATGGTAATGGTAATTGTTCTGTTGGCATGCAGTATTGAAACATGAAATTTAAGGATGCTACCTCTGCGGCTCAAGCAGCGGCTGAGTTTGGAGAACATGCAAGCCTAGCTGCCAGATCTGTTGGAGAACTTTCAAGGCAATATTGTGTTGATGATGGTGGTTCATGCCACTTAGGTTTCAAGGATAAAAGGTTTGAACATGGGCAAGCATTTCCTGGAGATGGTAATGGTAATTGTTCTATTGGCATGCAGTATTGGAACATGAAATTTAATGATGCTATCTATGTTGCTCAAGCAGCGGCTGAGTTTGGAGAACATGCAAGCCTAGCCGCCAGAGCTGTTGTAGAACTTTCAAGGGAATATTGTGTTGATGATGGTGGTTCATGCCACTTAGGTTTCAAGGATGAAAGGTTGGAACATGGGCAATCATTTACTTGAGATGGTAATGGTAATTGTTCTGTTGGCATGCAGTATTGGAACATGAAATTTAAGGATGCTACCTCTGCTGCTCAAGCAGCGGCTGATTTTGGAGAACATGCAAGCTTAGCTGCCAGAGCTGTTGTTGAACTTTCAAGTCAATATTGTGTTGATGAAGGTGGTTTCATGCCACTTAGGTTTCAAGGATGAAAGATTGGAACATGGGCAATCATTTCCTTGAGATGGTAATGGTAATTGTTCAGTTGGGAGGCAGTATTGGAACATGAAATTTAAGGATGCTACTTCTGCTGCTCAAGCAGCGGCTGAGTTTGCAGAACATGCAAGCCTAGCTAGCAGAGATGTTGGAGAACTTTCGAGGCAATATTGTGTTGATGATGGTGGTTCACACCACTTAGGTTTCTTGGATGAAAGATTGAAACATGAGCAATCATTTCCTTGCGATGGTAATGGTAATTGTTCTGTGGTAGGCAGTATTGGAACATGAAATTTAAGGATGCTACCTCTGCTGCTCAAGCAGCGGCTGATTTTGGAGAACATGCAAGCTTAGCTGCCAGAGCTGTTGTTGAACTTTCAAGTCAATATTGTGTTGATGAAGGTGGTTTCATGCCACTTAGGTTTCAGGATGAAAGGTTGGAACATGGGCAATCATTTACTTGATATGGTAATGGTAATTGTTCAGTTGGGAGGCAGTATTGGAACATGAAATTTAAGGATGCTACCTCTGCTGCTCAAGCAGCGGCTGAGTTTGCAGAACATGCAAGCCTAGCTGCCAGAGATGTTGGAGAACTTTCGAGGCAATATTGTGTTGATGATGGTGGTTCACACCACTTAGGTTTCTTGGATGAAAGATTGGAACATGGGCAATCATTTCCTTGCGATGGTAATGGTAATTGTTCTGTGGTAGGCAGTATTGGAACATGAAATTTAAGGATGGTACCTCTGCTGCTCAAGCAGCGGCTGAGTTTGGAGAACATGCAAGCATAGATCCCAGAGCCGTTGTTGAACTTTCAAGGCAATATTGTGTTGATGATGGTGATTCATTCCACTTAGGTTTCAAGGATGAAAGGTTGGAACATGTGCAATCATTTCCTTGAGATGGTAATGGTAATTGTTCTGTTGGCATGCAGTATTGGAACATGAAATTTAAGGATGCTACCTCTGATGCTCTAGCAGCGGCTGAGTTGGGAGAATATGCAAGACTAGCTGCTAGAGCTGTTGGAGAACTTTCAAGGCAATATTGTGTCGATTATGATGGTTCATGCCACTTAGGTTTCAAGGATGAAAGGTTGGAACATGGGCAATCATTTACTTGAGATGGTAATGGTAATTGTTCTGTTGGCATGCAGTATTGGAACATGAAATTTAAGGATGCTACCTCTGCTGCTCAAGCAGCGGCTGATTTTGGAGAACATGCAAGCATAGATCCAGAGCTGTTGTTGAACTTTCAAGGCAATATTGTGTTGATGATAGTGGTTCATGCCACTTAGGTTTCAAGGATGAAAGGTTGGAACATGGGCAATCATTTACTTGAGATGGTAATGGTAATTGTTCTGTTGGCATGTAGTATTGGAACATGAAATTTAAGGATGCTACCTCTGCTGCTCAAGCAGCGGCTGAGTTCGGAGAACATGCAAGCCTAGCTGCCAGATCTGTTGGAGAACTTTCAAGGCAATATTGTGTTGATGATGGTAGTTCATGCCACTTAAGTTTCAAGGATGAAAGGTTGGAACATGGGCAAGCATTTCCTGTAGATGGTAATGGTAATTTTTCTGTTGACAAGCAGAATTGGAACAAGAAATTTAAGGATGCTACCTCTGCGGCTCAAGCAGCGGCTGAGTTTGCAGAACAAGCAAGCCTAGCTTCTAGAGCTGTTGTAGAACTTTCAAGGCAATATTGTGTTGATGATGGTGGTTCATTCCACATAGGTTTCAAGGATGAAAGATTGGAACATGGGCAATCATTTCCTTGAGATGGTAATGGTAATTGTTCTGTTGGCAGGCAGTATTGGAACATGAAATTTAAGGATGCTACCTCTGCTGCTCAAGCAGCGGCTGAGTTTGGAGAACATGCAAGCCTAGCTGCCAGAGCTGTTGTAGAACTTTCAAGGCAATATTGTGTTGATGATGGTGGTTCATGCCACTTAGGTTTCTAGGATGAAAGGTTAGAACATCGGCAATCATTTCCTTGAGATTTTAATGGTAATTGTTCTGTTGGCATGCACTATTGGAACATGAAATTTAACGATGCTACCTCTGTTGCTCAAGCAGCGACGGAGTTTGGAGAACATGCAAGCCTAGCTGCCTGAGCTGTTGGAGAACTTTCAAGGCAATATTATGTTGATGATGGTGGTTCATGCCACTTAGGTTTCAGAGATGAAAGGTTTGAACATGGGCAATCATTTCCTTGAGATGGTAATGGTAATTGTTCTGTTGGCATGTAGTATTGGAACATGAAATTTAAGGATGCTACCTCTGATGCTCAAGCAGCGGCTGAGTTTGGAGAATATGCAAGCCTAGCTGCTAGAGCTGTTGGAGAACTTTCAAGGCAATATTGTGTTGATGATGGTGGTTCATGCCACTTAGGTTTCAAGGATGAAAGGTTGGAACATGGGCAATCATTTACTTGAGATGGTAATGGTAATTGTTCTGTGGGCATGCAGTATTGGAACATGAAATTTAACGATGCTACCTCTGTTGCTCAAGCAGAGACTGAGTTTGGAGAACATGCAAGCCTAGATGCCAGAGCTATTGGAGAACTTTCAAGGCAATATTATGTTGATGATGGTGGTTCATGCCACTTATGTTTCAAGGATGAAAGGTTGGAACATGGGCAATCATTTACTTGAGATGGTAATGGTAATTGTTCTGTTGGCATGCAGTATTGAAACATGAAATTTAAGGATGCTACCTCTGCGGCTCAAGCAGCGGCTGAGTTTGGAGAACATGCAAGCCTAGCTGCCAGATCTGTTGGAGAACTTTCAAGGCAATATTGTGTTGATGATGGTGGTTCATGCCACTTAGGTTTCAAGGATAAAAGGTTTGAACATGGGCAAGCATTTCCTGGAGATGGTAATGGTAATTGTTCTATTGGCATGCAGTATTGGAACATGAAATTTAATGATGCTATCTATGTTGCTCAAGCAGCGGCTGAGTTTGGAGAACATGCAAGCCTAGCCGCCAGAGCTGTTGTAGAACTTTCAAGGGAATATTGTGTTGATGATGGTGGTTCATGCCACTTAGGTTTCAAGGATGAAAGGTTGGAACATGGGCAATCATTTACTTGAGATGGTAATGGTAATTGTTCTGTTGGCATGCAGTATTGGAACATGAAATTTAAGGATGCTACCTCTGCTGCTCAAGCAGCGGCTGATTTTGGAGAACATGCAAGCTTAGCTGCCAGAGCTGTTGTTGAACTTTCAAGTCAATATTGTGTTGATGAAGGTGGTTTCATGCCACTTAGGTTTCAAGGATGAATGATTGGAACATGGGCAATCATTTCCTTGAGATGGTAATGGTAATTGTTCAGTTGGGAGGCAGTATTGGAACATGAAATTTAAGGATGCTACTTCTGCTGCTCAAGCAGCGGCTGAGTTTGCAGAACATGCAAGCCTAGCTAGCAGAGATGTTGGAGAACTTTCGAGGCAATATTGTGTTGATGATGGTGGTTCACACCACTTAGGTTTCTTGGATGAAAGATTGGAACATGGGCAATCATTTCCTTGCGATGGTAATGGTAATTGTTCTGTGGTAGGCAGTATTGGAACATGAAATTTAAGGATGCTACCTCTGCTGCTCAAGCAGCGGCTGATTTTGGAGAATATGCAAGCTTAGCTGCCAGAGCTGTTGTTGAACTTTCAAGTCAATATTGTGTTGATGAAGGTGGTTTCATGCCACTTAGGTTTCAGGATGAAAGGTTGGAACATGGGCAATCATTTACTTGAGATGGTAATGGTAATTGTTCAGTTGGGAGGCAGTATTGGAACATGAAATTTAAGGATGCTACCTCTGCTGCTCAAGCAGCGGCTGAGTTTGCAGAACATGCAAGCCTAGCTGCCAGAGATGTTGGAGAACTTTCGAGGCAATATTGTGTTGATGATGGTGGTTCACACCACTTAGGTTTCTTGGATGAAAGATTGGAACATGGGAAATCATTTCCTTGTGATGGTAATGGTAATTGTTCTGTGGTAGGCAGTATTGGAACATGAAATTTAAGGATGGTACCTCTGCTGCTCAAGCAGCGGCTGAGTTTGGAGAACATGCAAGCATAGATCCCAGAGCCGTTGTTGAACTTTCAAGGCAATATTGTGTTGATGATGGTGATTCATTCCACTTAGGTTTCAAGGATGAAAGGTTGGAACATGGGCAATCATTTCCTTGAGATGGTAATGGTAATTGTTCTGTTGGCATGCTGTATTGGAACATGAAATTTAAGGATGCTACCTCTGATGCTCTAGCAGCGGCTGAGTTGGGTGAATATGCAAGACTAGCTGCTAGAGCTGTTGGAGAACTTTCAAGGCAATATTGTGTTGATGATGATGGTTCATGCCACTTAGGTTTCAAGGATGAAAGGTTGGAACATGGGCAATCATTTACTTGAGATGGTAATGGTAATTGTTCTGTTGGCATGCAGTATTGGAACATGAAATTTAAGGATGCTACCTCTGCTGCTCAAGCAGCGGCTGATTTTGGAGAACATGCAAGCATAGATCCCAGAGCTGTTGTTGAACTTTCAAGGCAATATTGTGTTGATGATAGTGGTTCATGCCACTTAGGTTTCAAGGATGAAAGGTTGGAACATGGGCAATCATTTACTTGAGATGGTAATGGTAATTGTTCTGTTGGCATGTAGTATTGGAACATGAAATTTAAGGATGCTACCTCTGCTGCTCAAGCAGTGGCTGAGTTCGGAGAACATGCAAGCCTAGCTGCCAGATCTGTTGGAGAACTTTCAAGGCAATATTGTGTTGATGATGGTGGTTCATGCCACTTAGGTTTCAAGGAAGAAGGGTTGGAACATGGGCAAGCATTTCCTGGAGATGGTAATGGTAATTTTTCTATTGGCAAGTAGAATTGGAACATGAAATTTAAGGATGCTACCTCTGCTGCTCAAGCAGCGGCTGAGTTTGCAGAACATGCAAGCCTAGCTTCCAGATATATTAGAGAACTTTCAAGGCAATATTGTGTTAATGATGGTGGTTCATGCCAATTAGGTTTCAAGGATGAAAGATTGGAACATGGGCAATCATTTCCTTGCGATGGTAATGGTAATTATTCTTCTGACAAGCAGTATTAGAACATGAAATTTAAGGATGCTACCTCTGCTGCTCAAGCAGCGGCTGAGTTTGTAGAACATGCAAGCCAAGATGCCAGAGCTGTTGTAGAATTTTCAAGGCAATATTGTGTTGATGATGGTGGTTCATGCCACTTAGGTTTCAAGGATGAAAGGTTGGAACATGGGCAATCATTTACTTGAGATGGTAATGGTAATTATTCTGTTGGCATGCTGTATTGAAACATCAAATTTAAGGATGCTACCTCTGCTGCCTAAGCAGCGGCTGAGTTTAGAGAACATGCAAGCCTAGCTGCCAGAGTTGTTGGTGAACTTTCAAGGCAATATTGTGTTGATGATGGTGGTTCATGCCACTTAGGTTTCAAGGATGAAAGGTTTAAACATGGGCAAGCATTTCCTGGAGATGGTAATGGTAATTTTTATGTTGGCATGCAGTATTGGAACATGAAATTTAATGATGCTATCTATGTTGCTCAAGCAGCGGCTGAGTTTGGAGAACATGCAAGCCTAGCCGCCAGAGCTGTTGTAGAACTTTCAAGGCAATATTGTGTTGATGATGGTGGTTCATGCCACTTAGGTTTCTTGGATGAAAGATTGGAACATGGGCAATCATTTCCTTGCGATGGTAATAGTAATTGTTCTGTGGCAGGCAGTATTGGAACATGAAATTTAAGGATGCTACCTCTGCTGCTCAAGCAGCGACTGAGTTTGGAGATTATGCAAGCCTAGATCCTAGAGCTGTTGTAGAACTATCAAGGCAATATTGTGTTGATGATAGTGGTTCATGCCACTTAGGTTTCGAGGATGAAAGGTTGGAACATGGGCAATCATTTACTTGAGATGGTAATGGTAATTGTTCTGTTTGCATGCAGTATTGGAAAATGAAATTTAAGGATGCTACCTCTGCTGCTCAAGCAGCGGCTGAGTTTGGAGAACATGCAATCCTAGCTGCCAGATCTGTTGGAGAACTTTCAAGGCAATATTGTGTTGATGATGATGGTTCATGCCACTTAGGTTTCAAGGAAGAAAGGTTGGAACATGGGCAAGCATTTCCTGGAGATGGTAATGGTAATTTTTCTGTTGACAAGCAGAATTGGAACATGATATTTAAGGATGCTACCTCTACGGCTCAAGCAGCGGCTGAGTTTGCAGAACATGCAAGCCTAGCTGCCAGAGCTGTTGTAAAACTTTCAAGGCAATATTGTGTTGATGATGGTGGTTCATTCCACTTAGGTTTCAAGGATGAAAGATTGGAACATGGGCAATCATTTCCTTGAGATGGTAATGGTAATTGTTCTGTTGGCAGGCAGTATTGGAACATGAAATTTAAGGATGCTACCTCTGCTGCTCAAGCAGCGGCTGAGTTTGGAGAACATGCAAGCCTAGCTGCCAGAGCTGTTGTAGAACTTTCAATGCAATATTATGTTGATGATGGTGGTTCATGCCACTTAGGTTTCAAGGATGAAAGGTTGGAACATCGGCAATCATTTCCTTGAGATGGTAATGGTAATTTTTCTGTTGGCATGCACTATTGGAACATGAAATTTAACGATGCTACCTCTGTTGTTCAAACAGCGACTGAGTTTGGAGAACATGCAAGCCTAGCTGCCAGAGCTGTTGGAGAACTTTCAAGGCAATATTATGTTGATGATGGTGGTTCATGCCACTTAGGTTTCAAGGATGAAAGGTTGGAACATGGGCAAGCATTTCTTGGAGATGGTAATGGTAATTTTTCTGTTGGCAAGCAGAATTGGAACATGAAATTTAAGGATGCTACCTCTGCTGCTCAAGCAGCGACTGAGTTTGCAGAACATGCAAGCCTAGCTGCCAGATATGTTGGAGAACTTTCTAGGCAATATTGTGTTAATTATGGTGGTTCATGCCAATTAGGTTTCAAGGATGAAAGATTGGAACATGGGCAATCATTTCCTTGCGATGGTAATGGTAATTATTCTTCTGACAGGCAGTATTAGAACATGAAATTTAAGGATGCTACCTCTGCTGCTCAAGCAGCGGCTGAGTTTGTAGATCATGCAAGCCAAGATGCCAGAGCTGTTGTAGAATTTTCAAGGCAATATTGTGTTGATGATGGTGGTTCATGCCACTTAGGTTTCAAGGATGAAAGGTTGGAACATGGGCAATCATTTACTTGAGATGGTAATGGTAATTATTCTGTTGGCATGTTGTATTGAAACATGAAATTTAAGGATGCTACCTCTGCTGCCTAAGCAGCGGCTGAGTTTAGAGAACATGCAAGCCTAGCTGCTAGAGCTGTTGGTGAACTTTCAAGGCAATATTGTGTTGATGATGGTGGTTCATGCCACTTAGGTTTCAAGGATGAAAGGTTTAAACATGGGAAAGCATTTCCATGAGATGGTAATGGTAATTTTTATGTTGGCAAGCAGAATTGGAACATGAAATTTAAGGATGCTGCCTCTGCGGCTCAAGCAGTGGCTGAGTTTGCAGAACATGCTGTTCTAGAACTTTCAAGGCAATATTGTGTTGATGATGGTGGTTCATTCCACTTAGGTTTCAAGGATGAAAGATTGGAACATGGGCAATCATTTCCTTGAGATGGTAATGGTAATTGTTCTGTTGGCAGGCAGAATTGGAACATGAAATTTAAGGATGCTACCTCTGCTGCTCAAGCAACGGCTGAGTTTGGAGAACATGCAAGCCTTGCTGCTAGAGCTGTTGTAGAACTTTCAAGGCAATATTGTGGTGCTATTAGGTTTCAAGGATGAAAGGTTGGAACATGGGCAATCATTTCCTGGAGATGGTAATGGTAATTTTTATGTTGGCAAGCAGAATTGGAACATGAAATTTAAGATGCTACCTCTACTGCTCAAACAACGGCTGAGTTTGCAGAACATTCAAGCCTAGCTGCCAGAGCTGTTGTAGAACTTTCAATGCAATATTGTGTTGATGATGGAGGTTCATGCCACTTAGTTTTCAAGGATGAAAGGTTGGAACATGGGTAATCATTTACTGGAGATGGTAATGTTAATTTTTCTATTGGCAAGCATAATTGGAACATGAAATTTAAGGATGTTACCTCTACTGCTAAAGCAGCGGCTGAGTTTGCAGAACATATAAGCCTAGCTGCCAGAGCTGTTGTAGAACTGTCAAGGCAATACTGTATTGATGATGGTGGTTCATGCCACTTAGGTTTCAAGGATGAAAGGTTGGAACATGGGCAATCATTTCCTTGAGATGGTATTAGTAATTGTTCTGTTGGCAGGCAGTATTGGAACATGAAATTTAAGGATGCTACCTCTGCTGCTCAAGTAGCGACTGAGTTTGCAGAACATGCAAGCCTAGCTGCCAGAGCTGTTGTAGAACTTTCAAGGCAATATTGTGTTGATGATGGTGGTTCATGCCACTTAGTATTCAAGGATGAAAGGTTAGAACACGGGCAATCATTTCCTGGAGATGGTAATGGTAATTCTTTTATTGTGAGGCAGAATTGGAACATGAAATTTAAGGATGCTACCTCTGCTGCTCAAGTAGCGACTGATTTTGCAGAACATGCAAGCCTAGCTGCCAGAGCTGTTGGAGAACTTTCAAGGCAATATTATGTTGATGATGGTGGTTCACGCCACTTAGGTTTCAAGAATGAAAAGTTGGAACATGGGCAATCATTTCCTAGAGATGGTAATGGTAATTTTTCTCTTGGCAGGCAGAATTGGAACATGAAAGTTAAGGGTGCTACCTCTGCTGCTCAAGCAGCGGCTGAGTTTGTAGAACATGCAAGCCAAGATGCCAGAGCTGTTCTAGAATTTTCAAGGCAATATTGTGTTGATGATGGTGGTTAATGCCACTTAGGTTTCAAGGATGAAAGGTTGGAACATGGGCAATCATTTTCTTGAGATGGTAATGGTAATTGTTCTGTTGGCATGCTGTATTGAAACATGAAATTTAAGGATGCTACCTATGCTGCTCAAGTAGTGGCTAAGTTTAGAGAACATGTAAGCCTAGCTGCCAGAGCTGTTGGAGAACTTTCAAGGCAATATTGTGTTGATGATGGTGGTTCATGCCACTTAGGTTTCAAGGATGAAAGGTTTAAACACGGGAAAGCATTTCCTGGAGATGGTAATGGTAATTTTTATGTTGGCAAGCAGAATTGGAACATGAAATTTAAGGATGCTACCTCTGCGGCTCAAGCAGCGGCTGAGTTTGCAGAACATGCTGATGTAGAACATTCAAGGCAATATTGTGTTGATGATGGGGGTTCATTCCACTTAGGTTTCAAGGATGAAATATTGGAACATGGGCAATCATTTCCTTGAGATGGTAATTGTAATTGTTCTGTTGGCAGGCAGAATTGGAACATAAAATTTAAGGATGCTACCTCTGCTGCTCAAGCAACGGCTGAGTTTGGAGAACATGCAAGCCTAGCTGCTAGAGCTGTTGTAGAACTTTCAAGGCAATATTGTGGTGCCATTAGGTTTCAAGGATGAAAGGTTGGAACATGGGCAATCATTTCTTAGAGATGGTAATGGTAATTTTTCTGTTGGCAAGCAGAATTGGAACATGAAATTTAAGATGCTACCTCTGCTGCTCAAACAGCGGCTGAGTTTGCAGAACATTCAAGCCTAGCTGCCAGAGCTGTTGTAGAACTTTCAATGCAATATTGTGTTGATGATGAAGGTTCATGCCACTTAGCTTTCAAGGATGAAAGGTTGGAACATGGGCAATCATTTACTGGAGATGGTAATGTTAATTTTTCTGTTGGCAAGCAGAATTGGAACATGAAATTTAAGGATGCTACCTCTGCTGCTCAAGCAGCGGCTGAGTTTGCAGAACATGCAAGCCTAGCTGCCAGATATATTGGAGAACTTTCAAGGCAATATTGTGTTGATGATGGTGGTTCATGCCACTTAGGTTTCTAGGATGAAAGGTTGGAACATCGGCAATCATTTCCTTGAGATGGTAATGGTAATTGTTCTGTTGGCATGCACTATTGGAACATGAAATTTAACGATGCTACCTCTGCTGCTCAAGAAGCGGCTGAGTTTGGAGAACATGCAATCCTAGCTGCCAGATCTGTTGGAGAACTTTCAAGGCAATATTGTGTTGATGATGGTGGTTCATGCCACTTAGGCTTCAAGGAAGAAAGGTTGGAACATGGGCAAGCATTTCCTGGAGATGGTAATGGTAATTTTTCTGTTGGCAAGTAGAATTGGAACATGAAATTTAAGGATGCTATCTCTGCTGCTCAAGCAGCGGCTGAGTTTGCAGAACATGCAAGCCTAGCTGCCAGATATATTGGAGAACTTTCAAGGCAATATTGTGTTAATGATGGTGGTTCATGCCAATTAGGTTTCAAGGATGAAAGATTGGAACATGGGCAATCATTTCCTTGCGATGGTAATGGTAATTATTCTTCTGACAAGCAGTATTAGAACATGAAATTTAAGGATGCTACCTCTGCTGCTCAAGCAGCGGCTAAGTTTGTAGAACATGCAAGCCAAGATGCCAGAGCTGTTGTAGAATTTTCAAGGCAATATTATGTTGATGATTGTGGTTCATGCCACTTAGGTTTCAAGGATGAAAGGTTGGAACATGGGCAATCATTTACTTGAGATGGTAATGGTAATTATTCTGTTGGCATGCTGTATTGAAACATGAAATTTAAGGATGCTACCTCTGCTGCCTAAGCAGCGGCTGAGTTTAAAGAACATGCAAGCCTAGCTGCCAGAGCTGTTGGTGAACTTTCAAGGCAATATTGTGTTGATGATGGTGGTTCATGCCACTTAGGTTTCAAGGATGAAAGGTTGGAACATGGCCAATCATTTCTTGGAGATGGTAATGGTATTTTTTCTGTTGGCAAGTAGAACTGGAACATGAAATTTAAGATGCTACCTCTGCGGCTCAAGCAGCGGCTGAGTTTGCAGAACATGTTGTTCTAGAACTTTCAAGACAATATTGTGTTGATGATGGTGGTTCATTCCACTTACGTTTCAAGGATGAAAGATTGGAACATGGGCAATCATTTCCTTGAGATGGTAATGGTAATTGTTCTGTTGGCAGGCAGAATTGGAACATGAAATTTAAGGATGCTACCTCTGCTGCTCAAGCAACGGCTGAGTTTGGAGAACATGCAAGCCTAGCTGCTAGAGCTGTTGTAGAACTTTCAAGGCAATATTGTGGTGCCATTAGGTTTCAAGGATGAAAGGTTGGAACATGGGCAATCATTTCCTGGAGATGGTAATGGTAATTTTTATGTTGGCAAGCAGAATTGGAACATGAAATTTAAGATGCTACCTCTGCTGCTCAAACAGCGGCTAAGTTTTCAGAACATTCAAGCCTAGCTGCCAGAGCTGTTGTAGAACTTTCAATGCAATATTGTGTTGATGATGGAGGTTCATGCCACTTAGTTTTCAAGGATGAAAGGTTGGAACATGGGCAATCATTTACTGGAGATGGTAATGTTAATTTTTCTGTTGGCAAGCAGAATTGGAACATGAAATTTAAGGATGCTACCTCTACTGCTAAAGCAGTGGCTGAGTTTGCAGAACATATAAGCCTAGCTGCCAGAGCTGTTGTAGAACTTTCAAGGCAATATTGTATTGATGATGGTGGTTCATGCCACTTAGGTTTCAAGGATGAAAGGTTGGAACATGGGCAATCATTTCCTTGAAATGGTAATGGTAATTGTTCTGTTGGCAGGCAGTTTTGGAACATGAAATTTAAGGATGCTACCTTTGCTGCTCAAGTAGCGACTGAGTTTGCAGAACATGCAAGCCTAGCTGCCAGAGCTGTTGTAGAACTTTCAAGGCAATATTGTGTTGATGATGGTGGTTCATGCCACTTAGTATTCAAGGATGAAAGGTTAGAACACGGGCAATCATTTCCTGGAGATGGTAATGGTAATTCTTTTATTGTGAGGCAGAATTGGAACATGAAATTTAAGGATGCTACCTCTGCTGCTCAAGTAGCGACTGAGTTTGCAGAACATGCAAGCCTAGCTGCCAGAGCTGTTGGAGAACTTTCAAGGCAATATTATGTTGATGATGGTGGTTCACGCCACTTAGGTTTCAAGAATGAAAAGTTGGAACATGGGCAATCATTTCCTAGAGATGGTAATGGTAATTTTTCTCTTGGCAGGCAGAATTGGAACATGAAAGTTAAGGGTGCTACCTCTGCTGCTCAAGCAGCGGCTGAGTTTGTAGAACATGCAAGCCAAGATGCCAGAGCTGTTCTAGAATTTTCAAGGCAATATTGTGTTGATGATGGTGGTTAATGCCACTTAGGTTTCAAGGATGAAAGGTTGGAACATGGGCAATCAATTTCTTGAGATGGTAATGGTAATTGTTCTGTTGGCATGCTGTATTGAAACATGAAATTTAAGGATGCTACCTATGCTGCTCAAGTAGTGGCTAAGTTTAGAGAACATGTAAGCCTAGCTGCCAGAGCTGTTGGAGAACTTTCAAGGCAATATTGTGTTGATGATGGTGGTTCATGCCACTTAGGTTTCAAGGATGAAAGGTTTAAACACGGGAAAGCATTTCCTGGAGATGGTAATGGTAATTTTTATGTTGGCAAGCAGAATTGGAACATGAAATTTAAGGATGCTACCTCTGCGGCTCAAGCAGCGGCTGAGTTTGCAGAACATGCTGATGTAGAACATTCAAGGCAATATTGTGTTGATGATGGGGGTTCATTCCACTTAGGTTTCAAGGATGAAATATTGGAACATGGGCAATCATTTCCTTGAGATGGTAATTGTAATTGTTCTGTTGGCAGGCAGAATTGGAACATAAAATTTAAGGATGCTACCTCTGCTGCTCAAGCAACGGCTGAGTTTGGAGAACATGCAAGCCTAGCTGCTAGAGCTGTTGTAGAACTTTCAAGGCAATATTGTGGTGCCATTAGGTTTCAAGGATGAAAGGTTGGAACATGGGCAATCATTTCCTAGAGATGGTAATGGTAATTTTTCTGTTGGCAAGCAGAATTGGAACATGAAATTTAAGATGCTACCTCTGCTGCTCAAACAGCGGCTGAGTTTGCAGAACATTCAAGCCTAGCTGCCAGAGCTGTTGTAGAACTTTCAATGCAATATTGTGTTGATGATGGAGGTTCATGCCACTTAGCTTTCAAGGATGAAAGGTTGGAACATGGGCAATCATTTACTGGAGATGGTAATGTTAATTTTTCTGTTGGCAAGCAGAATTGGAACATGAAATTTAAGGATGCTACCTCTGCTGCTCAAGCAGCGGCTGAGTTTGCAGAACATGCAAGCCTAGCTGCCAGATATGTTGGAGAACTTTCAAGGCAATATTGTGTTGATGATGGTGGTTCATGCCACTTAGGTTTCTAAGATGAAAGGTTGGAACATCGGCAATCATTTCCTTGAGATGGTAATGGTAATTGTTCTGTTGGCATGCACTATTGGAACATGAAATTTAACGATGCTACCTCTGCTGCTCAAGCAGCGGCTGAGTTTGGAGAACATGCAATCCTAGCTGCCAGATCTGTTGGAGAACTTTCAAGGCAATATTGTGTTGATGATGGTGGTTCATGCCACTTAGGTTTCAAGGAAGAAAGTTTGGAACATGGGCAAGCATTTCCTGGAGATGGTAATGGTAATTTTTCTGTTGGCAAGTAGAATTGGAACATGAAATTTAAGGATGCTACCTCTGCTGCTCAAGCAGCGGCTGAGTTTGCAGAACATGCAAGCCTAGCTGCCAGATATATTGGAGAACTTTCAAGGCAATATTGTGTTAATGATGGTGGTTCATGCCAATTAGGTTTCAAGGATGAAAGATTGGAACATGGGCAATCATTTTCTTGCGATGGTAATGGTAATTATTCTTCTGACAAGCAGTATTAGAACATGAAATTTAAGGATGCTAACTCTGCTGCTCAAGCAGCGGCTGAGTTTGTAGAACATGCCAGCCAAGATGCCAGAGCTGTTGTAGAATTTTCAAGGCAATATTATGTTGATGATTGTGGTTCATGCCACTTAGGTTTCAAGGATGAAAGGTTGGAACATGGGCAATCATTTACTTGAGATGGTAATGGTAATTATTCTGTTGGCATGCTGTATTGAAACATGAAATTTAAGGATGCTACCTCTGCTGCCTAAGCAGCGGCTGAGTTTAAAGAACATGCAAGCCTAGCTGCCAGAGCTGTTGGTGAACTTTCAAGGCAATATTGTGTTGATGATGGTGGTTCATGCCACTTAGGTTTCAAGGATGAAAGGTTGGAACATGGCCAATCATTTCTTGGAGATGGTAATGGTAATTTTTCTGTTGGCAAGTAGAACTGGAACATGAAATTTAAGATTCTACCTCTGCGGCTCAAGCAGCGGCTGAGTTTGCAGAACATGTTGTTCTAGAACTTTCAAGGCAATATTGTGTTGATGATGGTGGTTCATTCCACTTACGTTTCAAGGATGAAAGATTGGAACATGGGAAATCATTTCCTTGAGATGGTAATGGTAATTGTTCTGTTGGCAGGCAGAATTGGAACATGAAATTTAAGGATGCTACCTCTGCTGCTCAAGCAACGGCTGAGTTTGGAGAACATGCAAGCCTAGCTGCTAGAGCTGTTGTAGAACTTTCAAGGCAATATTGTGGTGCCATTAGGTTTCAAGGATGAAAGGTTGGAACATGGGCAATCATTTCCTGGAGATGGTAATGGTAATTTTTATGTTGGCAAGCAGAATTGGAACATGAAATTTAAGATGCTACCTCTGCTGCTCAAACAGCGGCTAAGTTTTCAGAACATTCAAGCCTAGCTGCCAGAGCTGTTGTAGAACTTTCAATGCAATATTGTGTTGATGATGGAGGTTCATGCCACTTAGTTTTCAAGGATGAAAGGTTGGAACATGGGCAATCATTTACTGGAGATGGTAATGTTAATTTTTCTGTTGGCAAGCAGAATTGGAACATGAAATTTAAGGATGCTACCTCTACTGCTAAAGCAGTGGCTGAGTTTGCAGAACATATAAGCCTAGCTTCCAGAGCTGTTGTAGAACTTTCAAGGCAATATTGTATTGATGATGGTGGTTCATGCCACTTAGGTTTCAAGGATGAAAGGTTGGAACATGGGCAATCATTTCCTTGAAATGGTAATGGTAATTGTTCTGTTGGCAGGCAATATTGGAACATGAAATTTAAGGATGCTACCTCTGCTGCTCAAGTAGCGACTGAGTTTGCAGAACATGCAAGCCTATCTGCCAGAGCTGTTGTAGAACTTTCAAGGCAATATTGTGTTGATGATGGTGGTTCATGCCACTTAGTATTCAAGGATGAAAGGTTGGAACATGGGCAATCATTTCCTGGAGATGGTAATGGTAATTCTTTTATTGGGAGGCAGAATTGGAACATGAAAGTTAAGGGTGCTACCTCTGCTGCTCAAGCAGCGGCTGAATTTGTAGAACATGCAATCCAAGATGCCAGAGCTGTTCTAGAATTTTCAAGGCAATATTGTGTTGATGATGGTGGTTAATGCCACATAGGTTTCAAGGATGAAAGGTTGGAACATGGGAAATCATTTACCTGAGATGGTAATGGTAATTGTTCTGTTGGCATGCTGTATTGAAACATGAAATTTAAGGATGCTACCTCTGCTGCTCAAGCAGCGGCTAAGTTTAGAGAACATGTAAGCCTAGCTGCCAGAGCTGTTGGAGAACTTTCAAGGCAATATTGTGTTGATGATGGTGGTTCATGCCACTTAGGTTTCAAGGATGAAAGGTTTAAACATGGGAAAGCATTTCCTGGAGATGGTAATGGTAATTTTTATTATAGCAAGCAGAATTGGAACATGAAATTTAAGGATGCTACCTCTGCGGCTCAAGCAGCGGCTGAGTTTGCAGAACATGCTAATATAGAACTTTCAAGGAAATATTGTGTTGATGATGGGGGTTCATTCCACTTAGGTTTCAAGGATCAAAGATTGGAACATGGGCAATCATTTCCTTGAGATGGTAATGGTAATTGTTCTGTTGGCAGGCAGAATTGGAACATGAAATTTAAGGATGCTACCTCTGCTGCTCAAGCAACGGCTGAGTTTGGAGAACATGCAAGCCTAGCTGCTAGAGCTGTTGTAGAACTTTCAAGGCAATATTGTGGTGCCATTAGGTTTCAAGGATGAAAGGTTGGAACATGGGCAATCATTTCCTAGAGATGGTAATGGTAATTTTTCTGTTGGCAAGCAGAATTGGAACATGAAATTTAAGATGCTACCTCTGCTGCTCAAACAGCGGCTGAGTTTGCAGAACATTCAAGCCTAGCTGCCAGAGCTGTTGTAGAACTTTCAATGCAATATTATGTTGATGATGGAGGTTCATGCCACTTAGTTTTCAAGGATTAAAGGTTGGATCATGGGCAATCATTTACTGGAGATGGTAATGTTAATTTTTCTGTTGGCAAGCAGAATTGGAATATGAAATTTAAGGATGCTACCTCTACTGCTAAAGCAGCGGCTGAGTTTGCAGAACATATAAGCCTAGCTGCCAGAGCTGTTGTAGAACTTTCAAGGCAATATTGTGTTGATGATGGTGGTTCATGCCACTTAGGTTTCAAGGATGAAAGGCTGGAACATGGCCAATCATTTCTTGGATATGGTAATGGTATTTTTTCTGTTGGCAAGTAGAATTGGAACATGAAATTTAAGATGCTACCTCTGCTGCTCAAGCAGCGGCTGAGTTTGCAGAACATTCAAGCCTAGCTGCATGAGCTGTTGTAGAACTTTCAATGCAATATTGTGTTGATGATGGTGGTTCATGCCACTTAGTTTTCAAGGATGAAAGGTTGGAACATGGGCAATAATTTCCTCGAGATGTTAATGGTAATTTTCCTTTTGGCAGGCAGAATTGGAACATAAAATTTAAGGATGCTACCTCTGCTGCTCAAGTAGCGATTGCCTTTGCAGAACATGCAAGCCTAGCTGCCAGAGCTGTTGGAGAACTTTCGAGGCAATATTGTGTTGATGATGGTGGTTCATTCCACTTAGGTTTGAAGGATGAAAGATTGGAACATAGGCAATCATTTCCTAGAGATGGTAATGGTAATTTTTCTCTTGGCAGGCAGAATTGGAACATAAAAGTTAAGGATGCTACCTCTGCTGCTCAAGCAGCGGCTAAGTTTGCAGAACATGCAAGCCTAGCTGCTAGTGCTGTTGTAGAACTCTCAAGGCAATATTATGGTGCCACTTAGGTTTCAAGGATGAAAGGTTGGAACATGGGCAATCATTTCCTGGAGATGGTAATGGTAATTTTTATGTTGGTAAGCAGAATTGGAACATGAAACATAAGATGCTACCTCTGCTGCTCAAGCAACGGCTGAGTTTACAGAACATTCAAGCCTAGTTGCCAAAGATGTTGTAGAACGTTCAATACAATATTGTGTTGATGATGGTAGTTCATGCCACTTAGTTTTCAAGGATGAAAGGTTGGAACATGGGCAAGCATTTACTGGAGATGGTAATGTTAATTTTTCAGTTGGCAAGCAGAATTGGAACATGAAATTTAAGGATGCTACCTCTGCGGCTCAAGCAGCGGCTGAGTTTGCAGAACATGCAAGGCTAGCTTCCAAAGCTGTTGTAGAACTTTCAAGGCAATATTGTGTTGATGATGGTGGTTCCTTCCACTTAGGTTTCAAGGATGAAAGGTTGGAACATGGGCAATCATTTCCTGGAGATGGTAATGGTAATTTTTATGTTGGTAAGCAGAATTGGAACATGAAACTTAAGATGCTACCTCTGCTGCTCAAGCAGCGGCAGAGTTTGCAGAATATTCAAGCCTAGTTGCCAGAGCTGTTGTAGAACTTTCAATGCAATATTGTGTTGATTATGGTAGTTCATGCCACTTAGTTTTCAAGGATGAAAGGTTGGAACATGGGCAAGCAATTACTGGAGATGGTAATGTTAATTTTTCTGTTGGCAAGCAGAATTGGAATATGAAATTTAAGGATGCTACCTTTGCTGCTCAAGCAGCGGCTGAGTTTGCAGAACATATAAGCCTAGCTGCCAGAGCTGTTGTAGAACTTTCAAGGTATTATTGTGTTGATGATGGTGGTTCATGCCACTTAGGTTTCAAGGATGAAAGGTTGGAACATAGGCAATCATTTCCTTGAGATGGTAATGGTAATTGTTCTTTTGGCATGCAGTATTGAAACATGAAATTTAAGAATGCTACCTCTGCTGCTCAAGCATCGGCTGAGTTTAGAGAACATGCAAGCCTAGCTGCCAGAGCTGTTGGAGAACTTTCAAGGCAATATTGTGTTGATGACGGTGGTTCATGCCACTTAGGTTTCAAGGATGAAAGGTTGGAACATGGGAAAGCATTTCCTGGAGATGGTAATGGTAATTTTTATGTTGGCAAGCAGAATTGCAACATGAAATTTAAGGATGCTACCTTTGCGGCTCTAGCAGCGGCTGAGTTTGCAGAACATGCAAGGCTAGCTGCCAAAGCTGTTGTAGAACTTTCAAGGCAATATTGTGTTGATGATGGTGGTTCATTCCACTTATGTTTCAAGGATGAAAGATTGGAACATGGGCAATCATTTCCTGGAGATGGTAATGGTAATTTTTATGCTGGTAAGCAGAATTGGAACATGAAACTTAAGATGCTACCTCTGCTGCTCAAGCAGCGGCTGAGTTTGCAGAACATTCAAGCCTAGTTGCCAGAGCTGTTGTAGAACTTTCAATGCAATATTGTGTTGATTATGGTAGTTCATGCCACTTAGTTTTCAAGGATGAAAGGTTGGAACATGGGCAAGCATTTACTGGAGATGGTAATGTTAATTTTTCTGTTGGCAAGCAGAATTGGAACATGAAATTTAAGGATGCTACCTTTGCTGCTCAAGCAGCGGCTGAGTTTGCAGAACATATAAGCCTAGCTGCCAGAGCTGTTGTAGAACTTTCAAGGCAATATTGTGTTGATGATGGTGGTTCATGCCACTTAGGTTTCCAGGATGGAAGGTTGGAACATGGGCAATCATTTACTGGAGATGGTAATGTTAATTTTTCTGTTGGAATGCAGAATTGGAACATGAAATTTAAGGATGCTCCCTCTACTGCTAAAGCAGCGGCTGAGTTTGCAGAACATATAAGCCTAGCTGCCAGAGCTGTTGTAGAACTTTCAAGGCAATATTGTGTTGATGATGGTGGTTCATGCCACTTAGGTTTCAAGGATGAAAGGTTGGAACATGGGCAATCATTTCCTTGAGATGGTAATGGTAATTGTTCTGTTGGCTAGCAGTATTGGAACATGAAATTTAAGGATGCTACCTCTGCTGCTCAAGTAGCGACTGAGTTTGTAGAACATGCAAGCCTAGTTGCCAGAGCTGTTGGAGAACTTTCAAGGCAATATTGTGTTGATGATGGTGGTTCATTCCACTTAGGTTTCAAGGATGAAAGATTGGAACATGGGCAATCATTTCCTTGAGATGGTAATGGTAATTGTTCAGTTGGCAGGCAGTATTGGAACATGAAATTTAAGGATGCTACCTTTGCTGCTCAAGCAGCGGCTGAGTTTGGAGAACATGCAAGCCTAGCTTCCAGAGATGTTGGAGAACTTTCAAGGCAATATTGTGTTGATGATGGTGGTTCATGCCACTTGGGTTTCAAGAATGAAAGGTTGGAACATGGACAATCATTTCCTGGAGACGGTAATGGTAATTTTTCTGTTGGCCGGCAGAATTGGAACATGAAATTTAAGGATGCTACCTCTGCTGCTCAAGCAACGGGTGAGTTTGCAGAACATGCAAGCCTAGATACTAGAGCAGTTGTAGAACTTTCAAGGCAATATTGTGGTGCCACTTAGGTTTCAAGGATGAAAGGTTGGAACATGGGCAAACATTTCCTGGAGATGGTAATAGTAATTTTCCTGTTGGCAAGCAGAATTGGAACATAAAATTTAAGATACTACCTCTGCTGCTCAAGCAGCGGCTGAGTTTGCAGAACATTCAAGCCTAGCTGCCAGAGCTGTTGTAGAAATTTCAATGCAATATTGTGTTGATGATGGTGGTTCATGCCACATAGTTTTCAAGGATGAAAGGTTGGAACATGGGCAATCATTTCCTTGAGATGGTAATGGTAATTGTTCTGTTGGCAAGCAGTATTGGAACATGAAATTTAAGGATGCTACCTCTGCTGCTCAAGCAGCGGCTGAGTTTGCAGAACATATAAGCCTAGCTGCCAGAGCTGTTGTAGAACTTTCAAGGCAAAATTGTGTTGATAATGGTGGTTCATGCCACCTAGGTTTCAAGGATGAAAGGCTAGAACATGGGCAATCATTTCCTGGAGATGGTAATGGTAAATTGTTTTGTTGCAGGAAGAATTAGAACATGAAATTTAAGGATGCTACCTCTGCTGCTCAAGCAGCGGCTGACTTTGCAGAACATACAAGCCTAGCTGCCAGAGCTGTTGTAGAACTTTCAAGGCAATATTGTATTGATGATGGTGGTTCATGCCACTTAGTATTCAAGGATGAAAGGTTGGAACATGGGCAATCATTTCCTTGAGATGGTAATGGCAGGAAGAATTAGAACATGAAATTTAAGGATGCTACCTGTACTGCTCAAGCAGCGACTGAGTTTACAGAACATGCAAGCCTAGCTGCCAGAGCTATTGTAGAACTTTTAATGCAATATTGTGTTGATGATGGTGGTTCATGCCACTTAGGTTTCAAGTATGAAAGGTTGTAACATGGGTAATCATTTCCTGGAGATGGTAATGGTAATTTTTCTGTTGGCAGGCGGAATTGGAACATGAAATTTAAGGATGCTACCTCTGCTGCTCAAGCAGCGGCTGAGTTTGCAGAGCATGCAAGCCTAGCTGCTAGAGCTGTTGTAGAACTTTCAAGGCAATATTGTGGTGCCACTTAGGTTTCAAGGATGAAAGGTTGGAACATGGGCAATCATTTCCTGGAGATGCTAATGGTAATTTTTCTATTGGCAAGCAGAATGGGAACATGAAATTTAAGATGCTACCTATACTGCTCAAGCATCGGTTGCGTTTGCAGAACATTCAAGCCTAACTGCCAGAGCTTTTGTAGAACTTTCAATGCAATATTGTGTTGATGATGGTGGTTCATGCCACTTAGTTTTCAAGGATGAAAGGTTTGAACATGGGCAAGCATTTACATGAGATGGTAATGTTAATTTTTCTGTTGGCAAGCAGAATTGGAAAATGAAATTTAAGGATGCTACCTCTGCTGCTCAAGCAGCGGCTGAGTTTGCAGAACATATAAGCCTATTTCCAAAGCTGTTGTAGAACTTTCAAGGCAATATTGTGTTGATGATGGTGGTTCATGACACTTAGGTTTTAAGAATGAAAGGTTGGAACATGGGCAATCATTTCCTTGACATGGTAATGGTAATTTTTGTGTTGGCAAGCAGTATTGGAACATGAAATTTAAGGATGCTACCTCTGCTGCTCAAGCAGCGGCTGAGTTTGGAGAACATGCAATCCTAGCTGCCAGAGCTGTTGGAGAACTTTCAAGGCAATTTTGTGTTGATGATGGTGGTTCATGCCACTTAGGTTTCAAGGATGATAGGTTAGAACATGGGCAATCATTTCCTTGAGAAGGTAATGGTAATTTTTCTGTTGGCAGGCAATATTGGAACATGAAATTTAAGGATGCTACCTCCGCTGCTCAAGCAGCGGCTGAGTTTAGAGAACATGCAAGCCTACCTTCCAAAGCTGTTGTAGAACTTTCAAGACAATATTGTGTTGATGATGGTTGGTCATGCCAATTAGGTTTCAAGGATTAAAGGTTGGAACATGGCCAATCATTTCCTGTTGATGGTAATGGTAATTTTTCTGTTGGCAAGTAGAATTGGAACATGAAATTTAAGATGCTATCTCTGCTGATCAAGCAGTGGCTGAGTTTGTAGAACATTCAAGCCTAGATGCCAGAGCTGTTATAGAACTTTCAATGCAATATTGTGTTGATGATGGGGGTTCATGCCACTTAGTTTTCAAGGATGAAACAATGGAACATGGGCAATCTTTTCCTGGAGATGTTAATGGTAATTTTCCTTTTGGCAGGCAGAATTGGAACATGAATTTTAAGGATGCTACCTCTGCGGCTCAAGCAGCGGCTGAGTTTGCAGAACATATAAGCCTAGCTGCCAAAGCTGTTGTAGAACTTTCAAGGCAATATTGTGTTGATGATGGTGGTTCATGACACTTAGGTTTTAAGGATGAAAGGTTGGAACATGGGCAATCATTTCCTTGAGATGGTAATGGTAATTTTTCTGTTGGCAGGCAGTATTGGAACATGAAATTTAAGGATGCTACCTCTGCTGCTCAAGCAGCGGCTTAGTTTGGAGAACATGCAATCATAGCTGCCAGAGCTGTTGGAGAACTTTCAAGGCAATTTTGTGTTGATGATGGTGCTTCATGCCACTTAGGTTTCAAGGATGATAGGTTAGAACATGGGCAATCATTTCCTTGAGAAGGTAATGGTAATTTTTCTGTTGGCAGAAAATATTGGAACATGAAATTTAAGGATGCTACCTCCGCTGCTCAAGCAGCGGCTGAGTTTAGAGAACATGCAAGCCTACCTTCCAGAGCTGTTGTAGAACTTTCAAGGCAATATTGTGTTGATGATGGTTGGTCATGCCAATTAGGTTTCAAGGATGAAAGGTTGGAACATGGCCAATCATTTCCTGGAGATGGTAATGGTAATTTTTCTGTTGGCAAGTAGAATTGGAACATGAAATTTAAGATGCTATCTCTGCTGATCAAGCAGCGGCTGAGTTTGCAGAACATTCAAGCCTAGATGCCAGAGCTGTTATAGAACTTTCAATACAATATTGTGTTGATGATGGTGGTTCATGCCACTTAGGTTTCAAGGATGAAAGGTTGGAACATGGGCAATCATTTCCTTGAGATGGTAATGGTAATTGTTCTGTTGGCAAGCAGTATTGGAACATGAAATTTAAGGATGCTACCTCTGCTGCTCAAGCAGCGGCTGAGTTTGCAGAACATATAAGCCTAGCTGCCAGAGCTGTTGTAGAACTTTCAAGGCAAAATTGTGTTGATAATGGTGGTTCATGCCACCTAGGTTTCAAGGATGAAAGGCTAGAACATGGGCAATCATTTCCTGGAGATGGTAATGGTAAATTGTTTTGTTGCAGGAAGAATTAGAACATGAAATTTAAGGATGCTACCTCTGCTGCTCAAGCAGCGGCTGACTTTGCAGAACATACAAGCCTAGCTGCCAGAGCTGTTGTAGAACTTTCAAGGCAATATTGTATTGATGATGGTGGTTCATGCCACTTAGTATTCAAGGATGAAAGGTTGGAACATGTTCAATCATTTCCTTGAGATGGTAATGGCAGGAAGAATTAGAACATGAAATTTAAGGATGCTACCTGTACTGCTCAAGCAGCGACTGAGTTTACAGAACATGCAAGCCTAGCTGCCAGAGCTATTGTAGAACTTTTAATGCAATATTGTGTTTAAGATGGTGGTTCATGCCACTTAGGTTTCAAGTATGAAAGGTTGTAACATGGGTAATCATTTCCTGGAGATGGTAATGGTAATTTTTCTGTTGGCAGGCGGAATTTGAACATGAAATTTAAGGATGCTACCTCTGCTGCTTAAGCAGCGGCTGAGTTTGTAGAACATGCAAGCCTAGCTGCTAGAGCTGTTGTAGAACTTTCAAGGCAATATTGTGGTGCCACTTAGGTTTCAAGGATGAAAGGTTGGAACATGGGCAATCATTTCCTGGAGATGCTAATGGTAATTTTTCTATTGGCAAGCAGAATGGGAACATGAAATTTAAGATGCTACCTCTACTGCTCAAGCATCGGTTGCGTTTGCAGAACATTCAAGCCTAGCTGCCAGAGCTTTTGTAGAACTTTCAATGCAATATTATGTTGATGATGGTGGTTCATGCCACTTAGTTTTCAAGGATGAAAGGTTTGAACATGGGCAAGCATTTACATGAGATGGTAATGTTAATTTTTCTGTTGGCAAGCAGAATTGGAAAATGAAATTTAAGGATGCTACCTCTGCTGCTCAAGCAGCGGCTGAGTTTGCAGAACATATAAGCCTATTTCCAAAGCTGTTGTAGAACTTTCAAGGCAATATTGTGTTGATGATGGTGGTTCATGACACTTAGGTTTTAAGGATGAAAGGTTGGAACATGGGCAATCATTTCCTTGAGATGGTAATGGTAATTTTTGTGTTGGCTAGCAGTATTGGAACATGAAATTTAAGGATGCTACCTCTGCTGCTCAAGCAGCGGCTGAGTTTGGAGAACATGCAATCCTAGCTGCCAGAGCTGTTGGAGAACTTTCAAGGCAATTTTGTGTTGATGATGATGGTTCATGCCACTTAGGTTTCAAGGATGATAGGTTAGAACATGGGCAATCATTTCCTTGAGAAGGTAATGGTAATATTTCTGTTGGCAGAAAATATTGGAACATGAAATTTAAGGATGCTACCTCCGCTGCTCAAGCAGCGGCTGAGTTTAGAGAACATGCAAGCCTACCTTCCAGAGCTGTTGTAGAACTTTCAAGGCAATATTGTGTTGATGATGGTTGGTCATGCCAATTAGGTTTCAAGGATGAAAGGTTGGAACATGGCCAATCATTTCCTGGAGATGGTAATGGTAATTTTTCTGTTGGCAAGTAGAATTGGAACATGAAATTTAAGATGCTATCTCTGCTGATCAAGCAGCGGCTGAGTTTGCAGAACATTCAAGCCTAGATGCCAGAGCTGTTATAGAACTTTCAATACAATATTGTGTTGATGATGGTTCATGCCACTTAGGTTTCAAGGATGAAAGGTTGGAACATGGGCAATCATTTCCTTGAGATGGTAATGGTAATTGTTCTGTTGGCAAGCAGTATTGGAACATGAAATTTAAGGATGCTACCTCTGCTGCTCAAGCAGCGGCTGAGTTTGCAGAACATATAAGCCTAGCTGCCAGAGCTGTTGTAGAACTTTCAAGGCAAAATTGTGTTGATAATGGTGGTTCATGCCACCTAGGTTTCAAGGATGAAAGGCTAGAACATGGGCAATCATTTCCTGGAGATGGTAATGGTAAATTGTTTTGTTGCAGGAAGAATTAGAACATGAAATTTAAGGATGCTACCTCTGCTGCTCAAGCAGCGGCTGACTTTGCAGAACATACAAGCCTAGCTGCCAGAGCTGTTGTAGAACTTTCAAGGCAATATTGTATTGATGATGGTGGTTCATGCCACTTAGTATTCAAGGATGAAAGGTTGGAACATGGGCAATCATTTCCTTGAGATGGTAATGGCAGGAAGAATTAGAACATGAAATTTAAGGATGCTACCTATACTGCTCAAGCAGCGACTGAGTTTACAGAACATGCAAGCCTAGCTGCCAGAGCTATTGTAGAACTTTTAATGCAATATTGTGTTGAAGATGGTGGTTCATGCCACTTAGGTTTCAAGTATGAAAGGTTGTAACATGGGTAATCATTTCCTGGAGATGGTAATGGTAATTTTTCTGTTGGCAGGCGGAATTGGAACATGAAATTTAAGGATGCTACCTCTGCTGCTTAAGCAGCGGCTGAGTTTGTAGAACATGCAAGCCTAGCTGCTAGAGCTGTTGTAGAACTTTCAAGGCAATATTGTTGTGCCACTTAGGTTTCAAGGATGAAAGGTTGGAACATGGGCAATCATTTCCTGGAGATGCTAATGGTAATTTTTCTATTGGCAAGCAGAATGGGAACATGAAATTTAAGATGCTACCTCTACTGCTCAAGCATCGGTTGCGTTTGCAGAACATTCAAGCCTAGCTGCCAGAGCTTTTGTAGAACTTTCAATGCAATATTATGTTGATGATGGTGGTTCATGCCACTTAGTTTTCAAGGATGAAAGGTTTGAACATGGGCAAGCATTTACATGAGATGGTAATGTTAATTTTTCTGTTGGCAAGCAGAATTGGAAAATGAAATTTAAGGATGCTACCTCTGCTGCTCAAGCAAGCGGCTGAGTTTGCAGAACATATAAGCCTATTTCCAAAGCTGTTGTAGAACTTTCAAGGCAATATTGTGTTGATGATGGTGGTTCATGACACTTAGGTTTTAAGGATGAAAGGTTGGAACATGGGCAATCATTTCCTTGAGATGGTAATGGTAATTTTTGTGTTGGCAAGCAGTATTGGAACATGAAATTTAAGGATGCTACCTCTGCTGCTCAAGCAGCGGCTGAGTTTGGAGAACATGCAATCCTAGCTGCCAGAGCTGTTGGAGAACTTTCAAGGCAATTTTGTGTTGATGATGGTGGTTCATGCCACTTAGGTTTCAAGGATGATAGGTTAGAACATGGGCAATCATTTCCTTGAGAAGGTAATGGTAATTTTTCTGTTGGCAGGCAATATTGGAACATGAAATTTAAGGATGCTACCTCCGCTGCTCAAGCAGCGGCTGAGTTTAGAGAACATGCAAGCCTACCTTCCAAAGCTGTTGTAGAACTTTCAAGACAATATTGTGTTGATGATGGTTGGTCATGCCAATTAGGTTTCAAGGATTAAAGGTTGGAACATGGCCAATCATTTCCTGTTGATGGTAATGGTAATTTTTCTGTTGGCAAGTAGAATTGGAACATGAAATTTAAGATGCTATCTCTGCTGATCAAGCAGTGGCTGAGTTTGTAGAACATTCAAGCCTAGATGCCAGAGCTGTTATAGAACTTTTAATGCAATATTGTGTTGATGATGGGGGTTCATGCCACTTAGTTTTCAAGGATGAAAGGATGGAACATGGGCAATCTTTTCCTGGAGATGTTAATGGTAATTTTCCTTTTGGCAGGCAGAATTGGAACATGAATTTTAAGGATGCTACCTCTGCGGCTCAAGCAGCGGCTGAGTTTGCAGAACATATAAGCCTAGCTGCCAAAGCTGTTGTAGAACTTTCAAGGCAATATTGTGTTGATGATGGTGGTTCATGACACTTAGGTTTTAAGGATGAAAGGTTGGAACATGGGCAATCATTTCCTTGAGATGGTAATGGTAATTTTTCTGTTGGCAGGCAGTATTGGAACATGAAATTTAAGGATGCTACCTCTGCTGCTCAAGCAGCGGCTGAGTTTGGAGAACATGCAATCATAGCTGCCAGAGCTGTTGGAGAACTTTCAAGGCAATTTTGTGTTGATGATGGTGCTTCATGCCACTTAGGTTTCAAGGATGATAGGTTAGAACATGGGCAATCATTTCCTTGAGAAGGTAATGGTAATTTTTCTGTTGGCAGGAAATATTGGAACATGAAATTTAAGGATGCTACCTCCGCTGCTCAAGCAGCGGCTGAGTTTAGAGAACATGCAAGCCTACCTTCCAGAGCTGTTGTAGAACTTTCAAGGCAATATTGTGTTGATGATGGTTGGTCATGCCAATTAGGTTTCAAGGATGAAAGGTTGGAACATGGCCAATCATTTCCTGGAGATGGTAATGGTAATTTTTCTGTTGGCAAGTAGAATTGGAACATGAAATTTAAGATGCTATCTCTGCTGATCAAGCAGCGGCTGAGTTTGCAGAACATTCAAGCCTAGATGCCAGAGCTGTTATAGAACTTTCAATGCAATATTGTGTTGATGATGGTGGTTCATGCCACTTAGGTTTCAAGGATGAAAGGTTGGAACATGGGCAATCATTTATTGGAGATGGTAATGTTAATTTTTCTGTTGGCAAGCAGAATAGGAACATGAAATTTAAGGATGCTACCTCTACTGCTAAAGCAGCGGCTGAGTTTGCAGAACATATAAGCCTAGCTGCCAGAGCTGTTGTAGAACTTTCAAGGCAATATTGTGTTGATGATGGTGGTTCATGCCACTTAGGTTTCAAGGATGAAAGGTTGGAACATGGGCAATCATTTCCTTGAGATGGTAATGGTAATTGTTCTGGTGGCTAGCAGTATTGGAACATGAAATTTAAGGATGCTACCTCTGCTGCTCAAGTAGCGACTGAGTTTGCAGAACATGCAAGCCTAGTTGCCAGAGCTGTTGGAGAACTTTCAAGGCAATATTGTGTTGATGATGGTGGTTCATTCCACTTAGGTTTCAAGGATGAAAGATTGGAACATGGGCAATCATTTCCTTGAGATGGTAATGGTAATTGTTCTGTTGGCAGGCAGTATTGGAACATGAAATTTAAGGATGCTACCTTTGCTGCTCAAGCAGCGGCTGAGTTTTGAGAACATGCAAGCCTAGCTTCCAGAGATGTTGGAGAACTTTCAAGGCCGTATTGTGTTGATGATGGTGGTTCATGCCACTTAGGTTTCAAGAATGAAAGGTTCGAACATGGACAATCATTTCCTGGAGACTGTAATGGTAATTTTTCTGTTGGCAGGCAGAATTGGAACATGAAATTTAAGGATGCTACCTCTGCTGCTCAAGCAACGGGTGAGTTTGTAGAACATGCAAGCCTATATACTAGAGCTGTTGTAGAACTTTCAAGGCAATATTGTGGTGCCACATAGGTTTCAAGGATGAAAGGTTGGAACATGGGCAAACATTTCCTGGAGATGGTAATAGTAATTCTCCTGTTGGCAAGCAGAATTGGAACATGAAATTTAAGATGCTACCTCTGCTGCTCAAGCAGCGGCTGAGTTTGCAGAACATTCAAGCCTAGCTCCCAGAGCTGTTGTAGAAATTTCAATGCAATATTGTGTTGATGATGGTGGTTCATGCCACTTAGTTTTCAAGGACGAAAGGTTGGAACATGGGCAATCATTTCCTTGAGATGGTAATGGTAATTGTTCTGTTGGCAAGCAGTATTGGAACATGAAATTTAAGGATGCTACCTCTGCTGCTCAAGCAGCGGCTGAGTTTGCAGAACATATAAGCCTAGCTGCCAGAGCTATTGTAGAACTTTCAAGGCAAAATTGTGTTGATGATGGTGGTTCATGCCAACTAGGTTTCAAGGATGAAAGGCTAGAACATGGGCAATCATTTCCTGGAGATGGTAATGGTAAATTGTTTTGTTGCAGGAAGAATTAGAACATGAAATTTAAGGATGCTACCTCTGCTGCTCAAGCAGCGGCTGACTTTGCAGAACATATAATCCTAGCTGCCAGAGCTGTTGTAGAACTTTCAAGGCAATATTGTATTGATGATGGTGGTTCATGCCACTTAGTATTCAAGGATGAAAGGTTGGAACATGGGCAATAATTTCCTTGAGATGGTAATGGCAGGAAGAATTAGAACATGAAATTTAAGGATGCTACCTGTACTGCTCAAGCAGCGACTGAGTTTACAGAACATGCAAGCCTAGCTGCCAGAGCTATTGTAGAACTTTTAATGCAATATTGTGTTGATGATGGTGGTTCATGCCACTTAGGTTTCAAGTATGAAAGGTTGTAACATGGGTAATCATTTACTGGAGATGGTAATGGTAATTTTTCTGTTGGCAGGCGGAATTGGAATATGAAATTTAAGGATGCTACCTCTGCTGCTCAAGTAGCGACTGAGTTTGCAGAACATGCAAGCCTAGTTGCCAGAGCTGTTGGAGAACTTTCAAGGCAATATTGTGTTGATGATGGTGGTTCATGCCACTTAGGTTTCAAGAATGAAAGGTTGGAACATGGGCAATCATTTCCTGGAGATGGAAATGGTAATTTTTCTGTTGGCAGGCAGAATTGGAACATGAAAGTTAAGGATGCTACCTCTGCTGCTTAAGCAGTGGCTGAATTTGTAGAACATGCAAGCCTAGCTGCTAGAGCTGTTATAGAACTTTCAAGGCAATATTGTGGTGCCACTTAGGTTTCAAGGATGAAAGGTTGGAACATGGGCAATCATTTCCTGGAGATGCTAATGGTAATTTTTCTATTGGCAAGCAGAATGGGAACATGAAATTTAAGATGCTACCTCTGCTGCTCAAGCATCGGTTGAGTTTGCAGAACATTCAAGCCTAGCTGCCAGAGCTGTTGTAGAACTTTCAATGCAATATTGTGTTGATGATGGTGGTTCATGCCACTTAGTTTTCAAGGATGAAAGGTTGGAACATGGGCAATCAATTCCTTGAGATGGTAATGGTAATTGTTCTGTTGGCAAGCAGTATTGGAACATGAAATTTAAGGATGCTACCTCTGCTGCTCAAGCAGCGGCTGAGTTTGCAGAACATATAAGCCTAGCTGCCAGAGCTGTTGTAGAACTTTCAAGGCAAAATTGTATTGATGATGGTGGTTCATGCCACCTAGGTTTCAAGGATGAAAGGCTAGAACATGGGCAATCATTTCCTGGAGATGGTAATGGTAAACTGTTTTGTTGCAGGAAGAATTAGAACATGAAATTTAAGTATGCTACCTCTGCTTCTCAAGCAGCGGCTGACTTTGCAGAACATACAAGCCTAGCTGCCAGAGCTGTTGTAGAACTTTCAAGGCAATATTGTATTGATGATGGTGGTTCATGCCACTTAGTATTCAAGGATGAAAGGTTGGAACATGGGCAATCATTTCCTTGAGATGGTAATGGCAAGGAAGAATTAGAACATGAAATTTAAGGATGCTACCTGTACTGCTCAAGCAGCGACTGAGTTTACAGAACATGCAAGCCTAGCTGCCAGAGCTATTGTAGAACTTTTAATGCAATATTGTGTTGATGATGGTGGTTCATGCCACTTAAGTTTCAAGTATGAAAGGTTGTAACATGGGTAATCATTTCCTGGAGATGGTAATGGTAATTTTTCTGTTGGCAGGCGGAATTGGAACATGAAATTTAAGGATGCTACCTCTGCTGCTCAAGTAGCGACTGAGTTTGCAGAACATGCAAGCCTAGTTGCCAGAGCTGCTGGAGAACTTTCAAGGCAATATTGTGTTGATGATGGTGGTTCATGCCACTTAGGTTTCAAGAATGAAAGAACATGGGCAATCATTTCCTGGAGATGGAAATGGTAATTTTTCTGTTGGCAGGCAGTATTGGAACATGAAAGTTAAGGATGCTACCTCTGCTGCTTAAGTAGTGGCTGAGTTTGTAGAACATGCAAGCCTAGCTGCTAGAGCTGTTGTAGAACTTTCAAGGCAATATTGTGGTGCCACTTAGGTTTCAAGGATGAAAGGTTGGAACATGGGAAAACATTTCCTGGAGATGGTAATAGTAATTTTCCTATTGGCAAGCAGAATTGGAACATGAAATTTAAGATGCTACCTCTGCTGCTCAAGCAGCGGCTGAGTTTGCAGAACATTCAAGCCTAGCTGCCAGAGCTGTTGTAGAACTTTCAATGCAATATTGTGTTGATGATGGTGGTTCATGACACTTAGTTTTCCAGGATGAAAGGTTGGAATATGGGCAATCAATTCCTTGAGATGGTAATGGTAATTGTTCTGTTGGCAAGCAGTATTGGAACATGAAATTTAAGGATGCTACCTCTGCTGCTCAAGCAGCGGCTGAGTTTGCAGAACATATAAGCCTAGCTACCAGAGCTGTTGTAGAACTTTCAAGGCAAAATTGTGTTGATGATGGTGGTTCATGCCACCTAGGTTTCAAGGATGAAAGGCTAGAACATGGGCAATCATTTCCTGGAGATGGTAATGGTAAATTGTTTTGTTGCAGGAAGAATTAGAACATGAAATTTAAGGATGCTACCTCTGCTGCTCAAGCAGCGGCTGACTTTGCAGAACATATAATCCTAGCTGCCAGAGCTGTTGTAGAACTTTCAAGGCAATATTGTATTGATGATGGTGGTTCATGCCACTTAGTAATCAAGGATGAAAGGTTGGAACATGGGCAATCATTTCCTTGAGATGGTAATGGCAGGAAGAATTAGAACAAGAAATTTAAGGATGCTACCTGTACTGCTCAAGCAGCGATTGAGTTTACAGAACATGCAAGCCTAGCTGCCAGAGCTATTGTAGAACTTTTAATGCAATATTGTGTTGATGATGGTGGTTCATGCCACTTAGGTTTCAAGTATGAAAGGTTGTAACATGGGTAATCATTTCCTGGAGATGGTAATGGTAATTTTTCTGTTGGCAGGCGGAATTGGAACATGAAATTTAAGGATGCTACCTCTACTGCTCAAGTAGCGACTGAGTTTGCAGAACATGCAAGCCTAGTTGCCAGAGCTGTTGGAGAACTTTCAAGGCAATATTGTGTTGATGATGGTGGTTCATGCCACTTAGGTTTCAAGAATGAAAGGTTGGAACATGGGCAATCATTTCCTGGAGATGGAAATGGTAATTTTTCTGTTGGCAGGCAGAATTGGAACATGAAAGTTAAGGATGCTACCTCTGCTGCTTAAGCGGCGGCTGAGTTTGTAGAACATGCAAGCCTAGCTGCTAGAGCTGTTGTAGAACTTTCAAGGCAATATTGTGGTGCCACTTAGGTTTCAAGGATGAAAGGTTGGAACATGGGCAATCATTTCCTGGAGATGCTAATGGTAATTTTTTCTATTGGCAAGCAGAATGGGAACATGAAATTTAAGATGCTACCTCTGCTGCTCAAGCATAGGTTGAGTTTGCAGAACATTCAAGCCTAGCTGCCAAAGCTGTTGTAGAACTTTCAATGCAATATTGTGTTGATGATGGTGGTTCATGACACTTAGTTTTCAAGGATGAAAGGTTGGAACATGGGCAATCAATTCCTTGAGATGGTAATGGTAATTGTTCTGTTGGCAGGCAGTATTGGAACATGAAATTTAAGGTTGCTACCTCTGCTGCTCAAGCAGCGGCTGAGTTTGCAGAACATATAAGCCTAGCTACCAGAGCTGTTGTAGAACTTTCAAGGCAAAATTGTGTTGATGATGGTGGTTCATGCCACCTAGGTTTCAAGGATGAAAGGCTAGAACATGGGCAATCATTTCCTGGAGATGGTAATGGTAAATTGTTTTGTTGCAGGAAGAATTAGAACATGAAATTTAAGTATGCTACCTCTGCTGCTCAAGCAGCGGCTGACTTTGCAGAACATACAAGCCTAGCTACCAGAGCTGTTGTAGAACTTTCAAGGCAATATTGTATTGATGATGGTGGTTCATGCCACTTAATATTCAAGGATGAATGGTTGGAACATGGGCAATCATTTCCTTGAGATGGTAATGGCAGGAAGAATTAGAACATGAAATTTAAGGATGCCACCTGTACTGCTCAAGCAGCGACTGAGTTTACAGAACATGCAAGCCTAGCTGCCAGAGCTATTGTAGAACTTTTAAAGCTATATTGTGTTGATGATGGTGGTTAATGCCACTTAGGTTTCAAGTATGAAAGGTTGTAACATGGGTAATCATTTCCTGGAGATGGTAATGGTAATTTTTCTGTTGGCAGGCGGAATTGGAACATGAAATTTAAGGATGCTACCTCTGCTGCTCAAGTAGCGACTGAGTTTGCAGAACATGCAAGCCTAGTTGCAAGAGCTGTTGGAGAACTTTCAAGGCAATATTGTGTTGATGATGGTGGTTCATGCCACTTAGGTTTCAAGAATGAAAGGTTGGAACATGGGCAATCATTTCCTGGAGATGGAAATGGTAATTTTTCTGTTGGCAGGCAGAATTGGAACATGAAAGTTAAGGATGCTACCTCTGCTGCTTAAGCAGTGGCTGAGTTTGTAGAACATGCAAGCCTAGCTGCTAGAGCTGTTGTAGAACTTTCAAGGCAATATTGTGGTGCCACTTAGGTTTCAAGGATGAAAGGTTGGAACATGGGCAATCATTTCCTGGAGATGCTAATGGTAATTTTTCTATTGGCAAGCAGAATGGGAACATGAAATTTAAGATGCTACCTCTGCTGCTCAAGCATCGGTTGAGTTTGCAGAACATTCAAGCCTAGCTGCCAGAGCTGTTGTAGAACTTTCAATACAATATTGTGTTAATGATAGTGGTTCATGCCACTTAGTTTTCAAGGATGAAAGGTTGGAACATGGGCAATCATTTCCTTGAGATGGTAATGGTAATTGTTCTGTTGGCAAGCAGTATTAGAACATGAAATTTAAGGATGCTACCTCTGCTGCTCAAGCAGCGGCTGAGTTTGCAGAACATATAAGCCTAGCTGCCAGAGCTGTTGTAGAACTTTCAAGGCAAAATTGTGTTGATGATGGTGGTTCATGCCACCTAGGTTTCAAGGATGAAAGGCTAGAACATGGGCAATCATTTCCTGGAGATGGTAATGGTAAATTGTTTTGTTGTAGGAAGAATTAGAACATGAAATTTAAGGATGCTACCTCCGCTGCTCAAGCAGCGGCTGACTTTGCAGAACATACAAGCCTAGCTGCCAGAGCTGTTGTAAAACTTTCAAGGCAATATTGTATTGATGATGGTGGTTCATGCCACTTAGTATTCAAGGATGAAAGGTTGGAACATGGGCAATCATTTCCTTGAGATGGTAATGGTAATTTTTCTGTTGGCAGGCAATATTGGAACATGAAATTTAAGGATGCTACCTCCGCTGCTCAAGCAGCGGCTGAGTTTAGAGAACATGCAAGCCTACCTTCCAGAGCTGTTGTAGAATTTTCAAGGCAATATTGTGTTGATGATGGTTGGTCATGCCAATTAGGTTTCAAGGATGAAAGGTTGGAACATGGCCAATCATTTCCTGGAGATGGTAATGGTAATTTTTCTGTTGGCAAGTAGAATTGGAACATGAAATTTAAGATGCAATCTCTGCTGATCAAGCAGTGGCTGAGTTTGTAGAACATTCAAGCCTAGATGCCCGAGCTGTTATAGAACTTTCAATGCAATATTGTGTTGATGATGGTGGTTCATGCCACTTAGTTTTCAAGGATGAAAGGATGGAACATGGGCAATCATTTCCTGGAGATGTTAATGGTAATTTTCCTTTTGGCAGGCAGAATTGGAACATGAATTTTAAGGATGCTACCTCTGCTGCTCAAGCAGCGGCTGAGTTTGCAGAACATATAAGCCTAGCTGCCAAAGCTGTTATAGAACTTTCAAGGCAATATTGTGTTGATGATGGTGGTTCATGACACTTAGGTTTTAAGGATGAAAGGTTGGAACATGGGCAATCATTTCCTTGAGATGGTAATGGTAATTTTTCTGTTGGCAAGAAGTATTGGAAAATGAAATTTACGGATGCTACCTCTGCTGGTTGGAACATGGGTAATCATTTCCTGGAGATGGTAATGGTAATTTTTCTATTGCGAGGCAGAATGGGAACATGAAACTTTAGGATGCTACCTCTGATGCTCAAGTAGTGACTGAGTTTGCAGAACATGCAAGCCTAGCTGCCAGAGCTGTTGTAGAACTTTCAAGGCAATATTGTGTTGATGATGGTGGTTCATGCCACTTAGTATTCAAGGATGAAAAGTTGGAACATGGGCAATCATTTCCTGGAGATGGTAATGGTAATTTTTCTATTGGCAGGCAGAATTGGAACATGAAATTTAAGAATGCTACCTCTACTGCTCCAGTAGTGACAGAGTATGCAGAACATGCAAGCCTAGTTGCCTAAGCTGTTGTAGAACTTTCAAGGCAATATTGTGTTGATGATGGTGGTTCATGCCACTTAGTTTTCTAGGATGAAAGGTTGGAACACGGGCAATCATTTCCTTGAGATGGTAATGGTAATTTTTCTGTTGGCAGGCAGTATTGGAACATGAAATTTAAGGATGCTACCTCTGCTGCTCAAGCAGCGGCTGAGTTTGGAGAACATGCAATCCTAGCTGCCAGAGCTGTTGGAGAACTTTCAAGGCAATTTTGTGTTGATGATGGTGGTTCATGCCACTTAGGTTTCAAGGATGATAGGTTAGAACATGGGCAATCATTTCCTTGAGAAGGTAATGGTAATTTTTCTGTTGGCAGGCAATATTGGAACATGAAATTTAAGGATGCTACCTCCGCTGCTCAAGCAGCGGCTGAGTTTAGAGAACATGCAAGCCTACCTTCCAGAGCTGTTGTAGAACTTTCAAGGCAATATTGTGTTGATGATGGTTGGTCATGCCAATTAGGTTTCAAGGATGAAAGGTTGGAACATGGCCAATCATTTCCTGGAGATGGTAATGGTAATTTTTCTGTTGGCAAGTAGAATTGGAACATGAAATTTAAGATGCTATCTCTGCTGATCAAGCAGTGGCTGAGTTTGTAGAACATTCAAGCCTAGATGCCAGAGTTGTTATAGAACTTTCAATGCAATATTGTGTTGATGATGGTGGTTCATGCCACTTAGTTTTCAAGGATGAAAGGATGGAACATGGGCAATCATTTCCTGGAGATGTTAATGGTAATTTTCCTTTTGGCAGGCAGAATTGGAACATGAATTTTAAGGATGCTACCTCTGCTGCTCAAGCAGCGGCTGAGTTTGCAGAACATATAAGCCTAGCTACCAAAGCTGTTGTAGAACTTTCAAGGCAATATTGTGTTGATGATGGTGGTTCATGACACTTAGGTTTTAAGGATGAAAGGTTGGAACATGGGCAATCATTTCCTTGAGATGGTAATGGTAATTTTTCTGTTGGCAGGCAGTATTGGAACATGAAATTTAAGGATGCTACCACTACTGCTGCTCAAGCAGCGGCTGAGTTTGGAGAACATGCAATCCTAGCTGCCAGAGCTGTTGGAGAACTTTCAAAGCAATTTTGTGTTGATGATGGTGCTTCATGCCACTTAGGTTTCAAGGATGATAGGTTAGAACATGGGCAATCATTTCCTTGAGAAGGTAATGGTAATTTTTCTGTTGGCAGGCAATATTGGAACATGAAATTTAAGGATGCTACCTCCGCTGCTCAAGCAGCGGCTGAGTTTATAGAACATGCAAGCCTACCTTCCAGAGCTGTTGCAGAACTTTCAAGGCAATATTGTATTGATGATGGTTGGTCATGCCAATTAGGTTTCAAGGATGAAAGGTTGGAACATGGCCAATCATTTCCTGGAGATGGTAATGGTAATTTTTCTGTTGGCAAGTAGAATTGGAACATGAAATTTAAGGTGCTATCTTTGCTGATCAAGCAGCGGCTGAGTTTGCAGAACATTCAAGCCTAGATGCCAGAGCTGCTATAGAACTTTCAATGCAATATTGTGTTGATGATGGTGGTTCATGCCACTTAGTTTTCAAGGATGAAAGGATGGAACATGGACAATCATTTCCTGGAGATGTTAATGGTAATTTTCCTTTTGGCAGGCAGAATTGGAACATGAATTTTAAGGATGCTACCTCTGCTGCTCAAGTAGCGACTGAGTTTACAGAACATGCAAGTCTAACTGCCAGAGCTATTGTAGAACTTTCAAGGCAATATTGTGTTGATGATAGTGGTTCATGCCACTTAGGTTTCAAGGATTAAAGGTTGGAACATGGGCAATCATTTCCTTGAGATGGTAATGGTAATTATTCTGTTGGCAGGCAGTATTGGAACATGAAATTTAAGGATGCTACCTCTACTGGTTGGAACATGGGTAATCATTTCCTGGAGATGGTAATGGTAATTTTTCTATTGGGAGGCAGAATGGGAACATGAAATTTTAGGATGCTACCTCTGATGCTCAAGTAGCGACTGAGTTTGCAGAACATGCAAGCCTAGCTGCCAGAGCTGTTGTAGAACTTTCAAGGCAATATTGTGTTGATGATGGTGGTTCATGCCACTTAGTATTCAAGGATGAAATGTTGGAACATTGGCAATCATTTCCTGGAGATGGTAATTTTTCTATTGGCAGGAAGAATTGGAACATGAAATTTAAGGATGCTACCTCTACTGCTCCAGTAGCGACAGAGAATGCAGAACATGCAAGCCTAGTTGCCTAAGCTGTTGTAGAACTTTCAAGGCAATATTGTGTTGATGAGGGTGGTTCATGCCACTTAGTTTTCTAGGATGAAAGGTTGGAACACGGGCAATCATTTCCTTGAGATGGTAATGGTAATTTTTCTGTTGGCAGGCAGTATTGGAACATGAAATTTAAGGATGCTACCTCTGCTGCTCAAGCAGCGGCTGAGTTTGCAGAACATGCAAGCCTAGCTTCCAGAGCTGTTGTTGAACTTTGAAGGCAATATTGTGCTGATGATGGTGGTTCATGTCACTTAGGATTCAAGGATGAAAGTTTGGAACATGGGAAATCATTTCCTTGAGATGGTAATGGTAATTTATCTGTTGGCAGGCAGTATTGGAACATGAAATTTAAGGATGCTACCTCTGCTGCTCAAGCAGCGGCTGAGTTTGCAGACCATGCAAGCCTAGCTGCCAGAGCTGTTGGATAACTTTCAAGACAATATTGTGTTGATGATGGTGGTTCATGCCACTTAGGTTTCAAGGATGAATGGTTGGAACATGGGCAAGACTTTACTGGAGATAGTAATGATAATTTTTCTGTTGGCAAGCAGAACTGGAACATGAAATTTAAGGATGCTACCTCTGCTGCTCAAGCAGCGACTGAGTTTGCAGAACATGCAAGCCTAACTGCTATCGCTATTGTAGAACTTTCAAGGCAATATTGAGTTGATGATAATGGTTCATGCCACTTAGGTTTCAAGGATGATAGGTTAGAACATGGGCAATCATTTCCTTGAGAAGGTAATGGTAATTTTTTTGTTGGCAGGTGATGTTGGAACATCAAATTTAAGGATGCTAACTCCGCTGCTCAAGTAGCGGCTGAGTTTAGAGAACATGCAAGCCTACCTTCTAGAGTTGTTGTTGAACTGTCAAGGCAATATTGTGTTGATGATGGTTGGTCCTGCCACTTAGGTTTCAAAAATGTAAGGTTGGAACATGGCCAATCATTTCCTGGAGATGGTAATGGTAATTTTTCTGTTGGCAAGTAGAATTGGAACATGAAATTTAAGATGCTACCTCTGCTGCTCAAGTAACGGCTGAGTTTGTAGAACATTCAAGTCTAGCTGCCAGAGCTGTTGTAGAACTTTCAAGGCAATATTGTGTTGATGATGGTGGTTCATGCCACTTAGGTTTCAAGGATTGAAGGTTGGAAAATGGGCAATCATTTCCTTGAGATGGTAATGGTAATTGTTCTGTTGGCAGGCAGTATTAGAACATGAAATTTAAGGATGCTACCTCTGCTGGTTGGAACATGGGCAATCATTTCCTGGAGATGGTAATGGTAATTTTTCTATTGGGAGGCAGAATGGGAACATGAAATTTAAGGATTCTACCTCTGATGCTCAAGTAGTGACTGAGTTTGCAGAACATGCAAGCCTAGCTGCCAGAGCTATTGTAGAACTTTCAAGGCAATATTGTGTTGAAGATGATGGTTTATGCCACTTAGTATTCAAGGATGAAAAGTTGGAACATGGGCAATCATTTCCTGGATATGGTAATGGTAATTTTTCTATTGGCAGGCAAAATTGGAACATGAAATTTAAGGATGCTACCTCTACTGCTCAAGTAGCGACTGAGTATGCAGAACATGCAAGCCTAGTTGCCTAAGCTATTGTAAAACTTTCAAGGCAATATTGTGTTGATGATGGTGGTTCATGCCACTTAGTTTTCTAGGTTGAAAGGTTGGAACACGGGCAATCATTTCCTTGAGATGGTAATTGTTCTGTTGGCAGGCAGTATTGGAACATGAAATTTAAGGATGCTACCTCTGCTGGTAGGAACATGGGAAATCATTTCCTGGAGATGGTAATGGTAATTTTTCTATTGGGAGGCAGTATTGGAACATGAAATTTAAGGACGCTACCTCTGATGCTCAAGCAGCGGCTGAGTTTGCAGAACATGCAAGCCTAGCTGCCAGAGCTGTTGGAGAACGTTCAAGACAATTTTGTGTTGATGATGGTGGTTCATGCCACTTAGGTTTCAAGGATGAATGGTTGGAACATGGGCAATCATTTCCTGGGGATGGTAATGGTAATGTTTCTGTTGGCAGGCAGTATTGGAACATGAAAATTAATCTTGCTACCTCTGCTGATCAAGCAGCGGCTTAGTTTGCAGAACATGCAAGCCTAGCTGCCAGAGCTGTTGTAGAACTTTCAAGGCAATATTGTGTTGATGATGGTGGTTCTGCCACTTAGGATTCAAGGATGAAAGGTTGGAACATGGGCAATCATTTCCTTGAGATGGTAATGGTAATTTTTCTGTTGCCAAGTAGAATTGGAACATGAAATTTAAGGATGCTACCTCTGCTGCTCAAGTAGCGACTGAGTTTGCAGAACATGCAAGCCTAGCTGCCAGAGTTGTTGGTGAACTTTCAAGGCAATATTGTGTTGATGATGATGGTTCATGCCACTTAGGTTTCAAGAATGAAAGGTTGGAACATGGGCAATCATTTCCTGGAGATGGTAATGGTAATATTTCTGTTGGCAGGCAGAATTGGAACATGAAAGTTAAGGATGCTACCTCTGCTGCTCAAGCAACGGCTGAGTTTGCAGAACATGCAAGCCTAGCTGCTAGAGCTGTTGTAGAACTTTCAAGGCAATATTGTGGTGCCACTTAGGTTTCAAGGATGAAAGGTTGGAACATGGTCAATCATTACCTTGAGATGGTAATGGTAATTTTTCTGTTGGCAAGCAGAATTGGAACATGAAATTTAAGATGCTACCTCTGCTGCTCAAGCAGTGGCTGAGTTTGCAGAACATTCAAGCCTAGTTGCCAGAGCTGTTGTAGAACTTTCAATGCAATATTGTGTTGATGATGGTGATTCATGCCACTTAGTTTTCAAGGATTAAAGGTTGGAACATGGGCAAGCATTTACTGGAGATGGTAATGTTAATTTTTCTGTTGGCAAGCAGAATTGGAACATGAAATTTAAGGATGTTACCTCTACTGCTCAAGCAGCGGCTGAGTTTGCAGAACATATAAGCCTAGCTGCCAGAGCTGTTGTAGAACTTTCAAGGCAATATTGTGTTGATGATGGTGGTTCATGCCACTTAGGTTTCAAGGATGAGAGGTTGGAACATGGGCAATCATTTCCTTGAGATGGTAATGGTAATTTTTCTGTTGGCAGGCAGAATTGGAACATGAAAGTAAAGGATGCTACCTCTGCTGCTCAAGCAACGGCTGAGTTTGCAGAACATGCAAGCCTAGCTGCTAGAGCTATTGTAGAACTTTCAAGGCAATATTGTGTTGATGATGGTGGTTCATGCCACTTAGGTTTCAAGGATGATAGGTTGGAACATGGGCAATCATTTCCTTGAGAATGTAATGGTAATTTTTCTGTTGGTAGGCAATATTGGAACATGAAATTTAAGGATGCTACCTCCGCTGATCAAGCAGCGGCGGTTGAGTTTAGAGAACATGCAAGCCTACCTTCCAGAGCAGTTGTAGAACTTTCAAGGCAATATTATGTTGATGATGGTGGTTCATGCCACTTAGGTTTCAAGGATTAAAGGTTGGAACATGGCCAATCATTTCCTGGAGATGTTAATGGTAATTTTCCTTTTGGCAGGCAGAATTGGAACATAAAATTTAAGGATGCTACCTCTGATGCTCAAGTAGCGACTGAGTTTGCAGAACATGCAAGTCTAGCTGCCAGAGCTATTGTACAACTTTCAAGGCAATATTGTGTTGATGATGGTGGTTCATGCCACTTAGGTTTCAAGGATGAAAGGTTGGAACATGGGCAATCATTTCCTTGAGATGGTAATGGTAATTTTTCTGTTGGTAGGCAGTATTGGAACATGAAATTTAAGGATGCTACCTCTGCTGCTCAAGCAGCAGCTGAGTTTGGAGAACATGCAATCCTAGCTGCCAGAGCTGTTGGAGAACTTTCAAGGCAATATTGTGTTGATGATGGTGGTTCATGCCACTTAGGTTTCAAGGATGATAGGTTGGAACATGGGCAATCATTTCCTTGAGAAGGTAATGGTAATTTTTCTGTTGGCCGGCAATAATGGAACATGAAATTTAAGGATGCTACCTCCGCTGCTCAAGCAGCGACGGCTGAGTTTAGAGAACATGCAAGCCTACCTTCCAGAGCTGTTGTAGAACTTTCAAGGCAATATTGTGTTGATGATGGTGGTTCATGCCACTTAGGTTTCAAGGATGAAAGGTTGGAACATGGCCAATCATTTCCTGGAGATGGTAATGGTATTTTTTCTGTTGGCAAGTAGAATTGGAACATGAAATTTAAGGATGCTACCTCTGCTGCTTAAGTAGCGATTGAGTTTGCAGAACATGCAAGCCTAGCTGCCAGAGTTGTTGTAGAACTTTCAAGGCAATATTGTGTTGATGATGGTTGTTCATGCCACTTAGTATTCAAGGATGAAATGTTGGAACATGGGCAATCATTTCCTGGAGATGTTAATGGTAATTTTCCTTTTGGCAGTATGAATTGGAACATAAAATTTAAGGATGCTACCTCTGCTGCTCAAGTAGCGACTGAGTTTGCAGAACATGCAAGCCTAGCTGCCAGAGCTGTTGTAGAACTTTCAAGGCATTATTGTGTTGATGATGGTGGTTCGTGCCACTTAGGATTCAAGGATGAAAGGTTGGAACATGGGCAATCATTTCCTTGAGATGGTAATGGTAATTTTTCTGTTGAGAGGCAGTATTGGAAAATGAAATTTTAGGATGCTACCTCTGCTGCTCAAGTAGCGGCTGAGTTTAGAGAACATGCAAGCCTAGCTGCCAGAGCTGTTGGAGAACTTTCAAGGCAATATTGTGGTGCCACTTAGGTTTCAAGGATGAAAGGTTGGAACATGGTCAATCATTACCTTGAGATGGTAATGGTAATTTTTCTGTTGGCAAGCAGAATTGGAACATGAAATTTAAGATGCTACCTCTGCTGCTCAAGCAGTGGCTGAGTTTGCAGAACATTCAAGCCTAGTTGCCAGAGCTGTTGTAGAACTTTCAATGCAATATTGTGTTGATGATGGTGATTCATGCCACTTAGTTTTCAAGGATTAAAGGTTGGAACATGGGCAAGCATTTACTGGAGATGGTAATGTTAATTTTTCTGTTGGCAAGCAGAATTGGAACATGAAATTTAAGGATGTTACCTCTACTGCTCAAGCAGCGGCTGAGTTTGCAGAACATATAAGCCTAGCTGCCAGAGCTGTTGTAGAACTTTCAAGGCAATATTGTGTTGATGATGGTGGTTCATGCCACTTAGGTTTCAAGGATGAGAGGTTGGAACATGGGCAATCATTTCCTTGAGATGGTAATGGTAATTTTTCTGTTGGCAGGCAGAATTGGAACATGAAAGTAAAGGATGCTACCTCTGCTGCTCAAGCAACGGCTGAGTTTGCAGAACATGCAAGCCTAGCTGCTAGAGCTATTGTAGAACTTTCAAGGCAATATTGTGTTGATGATGGTGGTTCATGCCACTTAGGTTTCAAGGATGATAGGTTGGAACATGGGCAATCATTTCCTTGAGAAGGTAATGGTAATTTTTCTGTTGGCAGGCAATATTGGAACATGAAATTTAAGGATGCTACCTCCGCTGATCAAGCAGCGGCGGTTGAGTTTAGAGAACATGCAAGCCTACCTTCCAGAGCAGTTGTAGAACTTTCAAGGCAATATTATGTTGATGATGGTGGTTCATGCCACTTAGGTTTCAAGGATTAAAGGTTGGAACATGGCCAATCATTTCCTGGAGATGTTAATGGTAATTTTCCTTTTGGCAGGCAGAATTGGAACATAAAATTTAAGGATGCTACCTCTGATGCTCAAGTAGCGACTGAGTTTGCAGAACATGCAAGTCTAGCTGCCAGAGCTATTGTACAACTTTCAAGGCAATATTGTGTTGATGATGGTGGTTCATGCCACTTAGGTTTCAAGGATGAAAGGTTGGAACATGGGCAATCATTTCCTTGAGATGGTAATGGTAATTTTTCTGTTGGTAGGCAGTATTGGAACATGAAATTTAAGGATGCTACCTCTGCTGCTCAAGCAGCAGCTGAGTTTGGAGAACATGCAATCCTAGCTGCCAGAGCTGTTGGAGAACTTTCAAGGCAATATTGTGTTGATGATGGTGGTTCATGCCACTTAGGTTTCAAGGATGATAGGTTGGAACATGGGCAATCATTTCCTTGAGAAGGTAATGGTAATTTTTCTGTTGGCCGGCAATAATGGAACATGAAATTTAAGGATGCTACCTCCGCTGCTCAAGCAGCGACGGCTGAGTTTAGAGAACATGCAAGCCTACCTTCCAGAGCTGTTGTAGAACTTTCAAGGCAATATTGTGTTGATGATGGTGGTTCATGCCACTTAGGTTTCAAGGATGAAAGGTTGGAACATGGCCAATCATTTCCTGGAGATGGTAATGGTATTTTTTCTGTTGGCAAGTAGAATTGGAACATGAAATTTAAGGATGCTACCTCTGCTGCTTAAGTAGCGATTGAGTTTGCAGAACATGCAAGCCTAGCTGCCAGAGTTGTTGTAGAACTTTCAAGGCAATATTGTGTTGATGATGGTTGTTCATGCCACTTAGTATTCAAGGATGAAATGTTGGAACATGGGCAATCATTTCCTGGAGATGTTAATGGTAATTTTCCTTTTGGCAGTATGAATTGGAACATAAAATTTAAGGATGCTACCTCTGCTGCTCAAGCAGCAGCTGAGTTTGGAGAACATGCAATCCTAGCTGCCAGAGCTGTTGGAGAACTTTCAAGGCAATATTGTGTTGATGATGGTGGTTCATGCCACTTAGGTTTCAAGGATGATAGGTTGGAACATGGGCAATCATTTCCTTGAGAAGGTAATGGTAATTTTTCTGTTGGCCGGCAATAATGGAACATGAAATTTAAGGATGCTACCTCCGCTGCTCAAGCAGCGACGGCTGAGTTTAGAGAACATGCAAGCCTACCTTCCAGAGCTGTTGTAGAACTTTCAAGGCAATATTGTGTTGATGATGGTGGTTCATGCCACTTAGGTTTCAAGGATGAAAGGTTGGAACATGGCCAATCATTTCCTGGAGATGGTAATGGTATTTTTTCTGTTGGCAAGTAGAATTGGAACATGAAATTTAAGGATGCTACCTCTGCTGCTTAAGTAGCGATTGAGTTTGCAGAACATGCAAGCCTAGCTGCCAGAGTTGTTGTAGAACTTTCAAGGCAATATTGTGTTGATGATGGTTGTTCATGCCACTTAGTATTCAAGGATGAAATGTTGGAACATGGGCAATCATTTCCTGGAGATGTTAATGGTAATTTTCCTTTTGGCAGTATGAATTGGAACATAAAATTTAAGGATGCTACCTCTGCTGCTCAAGTAGCGACTGAGTTTGCAGAACATGCAAGCCTAGCTGCCAGAGCTGTTGTAGAACTTTCAAGGCATTATTGTGTTGATGATGGTGGTTCGTGCCACTTAGGATTCAAGGATGAAAGGTTGGAACATGGGCAATCATTTCCTTGAGATGGTAATGGTAATTTTTCTGTTGAGAGGCAGTATTGGAAAATGAAATTTTAGGATGCTACCTCTGCTGCTCAAGTAGCGGCTGAGTTTAGAGAACATGCAAGCCTAGCTGCCAGAGCTGTTGGAGAACTTTCAAGGCAATATTGTGGTGCCACTTAGGTTTCAAGGATGAAAGGTTGGAACATGGTAAATCATTACCTTGAGATGGTAATGGTAATTTTTCTGTTGGCAAGCAGAATTGGAACATGAAATTTAAGATGCTACCTCTGCTGCTCAAGCAGTGGCTGAGTTTGCAGAACATTCAAGCCTAGTTGCCAGAGCTGTTGTAGAACTTTCAATGCAATATTGTGTTGATGATGGTGATTCATGCCACTTAGTTTTCAAGGATTAAAGGTTGGAACATGGGCAAGCATTTACTGGAGATGGTAATGTTAATTTTTCTGTTGGCAAGCAGAATTGGAACATGAAATTTAAGGATGTTACCTCTACTGCTCAAGCAGCGGCTGAGTTTGCAGAACATATAAGCCTAGCTGCCAGAGCTGTTGTAGAACTTTCAAGGCAATATTGTGTTGATGATGGTGGTTCATGCCACTTAGGTTTCAAGGATGAGAGGTTGGAACATGGGCAATCATTTCCTTGAGATGGTAATGGTAATTTTTCTGTTGGCAGGCAGAATTGGAACATGAAAGTAAAGGATGCTACCTCTGCTGCTCAAGCAACGGCTGAGTTTGCAGAACATGCAAGCCTAGCTGCTAGAGCTATTGTAGAACTTTCAAGGCAATATTGTGTTGATGATGGTGGTTCATGCCACTTAGGTTTCAAGGATGATAGGTTGGAACATGGGCAATCATTTCCTTGAGAAGGTAATGGTAATTTTTCTGTTGGTAGGCAATATTGGAACATGAAATTTAAGGATGCTACCTCCGCTGATCAAGCAGCGGCGGTTGAGTTTAGAGAACATGCAAGCCTACCTTCCAGAGCAGTTGTAGAACTTTCAAGGCAATATTATGTTGATGATGGTGGTTCATGCCACTTAGGTTTCAAGGATTAAAGGTTGGAACATGGCCAATCATTTCCTGGAGATGTTAATGGTAATTTTCCTTTTGGCAGGCAGAATTGGAACATAAAATTTAAGGATGCTACCTCTGATGCTCAAGTAGCGACTGAGTTTGCAGAACATGCAAGTCTAGCTGCCAGAGCTATTGTACAACTTTCAAGGCAATATTGTGTTGATGATGGTGGTTCATGCCACTTAGGTTTCAAGGATGAAAGGTTGGAACATGGGCAATCATTTCCTTGAGATGGTAATGGTAATTTTTCTGTTGGTAGGCAGTATTGGAACATGAAATTTAAGGATGCTACCTCTGCTGCTCAAGCAGCAGCTGAGTTTGGAGAACATGCAATCCTAGCTGCCAGAGCTGTTGGAGAACTTTCAAGGCAATATTGTGTTGATGATGGTGGTTCATGCCACTTAGGTTTCAAGGATGATAGGTTGGAACATGGGCAATCATTTCCTTGAGAAGGTAATGGTAATTTTTCTGTTGGCCGGCAATAATGGAACATGAAATTTAAGGATGCTACCTCCGCTGCTCAAGCAGCGACGGCTGAGTTTAGAGAACATGCAAGCCTACCTTCCAGAGCTGTTGTAGAACTTTCAAGGCAATATTGTGTTGATGATGGTGGTTCATGCCACTTAGGTTTCAAGGATGAAAGGTTGGAACATGGCCAATCATTTCCTGGAGATGGTAATGGTATTTTTTCTGTTGGCAAGTAGAATTGGAACATGAAATTTAAGGATGCTACCTCTGCTGCTTAAGTAGCGATTGAGTTTGCAGAACATGCAAGCCTAGCTGCCAGAGTTGTTGTAGAACTTTCAAGGCAATATTGTGTTGATGATGGTTGTTCATGCCACTTAGTATTCAAGGATGAAATGTTGGAACATGGGCAATCATTTCCTGGAGATGTTAATGGTAATTTTCCTTTTGGCAGTATGAATTGGAACATAAAATTTAAGGATGCTACCTCTGCTGCTCAAGTAGCGACTGAGTTTGCAGAACATGCAAGCCTAGCTGCCAGAGCTGTTGTAGAACTTTCAAGGCATTATTGTGTTGATGATGGTGGTTCGTGCCACTTAGGATTCAAGGATGAAAGGTTGGAACATGGGCAATCATTTCCTTGAGATGGTAATGGTAATTTTTCTGTTGAGAGGCAGTATTGGAAAATGAAATTTTAGGATGCTACCTCTGCTGCTCAAGTAGCGGCTGAGTTTAGAGAACATGCAAGCCTAGCTGCCAGAGCTGTTGGAGAACTTTCAAGGCAATATTGTGTTGATGGTGGTGGTTCATGCCACTTAGGTTTCAGGGATGAAAGGTTGGAACATGGGCAATCATTTCCTGGAGATGGTAATGGTAATTGTTTTATTGGGAGGCAGAATTGGAACATGAAATTTAAGGATGCTACCTCTGCTGCTCAAGCAGCAGCTGAGTTTGGAGAACATGCAATCCTAGCTGCCAGAGCTGTTGGAGAACTTTCAAGGCAATATTGTGTTGATGATGGTGGTTCATGCCACTTAGGTTTCAAGGATGATAGGTTGGAACATGGGCAATCATTTCCTTGAGAAGGTAATGGTAATTTTTCTGTTGGCCGGCAATAATGGAACATGAAATTTAAGGATGCTACCTCCGCTGCTCAAGCAGCGACGGCTGAGTTTAGAGAACATGCAAGCCTACCTTCCAGAGCTGTTGTAGAACTTTCAAGGCAATATTGTGTTGATGATGGTGGTTCATGCCACTTAGGTTTCAAGGATGAAAGGTTGGAACATGGCCAATCATTTCCTGGAGATGGTAATGGTATTTTTTCTGTTGGCAAGTAGAATTGGAACATGAAATTTAAGGATGCTACCTCTGCTGCTTAAGTAGCGATTGAGTTTGCAGAACATGCAAGCCTAGCTGCCAGAGTTGTTGTAGAACTTTCAAGGCAATATTGTGTTGATGATGGTTGTTCATGCCACTTAGTATTCAAGGATGAAATGTTGGAACATGGGCAATCATTTCCTGGAGATGTTAATGGTAATTTTCCTTTTGGCAGTATGAATTGGAACATAAAATTTAAGGATGCTACCTCTGCTGCTCAAGTAGTGACTGAGTTTGCAGAACATGCAAGCCTAGCTGCCAGAGCTGTTGTAGAACTTTCAAGGCATTATTGTGTTGATGATGGTGGTTCGTGCCACTTAGGATTCAAGGATGAAAGGTTGGAACATGGGCAATCATTTCCTTGAGATGGTAATGGTAATTTTTCTGTTGAGAGGCAGTATTGGAAAATGAAATTTTAGGATGCTACCTCTGCTGCTCAAGTAGCGGCTGAGTTTAGAGAACATGCAAGCCTAGCTGCCAGAGCTGTTGGAGAACTTTCAAGGCAATATTGTGTTGATGGTGGTGGTTCATGCCACTTAGGTTTCAGGGATGAAAGGTTGGAACATGGGCAATCATTTCCTGGAGATGGTAATGGTAATTGTTTTATTGGGAGGCAGAATTGGAACATGAAATTTAAGGATGCTACCTCTGCTGCTTAAGTAGCGATTGAGTTTGCAGAACATGCAAGCCTAGCTGCCAGAGCTGTTGTTGAACTTTCAAGGCAATATTGTGTTGATGATGGTGGTTCATGCCACTTAGTATTCAAGGATGAAATGTTGGAACATGGGCAATCATTTCCTTGAGATGGTAATGGTAATTTTTCTGTTGGCAAGTAGAATTGGAACATGAAATTTAAGGATGCTACCTCTGCTGCTCAAGTAGCGACTGAGTTTGCAGAACATGCAAGCCTAGCTGCCAGAGCTGTTGTAGAACTTTCAAGGCAATATTGTGTTGATGATGGTGGTTCATGCCACTTAGGTTTCAAGGATGATAGGTTGGAACATGGGCAATCATTTCCTTGAGAAGGTAATGGTAATTTTTCTGTTGGCAGGCAATATTGGAACATGAAATTTAAGGATGCTACCTCCGCTGATCAAGCAGCGGCGGCTGAGTTTAGAGAACATGCAAGCCTACCTTCCAGAGCAGTTGTAGAACTTTCAAGGCAATATTGTGTTGATGATGGTGGTTCATGCCACTTAGGTTTCAAGGATTAAAGGTTGGAACATGGCCAATCATTTCCTGGATATGGTAATGGTAATTTTTCTGTTGGCAAGTAGAATTGGAACATGAAATTTAAGATGCTATCTCTGCTGCTCAAGCAGCGGCTGAGTTTGCAGAACATTCAAGCCTAGTTGCCAGAGCTGTTGTAGAACTTTCAATGCAATATTGTGTTGATGATGGTGATTCATGCCACTTAGTTTTCAAGGATTAAAGGTTGGAACATGGGCAAGCATTTACTGGAGATGGTAATGTTAATTTTTCTGTTGGCAAGCAGAATTGGAACATGAAATTTAAGGATGCTACCTCTGCTGCTCAAGCAGCGGCTGAGTTTGTAGAATATGCAAGCCTAGCTGCCGGAGCTGTTGTAGAACTTTCAAGGCAATATTGTGTTGATGATGGTGGTTCATGCCACTTAGGTTTCAAGGATGAAAGGTTGGAACATGGGCAATCATTTCCTTGAGATGGTAATGGTAATTTTTCTGTTGGTAGGCAGTATTGGAACATGAAATTTAAGGATCCTACCTCTGCTGCTCAAGCAGCGGCTGAGTTTGGAGAACATGCAATCCTAGCTGCCAGAGCTGTTGGAGAACTTTCAAGGCAATATTGTGTTGATGATGGTGGTTCATGCCACTTAGGTTTCAAGGATGATAAGTTGGAACATGGGCAATCATTTTCTTGAGAAGGTAATGGTAATTTTTCTGTTGGCAGGCAATATTGGAACATGAAATTTAAGGATGCTACCTCCGCTGATCAAGCAGCGGCGGCTGAGTTTAGAGAACATGCAAGCCTTCCTTCCAGAGCAGTTGTAGAACTTTCAAGGCAAAATTGTGTTGATGATGGTGGTTCATGCCACTTAGGTTTCAAGGATGAAAGGTTGGAACATGGCCAATCATTTCCTGGAGATGGTAATGGTAATTTTTCTGTTGGCAAGTAGAATTGGAACACGAAATTAAAGATGCTACCTCTGCTGCTCAAGCAGCGGCTGAGTTTGCAGAACATTCAAGCCTAGCTGCCTGAGCTGTTGTAGAACTTTCAATGCAATATTGTGTTAATGATGGTGGTTCATGCCACTTCGTTTTCAAGGATGAAATGTTGGAACATGGGCAATCATTTCCTGGAGATGTTAATGGTAATTTTCCTTTTGGCAGGCAGAATTGGAACATAAAATTTAAGGATGCTACCTCTGCTGCTCAAGTAGCGACTGAGTTTGCAGAACATGCAAGTCTAGCTGCCAGAGCTGTTGTACAACTTTCAAGGCAATCATGTGTTGATGATGGTGGTTCATGCCACTTAGGTTTCAAGGATGAAAGGTTGGAACATGGGCAATCATTTCCTTGAGATGGTAATGGTAATTTTTCTGTTGGTAGGCAGTATTGGAACATGAAATTTAAGGATCCTACCTCTGCTGCTCAAGCAGCGGCTGAGTTTGGAGAACATGCAATCCTAGCTGCCAGAGCTGTTGGAGAACTTTCAAGGCAATATTGTGTTGATGATGGTGGTTCATGCCACTTAGGTTTCAAGGATGATAGGTTGGAACATGGGCAATCATTTCCTTGAGAAGGTAATGGTAATTTTTCTGTTGGCAGGCAATATTGGAACATGAAATTTAAGGATGCTACCTCCGCTGATCAAGCAGCGGCGGCTGAGTTTAGAGAACATGCAAGCCTACCTTCCAGAGCAGTTGTAGAACTTCCAAGGCAATATTGTGTTGATGATGGTGGTTCATGCCACTTAGGTTTCAAGGATGAAAGGTTGGAACATGGCCAATCATTTCCTGGAGATGGTAATGGTAATTTTTCTGTTGGCAAGTAGAATTGGAACATGAAATTTAAGATGCTACCTCTGCTGCTCAAGCAGCGGCTGAGTTTGCAGAATATTCAAGCCTAGCTGCCAGAGCTATTATAGAACTTTCAATGCAATATTGTGTTGATGATGGTGGTTCATGCCACTTCGTTTTCAAGGATGAAAGGTTGGAACATGGGCAATCATTTCCTTGAGATGGTAATGGTAATTTTTCTGTTGGTAGGCAGTATTGGAACATAAAATTTAAGGATCCTACCTCTGCTGCTCAAGCAGCGGCTGAGTTTGGAGAACATGCAATCCTAGTTGCCAGAGCTGTTGGAGAACTTTCAAGGCAATATTGTGTTGATGATGGTGGTTCATGCCACTTAGGTTTCAAGGATGATAGGTTGGAACATGGGCAATCATTTCCTTGAGAAGGTAATGGTAATTTTTCTGTTGGCAGGCAATATTGGAACATGAAATTTAAGGATGCTACCTCCGCTGATCAAGCAGCGGCGGCTGAGTTTAGAGAACATGCAAGCCTACCTTCCAGAGCAGTTGTAGAACTTTCAAGGCAATATTGTGTTGATGATGGTGGTTCATGCCACTTAGGTTTCAAGGATTAAAGGTTGGAACATGGCCAATCATTTCCTGGATATGGTAATGGTAATTTTTCTGTTGGCAAGTAGAATTGGAACATGAAATTAAAGATGCTACCTCTGCTGCTCAAGCAGCGGCTGAGTTTGCAGAACATTCAAGCCTAGCTGCCAGAGCTGTTGTAGAACTTTCAATGCAATATTGTGTTGATGATGGTGGTTCATGCCACTTCATTTTCAAGGATGAAATGTTGGAACATGGGCAATCATTTCCTGGAGATGTTAATGGTAATTTTCCTTTTGGCAGGCAGAATTGGAACATAAAATTTAAGGATGCTACCTCTGCTGCTCAAGTAGCGACTGAGTTTGCAGAACATGCAAGTCTAGCTGCCAGAGCTGTTGTACAACTTTCAAGGCAATATTGTGTTGATGATGGTGGTTCATGCCACTTAGGTTTCAAGGATGAAAGGTTGGAACATGGGCAATCATTTTCTTGAGATGGTAATGGTAATATTTCTGTTGGTAGGAAGTATTGGAACATGAAATTTAAGGATCCTACCTCTGCTGCTCAAGCAGCGGCTGAGTTTGGAGAACATGCAATCCTAGCTGCCAGAGCTGTTGGAGAACTTTCAAGGCAATATTGTGTTGATGATGGTGGTTCATGCCACTTAGGTTTCAAGGATGATAGGTTGGAACATGGGCAATCATTTCCTTGAGAAGGTAATGGTAATTTTTCTGTTAGCAGGCAATATTGGAACATGAAATTTAAGGATGCTACCTCCGCTGATCAAGCAGCGGCGGCTGAGTTTAGAGAACATGCAAGCCTACCTTCCAGAGCAGTTGTAGAACTTCCAAGGCAATATTGTGTTGATGATGGTGGTTCATGCCACTTAGGTTTCAAGGATGAAAGGTTGGAACATGGCCAATCATTTCCTGGAGATGGTAATGGTAATTTTTCTGTTGGCAAGTAGAATTGGAACATGAAATTTAAGATGCTACCTCTGCTGCTCAAGCAGCGGCTGAGTTTGCAGAACATTCAAGCCTAGCTGCCAGTGCTATTGTAGAACTTTCAATGCAATATTGTGTTGATGATGGTGGTTCATGCCACTTCGTTTTCAAGGATGAAAGGTTGGAACATGGGCAATCATTTCCTAGAGATTTTAATGGTAATTTTCCTTTTGGCAGGCAGAATTGGAACATAAAATATAAGGATGCTACCTCTGCTGCTCAAGTAGTGACTGAGTTTGCAGAACATGCAAGTCTAGCTGCCAGAGCTGTTGTACAACTTTCAAGGCAATATTGTGTTGATGATGGTGGTTCATGCCACTTAGGTTTCAAGGATGAAAGGTTGGAACATGGGCAATCATTTCCTTGAGATGGTAATGGTAATTTTTCTGTTGGTAGGCAGTATTGGAACATGAAATTTAAGGATGCTACCACTACTGCTGCTCAAGCAGCGGCTGAGTTTGGAGAACATGCAATCCTAGCTGCCAGAGCTGTTGGAGAACTTTCAAGGCAATATTGTGTTGATGATGGTGGTTCATGCCACTTAGGTTTCAAGGATGAAAGGTTGGAACATGGCCAATCATTTCCTGGAGATGGTAATGGTATTTTTTCTGTTGGCAAGTAGAATTGGAACATGAAATTTAAGATGCTACCACTGCTGCTCAAGCAGCGGCTGAGTTTGAAGAACATTCAAGCCTAGCTGCATGAGCTGTTGTAGAACTTTCAATGCAATATTGTGTTGATGATGGTGGTTCATGCCACTTAGTTTTCAAGGATGAAAGGTTGGAAAATGGGCATTCATTTCCTTGAGATGGTAATGGTAATTTTTCTGTTGGTAGGCAGTATTGGAACATAAAATTTAAGGATCCTACCTCTGCTGCTCAAGCAGCGGCTGAGTTTGGAGAACATGCAATCCTAGCTGCCAGAGCTGTTGGAGAACTTTCAAGGCAATATTGTGTTGATGATGGTGGTTCATGCCACTTAGGTTTCAAGGATGATAGGTTGGAACATGGGCAATCATTTACTTGAGAAGGTAATGGTATTGGCAGGCAATATTGGAACATGAAATTTAAGGATGCTACCTCCGCTGATCAAGCAGCAGCGGCTGAGTTTAGAGAACATGCAAGCCTACCTTCCAGAGCAGTTGTAGAACTTTCAAGGCAATATTGTGTTGATGATGGTGGTTCATGCCACTTAGGTTTCAAGGATGAATGGTTGGAACATGGCCAATCATTTCCTGGAGATGGTAATGGTAATTTTTCTATTGGCAAGTAAAATTGGAACATGAAATTTAAGATGCTACCCCTGCTGATCAAGCAGCGGCTGAGTTTGCAGAACATTCAAGCCTAGCTGCCAGAGCTGTTGTAGAAATTTCAATGCAATATTGTGTTGATGATGGTGGTTCATGCCACTTCATTTTCAAGGATGAAATGTTGGAACATGGGCAATCATTTCTTGGAGATGTTAATGGTAATTTTCCTTTTGGCAGGCAGAATTGGAACATAAAATTTAAGGATGCTACCTCTGCTGCTCAAGTAGCGACTGAGTTTGCAGAACATGCAAGTCTAGCTGCCAGAGCTGTTGTACAACTTTCAAGGCAATATTGTGTTGATGATGGTGGTTCATGCCACTTAGGTTTCAAGGATGAAAGGTTGGAACATGGGCAATCATTTTCTTGAGATGGTAATGGTAATATTTCTGTTGGTAGGAAGTATTGGAACATGAAATTTAAGGATCCTACCTCTGCTGCTCAAGCAGCGGCTGAGTTTGGAGAACATGCAATCCTAGCTGCCAGAGCTGTTGGAGAACTTTCAAGGCAATATTGTGTTGATGATGGTGGTTCATGCCACTTAGGTTTCAAGGATGATAGGTTGGAACATGGGCAATCATTTCCTTGAGAAGGTAATGGTAATTTTTCTGTTGGCAGGCAATATTGGAACATGAAATTTAAGGATGCTACCTCCGCTGATCAAGCAGCGGCGGCTGAGTTTAGAGAACATGCAAGCCTACCTTCCAGAGCAGTTGTAGAACTTCCAAGGCAATATTGTGTTGATGATGGTGGTTCATGCCACTTAGGTTTCAAGGATGAAAGGTTGGAACATGGCCAATCATTTCCTGGAGATGGTAATGGTAATTTTTCTGTTGGCAAGTAGAATTGGAACATGAAATTTAAGATGCTACCTCTGCTGCTCAAGCAGCGGCTGAGTTTGCAGAACATTCAAGCCTAGCTGCCAGTGCTATTGTAGAACTTTCAATGCAATATTGTGTTGATGATGGTGGTTCATGCCACTTCGTTTTCAAGGATGAAAGGTTGGAACATGGGCAATCATTTCCTAGAGATTTTAATGGTAATTTTCCTTTTGGCAGGCAGAATTGGAACATAAAATATAAGGATGCTACCTCTGCTGCTCAAGTAGTGACTGAGTTTGCAGAACATGCAAGTCTAGCTGCCAGAGCTGTTGTACAACTTTCAAGGCAATATTGTGTTGATGATGGTGGTTCATGCCACTTAGGTTTCAAGGATGAAAGGTTGGAACATGGGCAATCATTTCCTTGAGATGGTAATGGTAATTTTTCTGTTGGTAGGCAGTATTGGAACATGAAATTTAAGGATGCTACCACTACTGCTGCTCAAGCAGCGGCTGAGTTTGGAGAACATGCAATCCTAGCTGCCAGAGCTGTTGGAGAACTTTCAAGGCAATATTGTGTTGATGATGGTGGTTCATGCCACTTAGGTTTCAAGGATGAAAGGTTGGAACATGGCCAATCATTTCCTGGAGATGGTAATGGTATTTTTTCTGTTGGCAAGTAGAATTGGAACATGAAATTTAAGATGCTACCTCTGCTGCTCAAGCAGCGGCTGAGTTTGCAGAACATTCAAGCCTAGCTGCATGAGCTGTTGTAGAACTTTCAATGCAATATTGTGTTGATGATGGTGGTTCATGCCACTTAGGTTTCAAGGATGAAAGGCTGGAACATGGGCAATCATTTCCTTGAGATGGTAATGGTAATTTTTCTGTTGGTAGGCAGTATTGGAACATGAAATTTAAGGATCCTACCTCTGCTGCTCAAGCAGCGGCTGAGTTTGGAGAACATGCAATCCTAGCTGCCAGAGCTGTTGGAGAACTTTCAAGGCAATATTGTGTTGATGATGGTGGTTCATGCCACTTAGGTTTCAAGGATGATAGGTTGGAACATGGGCAATCATTTCCTTGAGAAGGTAATGGTAATTTTTCTGTTGGCAGGCAATATTGGAACATGAAATTTAAGGATGCTACCTCCGCTGATCAAGCAGCGGCGGCTGAGTTTAGAGAACATGCAAGCCTACCTTCCAGAGCAGTTGTAGAACTTTCAAGGCAATATTGTGTTGATGATGGTGGTTCATGCCACTTAGGTTTCAAGGATGAAAGGTTGGAACATGGGCAATCATTTCCTTGAGATGGTAATGGTAATTTTTCTGTTGGTAGGCAGTATTGGAACATGAAATTTAAGGATCCTACCTCTGCTGCTCAAGCAGCGGCTGAGTTTGGAGAACATGCAATCCTAGCTGCCAGAGCTGTTGGAGAACTTTCAAGGCAATATTGTGTTGATGATGGTGGTTCATGCCACTTAGGTTTCAAGGATGATAGGTTGGAACATGGGCAATCATTTCCTTGAGAAGGTAATGGTAATTTTTCTGTTGGCAGGCAATATTGGAACATGAAATTTAAGGATGCTACCTCCGCTGATCAAGCAGCGGCGGCTGAGTTTAGAGAACATGCAAGCCTACCTTCCAGAGCAGTTGTAGAACTTTCAAGGCAATATTGTGTTGATGATGGTGGTTCATGCCACTTAGGTTTCAAGGATGAAAGGTTGGAACATGGCCAATCATTTCCTGGAGATGGTAATGGTAATTTTTCTGTTGGCAAGTAGAATTGGAACATGAAATTTAAGATGCTACCTCTGCTGCTCAAGCAGCGGCTGAGTTTGCAGAACATTCAAGCCTAGCTGCCAGAGCTGTTGTAGAACTTTCAATGCAATATTGTGTTGATGATGGTGGTTCATGCCACTTCGTTTTCAAGGATGAAAGGTTGGAACATGGGCAATCATTTCCTGGAGATGTTAATGGTAATTTTCCTTTTGGCAGGCAGAATTGGAACATAAAATTTAAGGATGCTACCTCTGCTGCTCAAGTAGCGACTGAGTTTGCAGAACATGCAAGTCTAGCTGCCAGAGCTGTTGTACAACTTTCAAGGCAATATTGTGTTGATGATGGTGGTTCATGCCACTTAGGTTTCAAGGATGAAAGGTTGGAACATGGGCAATCATTTTCTTGAGATGGTAATGGTAATTTTTCTGTTGGTAGGCAGTATTGGAACATGAAATTTAAGGATCCTACCTCTGCTGCTCAAGCAGCGGCTGAGTTTGGAGAACATGCAATCCTAGCTGCCAGAGCTGTTGGAGAACTTTTACGGCAATATTGTGTTGATGATGGTGGTTCATGCCACTTAGGTTTCAAGGATGATTGGTTGGAACATGGGCAATCATTTCCTTGAGAAGGTAATGGTAATTTTTCTATTGGCAGGCAATATTGGAACATGAAATTTAAGGATGCTACCTCCGCCGATCAAGCAGTGGCGGCTGAGTTTAGAGAACATGCAAGCCTACCTTCCAGAGCAGTTGTAGAACTTTCAAGGCAATATTGTGTTGATGATGGTGGTTCATGCCACTTAGGTTTCAAGGATGAAAGGTTGGAACATGGCCAATCATTTCCTAGAGATGGTAATGGTAATTTTTCTGTTGGCAAGTAGAATTGGAACATGAAATTTAAGATGCTACCTCTGCTGCTCAAGCAGCGGCTGAGTTTGCAGAACATTCAAGCCTAGCAGCCAGAGCTATTGTAGAACGTTCAATGCAATATTGTGTTGATGATGGTGGTTCATGCCACTTCGTTTTCAAGGATGAAAGGTTGGAACATGGGCAATCATTTCGTTGAGATGGTAATGGTAATTTTTCTGTTGGTAGGCAGTATTGGAACATAAAATTTAAGGATCCTACCTCTGCTGCTCAAGCAGCGGCTGAGTATGGAGAACATGCAATCCTAGCTGCCAGAGCTGTTTGAGAACTTTCAAGGCAATATTGTGTTGATGATGGTGGTTCATGCCACTTAGGTTTCAAGGATGATAGGTTGGAACATGGGCAATCATTTCCTTGAGAAGGTAATGGTAATTTTTCTGTTGGCAGGCAATATTGGAACATGAAATTTAAGGATGCTACCTCCGCTGATCAAGCAGCGGCGGCTGAGTTTAGAGAACATGCAAGCCTACCTTCCAGAGCAGTTGTAGAACTTTCAAGGCAATATTGTGTTGATGATGGTGGTTCATGCCACTTAGGTTTCAAGGATGAAAGGTTGGAACATGGCCAATCATTTCCTGGAGATGGTAATGGTAATTTTTCTGTTGGCAAGTAGAATTGGAACATGAAATTTAAGATGCTACCTCTGCTGCTCAAGCAGCGGCTGAGTTTGCAGAACATTCAAGCCTAGCTGCCAGAGCTGTTGTAGAACTTTCAATGCAATATTGTGTTGATGATGGTGGTTCATGCCACTTCGTTTTCAAGGATGAAAGGTTGGAACATGGGCAATCATTTCCTGGAGATGTTAATGGTAATTTTCCTTTTGGCAGGCAGAATTGGAACATAAAATTTAAGGATGCTACCTCTGCTGCTCAAGTAGCGACTGAGTTTGCAGAACATGCAAGTCTAGCTGCCAGAGCTGTTGTACAACTTTCAAGGCAATATTGTGTTGATGATGGTGGTTCATGCCACATAGGTTTCAAGGATGAAAGGTTGGAACATGGGCAATCATTTTCTTGAGATGGTAATGGTAATTTTTCTGTTGGTAGGCAGTATTGGAACATGAAATTTAAGGATCCTACCTCTGCTGCTCAAGCAGCGGCTGAGTTTGGAGAACATGCAATCCTAGCTGCCAGAGCTGTTGGAGAACTTTCAAGGCAATATTGTGTTGATGATGGTGGTTCATGCCACTTAGGTTTCAAGGATGATTGGTTGGAACATGGGCAATCATTTCCTTGAGAAGGTAATGGTAATTTTTCTATTGGCAGGCAATATTGGAACATGAAATTTAAGGATGCTACCTCCGCTGATCAAGCAGTGGCGGCTGAGTTTAGAGAACATGCAAGCCTACCTTCCAGAGCAGTTGTAGAACTTTCAAGGCAATATTGTGTTGATGATGGTGGTTCATGCCACTTAGGTTTCAAGGATGAAAGGTTGGAACATGGCCAATCATTTCCTAGAGATGGTAATGGTAATTTTTCTGTTGGCAAGTAGAATTGGAACATGAAATTTAAGATGCTACCTCTGCTGCTCAAGCAGCGGCTGAGTTTGCAGAACATTCAAGCCTAGCAGCCAGAGCTATTGTAGAACTTTCAATGCAATATTGTGTTGATGATGGTGGTTCATGCCACTTCGTTTTCAAGGATGAAAGGTTGGAACATGGGCAATCATTTCGGTGAGATGGTAATGGTAATTTTTCTGTTGGTAGGCAGTATTGGAACATAAAATTTAAGGATCCTACCTCTGCTGCTCAAGCAGCGGCTGAGTATGGAGAACATGCAATCCTAGCTGCCAGAGCTGTTTGAGAACTTTCAAGGCAATATTGTGTTGATGATGGTGGTTCATGCCACTTAGGTTTCAAGGATGATAGGTTGGAACATGGGCAATCATTTCCTTGAGAAGGTAATGGTAATTTTTCTGTTGGCAGGCAATATTGGAACATGAAGTTTAAGGATGCTACCTCTGCTGATCAAGCAGCGGCGGCTGAGTTTAGAGAACATGCAAGCCTACCTTCCAGAGCTGTTGTAGAACTTTCAAGGCAATATTGTGTTGATGATGGTGGTTCATGCCACTTAGGTTTCAAGGATGAAAGGTTGGAACATGGCCAATCATTTCCTGGAGATGGTAATGGTATTTTTTCTGTTGGCAAGTAGAATTGGAACATGAAATTTAAGATGCTACCTCTGCTGCTCAAGCAGCGGCTGAGTTTGCAGAACATTCAAGCCTAGCTGCATGAGCTGTTGTAGAACTTTCAATGCAATATTGTGTTGATGATGGTGGTTCATGCCACTTAGTTTTCAAGGATGAAAGGTTGGAACATGGGCAATCATTTCCTGGAGATGTTAATGGTAATTTTCCTTTTGGCAGGCAGAATTGGAACATAAAATTTAAGGATGCTACCTCTGCTGCTCAAGTAGCGACTGAGTTTGCAGAACATGCAAGTCTACCTGCCAGAGCTGTTGTAGAACTTTCAAGGCAATATTGTGTGGATGATGGTGGTTCATGCCGCTTAGGTTTCAAGGATGAAAGGTTGGAACATGGGCAATCATTTCCTTGAGATGGTAATGGTAATTTTTCTGTTGGTAGGCAGTATTGGAACATGAAATTTAAGGATCCTACCTCTGCTGCTCAAGCAGCGGCTGAGTTTGGAGAACTTGCAATCCTAGCTGCCAGAGCTGTTGGAGAACTTTCAAGGCAATATTGTGTTGATGATGGTGGTTCATGCCACTTAGGTTTCAAGGATGATTGGTTGGAACATGGGCAATCATTTCCTTGAGAAGGTAATGGTAATTTTTCTGTTGGCAGGCAATATTGGAACATGAAATTTAAGGATGCTACCTCCGCTGATCAAGCAGCGGCGGCTGAGTTTAGAGAACATGCAAGCCTACCTTCCAGAGCAGTTGTAGAACTTTCAAGGCAATATTGTGTTGATGATGGTGGTTCATGCCACTTAGGTTTCAAGGATGAAAGGTTGGAACATGGCCAATCATTTCCTAGAGATGGTAATGGTAATTTTTCTGTTGGCAAGTAGAATTGGAACATGAAATTTAAGATGCTACCTCTGCTGCTCAAGCAGCGGCTGAGTTTGCAGAACATTCAAGCCTAGCTGCCAGAGCTATTGTAGAACTTTCAATGCAATATTGTGTTGATGATGGTGGTTCATGCCACTTCATTTTCAAGGATGAAAGGTTGGAACATGGGCAATCATTTCCTTGAGATGGTAATGGTAATTTTTCTGTTGGTAGGCAGTATTGGAACATAAAATTTAAGGATCCTACCTCTGCTGATCAAGCAGCGGCGGCTGAGTTTAGAGAACATGCAAGCCTAGCTGCCAGAGCTGTTTTAGAACTTTCAAGGCAATATTGTGTTGATGATGGTGGTTCATGCCACTTAGGTTTCAAGGATGAAAGGTTGGAACATGGGCAATCATTTCCTGGAGATGGTAATGGTAATTTTTCTGTTGGCAAGTAGAATTGGAACATGAAATTTAAGGATGCTACCTCTGCTGCTCAAGCAGCGGCTGAGTTTGTAGAACATGCAAGCCTAGCTGCCAGAGCTGTTGTAGAACTTTCAATGCAATATTGTGTTGATGATGGTGGTTCATGCCACTTAGGTTTCAAGGATGAAAGGTTGGAACATGGGCAATCATTTCCTTGAGATGGTAATGGTAATTTTTCTGTTGGTAGGCAGTATTGGAACATGAAATTTAAGGATCCTACCTCTGCTGCTCAAGCAGCGGCTGAGTTTGGAGAACATGCAATCCTAGCTGCCAGAGCTGTTGGAGAACTTTCAAGGCAATATTGTGTTGATGATGGTGGTTCATGCCACTTAGGTTTCAAGGATGATTGGTTGGAACATGGGCAATCATTTCCTTGAGAAGGTAATGGTAATTTTTCTGTTGGCAGGCAATATTGGAACATGAAATTTAAGGATGCTACCTCCGCTGATCAAGCAGTGGCGGCTGAGTTTAGAGAACATGCAAGCCTACCTTCCAGAGCAGTTGTAGAACTTTCAAGGCAATATTGTGTTGATGATGGTGGTTCATGCCACTTAGGTTTCAAGGATGAAAGGTTGGAACATGGCCAATCATTTCCTAGAGATGGTAATGGTAATTTTTCTGTTGGCAAGTAGAATTGGAACATGAAATTTAAGATGCTACCTCTGCTGCTCAAGCAGCGGCTGAGTTTGCAGAACATTCAAGCCTAGCTGCCAGAGCTATTGTAGAACTTTCAATGCAATATTGTGTTGATGATGGTGGTTCATGCCACTTAGGTTTCAAGGATGATAGGTTGGAACATGGGCAATCATTTCCTTGAGAAGGTAATGGTAATTTTTCTGTTGGCAGGCAATATTGGAACATAAAATTTAAGGATGCTACCTCCGCTGATCAAGCAGCGGCGGCTGAGTTTAGAGAACATGCAAGCCTACCTTCCAGAGCTATTGTAGAACTTTCAAGGCAATATTGTGTTGATGATGGTGGTTCATGCCACTTAGGTTTCAAGGATGAAAGGTTGGAACATGGCCAATCATTTCCTGGAGATGGTAATGGTATTTTTTCTGTTGGCAAGTAGAATTGGAACATGAAATTTAAGATGCTACCACTGCTGCTCAAGCAGCGGCTGAGTTTGAAGAACATTCAAGCCTAGCTGCATGAGCTGTTGTAGAACTTTCAATGCAATATTGTGTTGATGATGGTGGTTCATGCCACTTAGTTTTCAAGGATGAAAGGTTGGAACATGGGCAATCATTTCCTGGAGATGTTAATGGTAATTTTCCTTTTGGCAGGCAGAATTGGAACATAAAATTTAAGGATACTACCTCTGCTGCTCAAGTAGCGACTGAGTTTGCAGAACATGCAAGTCTACCTGCCAGAGCTGTTGTAGAACTTTCAAGGCAATATTGTGTGGATGTTGGTGGTTCATGCCACTTAGTTTTCAAGGATGAAAGGTTGGAACATGGGGAATCATTTCCTGGAGATGTTAATGGTAATTTTCCTTTTGGCAGGCAGAATTGGAACATAAAATTTAAGGATGCTACCTCTGCTGCTCAAGTAGCGACTGAGTTTGCAGAACATGCAAGTCTACCTGCCAGAGCTGTTGTAGAACTTTCAAGGCAATATTGTGTGGATGATGGTGGTTCATGCCACTTAGGTTTCAAGGATGATAGGTTGGAACATGGGCAATAATTTCCTTGAGATGGTAATGGTAATTTTTCTGTTGGTAGGCAGTATTGGAACATGAAATTTAAGGATCCTACCTCTGCTGCTCAAGCAGCGGCTGAGTTTGGAGAACATGCAATCCTAGCTGCCAGAGCTGTTGGAGAACTTTCAAGGCAATATTGTGTTGATGATGGTGGTTCATGCCACTTAGGTTTCAAGGATGATTGGTTGGAACATGGGCAATCATTTCCTTGAGAAGGTAATGGTAATTTTTCTGTTGGCAGGCAATATTGGAACATGAAATTTAAGGATGCTACCTCCGCTGATCAAGCAGTGGCGGCTGAGTTTAGAGAACATGCAAGCCTACCTTCCAGAGCAGTTGTAGAACTTTCAAGGCAATATTGTGTTGATGATGGTGGTTCATGCCACTTAGGCTTCAAGGATGAAAGGTTGGAACATGGCCAATCATTTCCTAGAGATGGTAATGGTAATTTTTCTGTTGGCAAGTAGAATTGGAACATGAAATTTAAGATGCTACCTCTGCTGCTCAAGCAGCGGCTGAGTTTGCAGAACATTCAAGCCTAGCTGCCAGAGCTATTGTAGAACTTTCAATGCAATATTGTGTTGATGATGGTGGTTCATGCCACTTAGGTTTCAAGGATGATAGGTTGGAACATGGGCAATCATTTCCTTGAGAAGGTAATGGTAATTTTTCTGTTGGCAGGCAATATTGGAACATAAAATTTAAGGATGCTACCTCCGCTGATCAAGCAGCGGCGGCTGAGTTTAGAGAACATGCAAGCCTACCTTCCAGAGCTATTGTAGAACTTTCAAGGCAATATTGTGTTGATGATGGTGGTTCATGCCACTTAGGTTTCAAGTATGAAAGGTTGGAACATGGCCAATCATTTCCTGGAGATGGTAATGGTATTTTTTCTGTTGGCAAGTAGAATTGGAACATGAAATTTAAGATGCTACCACTGCTGCTCAAGCAGCGGCTGAGTTTGAAGAACATTCAAGCCTAGCTGCATGAGCTGTTGTAGAACTTTCAATGCAATATTGTGTTGATGATGGTGGTTCATGCCACTTAGTTTTCAAGGATGAAAGGTTGGAACATGGGGAATCATTTCCTGGAGATGTTAATGGTAATTTTCCTTTTGGCAGGCAGAATTGGAACATAAAATTTAAGGATACTACCTCTGCTGCTCAAGTAGCGACTGAGTTTGCAGAACATGCAAGTCTACCTGCCAGAGCTGTTGTAGAACTTTCAAGGCAATATTGTGTGGATGTTGGTGGTTCATGCCACTTAGTTTTCAAGGATGAAAGGTTGGAACATGGGGAATCATTTCCTGGAGATGTTAATGGTAATTTTCCTTTTGGCAGGCAGAATTGGAACATAAAATTTAAGGATACTACCTCTGCTGCTCAAGTAGCGACTGAGTTTGCAGAACATGCAAGTCTACCTGCCAGAGCTGTTGTAGAACTTTCAAGGCAATATTGTGTGGATGTTGGTGGTTCATGCCACTTAGGTTTCAAGGATGATAGGTTGGAACATGGGCAATAATTTCCTTGAGATGGTAATGGTAATTTTTCTGTTGGTAGGCAGTATTGGAACATGAAATTTAAGGATCCTACCTCTGCTGCTCAAGCAGCGGCTGAGTTTGGAG